>NC_089270.1:25158138-25463747 GCF_963930625.1 Muntiacus reevesi
GGGATCTCTCACTCTGCAGAATATTGAATGAGTGACATGGTACTTTTCATCCTTAGATTTAGGCAAGTGGGCCCCTGGTCTTGATTCTTGAGCTCTAAGGGCCCCACTCTGGCCTTCCTCTGACTCTCCCATGATATAAGGAATCCACTCAGAGTCTGACCCAAGTACCTAGGACTCTGGACTTCTTGGCCTGAACAGCACCAGAGCCATTTCCAGGGCCTGTGTGGTCTGCTTCCTGGTGGTGGTCTCTTGAGGGCAGTATGCAGCCGTTGTGGATGTCGTGTCTGGTGGGGGATGGCTGGGTGTCGCAGTTGAAGCCTGGATGTAACAGTGGAGTGTCCACGCATGTGCCACTTGTGAGCCAGGCAGAGTGAGGCTGAAGGCCAAAGCCAGCTCTCCCTCCTGCCACGGAGGAACTCAGAGGGATCTGAGAATTTTAAATTTAAATTCAGTCTCCCACAGTGTTGTCAGAATAGGAAAGAACACTTTGTGTGACTGCTTGAATTATAACTTTTAATTATTCTGACATACGTGGATCTCTATTTGCAATCTTGTCCCTGATCCCAAGTGTTAGGAGAAAGGTTGGGATTTTTTTTTTTTCTTTTTGGATATTAGAGAAAATGATGTGTATATTAAAATTCCTCTCTTTATTTTCAGCTACACAATCTATACTACTGTAATGAGTGCTGCCAGCCCAGACAAGTACATGACTAGGATCAGGAACCCGTGTTAAAAGCAGAAGAGAGAGATCACCTATTCTATGAAGGTTTGCTAAAGTTGTTTTTTTTTTCCCAAGGAGTGGGGCTAGGGGCAGGTAGATGTGTGTTGGTATTTCTCCTGGAAGACAGTGGCATCCTCAACATTTATACATACATAATATTTTCTGACAGGTATCTGGTGTATGGTTGTCATTTGTGTCAGGTTAATGTTACAGTTGGGCTTTCCTGGTGACTCAGATGGTAAAGCGTCTGCCTGCAATGCGGGAGACCTGGGTTCGATCGCTGGGTTGGGAAGATCCCCTGGAGAAGGAAATGGCAACCCACTCCAGTATTCTTGCCTGGAGCATCCCATGGACAGAGGAGCCTGGTGGGCTATGGTCCACGAGGTTGCAAAGAATTGGACGTGACTGAGGTGACAGTACGTACTCAATGTCACAATTAGGTATTTATTTTGAATTGTTTGATTGAAAGCTAATCATCTGATGCCCAGTGACCTTTGCCCTTTATTAAAACCTGCTTTCAGGGCAAAGTGTTACCTCTTCACTTACACAGAGGGGCAAATATCTGTAAGCCTTCTGTGTCTCCAAAGTAACAGGGAGGCAAGCCCAGTTCCTTTGCAGACAGACCCTGAAGGACTAAGGACACTCAGAATTTGTTGTAGGCATCAGTGAGTCCATAGGTGAGAGGAAAGATGTGAGAAAGAAGCAGTCTTTTCTGCTGTCCCTACAATTGAACCATGTTGGCAGCCACTGATGGACAGGATACCTTTTCTGATTGCAAGGATCTTCTGAAGTTTATAAATCTAGCCTGATGTTTGGTCATTCACTTATGAGGATATTAAAATCAGTTTAAATTAAGCCTATTTCTTTTTTCCTTACAGATGATTTTTTTAATGAAATTTTTGAAGAGCTGCACTTTAAAAAATAAAGTGAAAAGATTATATTTTATGACCAATACAGGCTTCTTCCTCATTAAACTTTTCAACCTTGTGCAATGGGAGCAGGAGGATCCGTCTGGAGCTTGTCATGGTAAAGTGGGTAATAGGCAGCCTTTCTTCAAGGTTTGCCTTGACCTCCTCTGAGCTGCTTCTATGCTAGCTTGAACAACTCAAAGATTATTTTTTTTATTTCAGAGGGCAAGCCATATCCTCAGGCTTTATTCCCAACTTCTCACCATTATTTATACCTATGTGGTCATATCTCAGCTTATAAAGAAATGAGCAGGCAAGACCTCCTTATTCATTGGGAAGTGCTTCTGGAAGTGTCTGCCAGCCTTAAATAAAATTAACAGCAATTATTTTTAAGCAAAGAGGAGTTTATTAGGGAATAGCAGAGGAGTTAACAATTCAAGGCAAGCACACAATGGCAAACCATAGGCAAGTCTAAAAAACAAAGAGGAATTTAGCTTTTATTGGAATCTGGGAGGAAATTGGGGAGCACTGTTTTGAACAAAATTTCATTAGAGGAGAACAAGAGTTCAAGGTTGTTGCTGTTTCACATTGGTTGCAAGCTATGGTCAGTTTGCTGTTGCTGAGAAATGCAAAAAATCTTTCTTCCTGCTGGCTGTGTAACCAGAGATAACAATTTTCCTTTCATGGCTTCCCCACTCCATTTAAAACCAAGTATCTGGGTTTCCCAGGTGACACTAGTGTAAAGAACCTACCTGCCAATGCAAGAGACATAAGAGATGCGCATTTGATCCTGGGTTTAGAAGATCCCATGGAGAAGCAAGTGGCAACCCACTCCAGGATCTTTGCCTGGAGAATCCTAAGGACAAAGGTGCCTTGTGGGCTACAGTCCATGGGGTTGCAAAGAGTCAGACACGACTGAAGCGACCTTAGCATGCTTGCATGCTTTATCTGTTTTCACATTTCTCCCTTTTGATCAAGATCCTTCTCTGAAAGTATCATTGATGCAGAATCAGGTTGTTTTGGCTGAAGTATTTTTGTCTGTGTCCCTCAGTGCTGGGAAGGACCTTTTCTAAGAGTTGTGTTGGGTGGAAAGACCAAATAGCATTTGGAAACCACAGGGGCCACATTTGAGCAACAAGGAAGGTAAAGAGGAGCTCTCAGGCATCTCCCATTCTTAAGTTACGTCTTGTCAAGCTTGTAAGCCTTGGAATCTGAAAGTGAAGTGTTGAGCTGACATCATATTGTTTGGTGCATCATTCCTGCAGATATTTGCCAGGCAACAGGTACAAAGTCTTAAAATGGTTATGCAAGTCAAAATTAAAAGTAGAATGACAAATCCAGTTTGTATAGTTGTCCTGAAGATCGAAGGACCATGGGGAATCAGGTGAAACTTGTAACCAGTGTTTTTGTTCCCTGATTTTATGTAATTGAGTTTCTACTTCCCCAGAGAAATGTATCCATGAGTAACAAGCACTGGTTGTTCTTCTAGGAGGTAGCCAAGGGAAGTTCGGTTACCTAACACCACCTTAGCTAAGGAATTGCAGAATTAAGGCAATCTCAGCTAAAACTGGAGCAGAGACAGACCTGTAGGGGAACTGCTCCCAACCAATGCATCACTGATTACAGTAAGTCCCCTATATACGAACCTTCAGTTCTCAAAGAGGCAAACATGCATCTTGTTCCAGCAAGGAACCAGAACCTGTGCCATCAGTGTCAGACATGAGTGAAATTGCAGCTTGCCCTCCATCTCCTATTGCTGACCATCCTTCAGCTCTACCATCTCCCAACTCCTCTCCTTCCTGCAGTCAGTAACTTTCCTTGCCTGTTCACTTGATGCCAGCCCCTATATGCCAGCTCTTGTATTACTGTACTTTTCAAGGTACTGTAAGATTTAAAATGTTTTCTTTCTTCTGTGCATTTGTTTTTATGTATTATTTGTGTGTAAAGAATTATAAACCTATTACAGTACGGTACTATATAGCTGATTGTATTAGTTGGGTACCTAGGCTAACTTTGTTGGACATACGAACAAATTGGACTTACAAATACACTCTTGGAATGGAACTCATTTGTATGTGGGGACTGTACTCCAGACAGGAAGAGATATATGCCTACATCTCAGACAGGAAGGTGTTGCCTACTCTACTATCCAACAGGAAGAAGAAAACTGATGACAGCCCAGCCAATCAGACTGTAGCTGCCAACCAATGAGAAGTCTCCATACTTTGGACTGCTAGCTTCCTCCAGTAAACTCTTTCATGATTACACTGCCTCCCAACCTGC
This sequence comes from Muntiacus reevesi, assembly GCF_963930625.1. NCBI lineage: Eukaryota > Metazoa > Chordata > Mammalia > Artiodactyla > Cervidae > Muntiacus > Muntiacus reevesi. Next base: position 25,162,051 of record NC_089270.1, read on the forward strand.
TTCTTTTCCCTATGAAAACAAACTCCTCTTTCTTGTTCTCTGGATTTACCTATGGTCTGCCATAGTTTACACATCCCAAATTGTATTCCTGTGGCTATTCCCAAATAAACTTGCTCTTGCTGACAAAATAACTGGCTCTCCTGTTACTAAAGTTGACAGAAATCTAAACCTGTTGTTGGGAAGCTATTGCTCTGGCAGTGAAGAGTCAGCTGTGTTATCTAGGGTAATGGATAGATTTCTAATCATGTGCTCACTAATGTATACTCCAAGCCAAGAAAGGAGGAAAGATCTCCCGATGAGGCAAACCCAGAGTCTTGAACCCTGCCAGGCAGTTAACTTTAGGTTCTTTGATGTAGGCTGAAGGGGTTAGTCCAGTTTCAGATCAGTTATAAATGGACAGTGGAGCAACCAGATGTCCTAGTGAGCACTGTCCTCCCATTCTCCAACTATCCTGACATTTATAAACCCGGGGATGATAGCATCCTTCACAAACAAAGATGAAACCAGATGAACACAAAGGACTCCAGTTGAAGTGTCATTGTTTATTAATGAATTTGTGGGAATGGTGCTATTGACATTAATCAACCAGGGGTCAGTGATGTTTTGAGAGCATTCTGGAAGGATTCCTCCAAGCCAAAAAGACCATTCTCTAACATGACAGCACAGGGTACTTGAGTTTAAGTTGTTTTTTTTTTTTTTTTTTTTTTTTTGACAAACATTATAAAAGTAGGGGCTTGAGTGGGGCAGTTGATGTAGTGCCATAATTTTAAGTTTATCTAGGATGGTGCTATCATCGCTGTCATCAGTGTGGTGGTCAGGAGGAAACAGAAGGGAGGGAATGTTGACAGCAGAATGTTCACTCTGTAGCTAATGTTGAGGGGAAGTTGAGTGAAATTAGTGCCATTAAGGATAAATGAAAAGTTGGTCACAGAACAGACTAAAGAGTCACTGCTGTCGTGTGCAGACTGGAGTTTCTGATGGCAAAGCCAGCCATCAGAGGTTTCCCTCATAAGCAGCAGGTTGAGAAGTGCACATAAGAGCATTGTCTTTCCAAGAAAGGGAGAAAATGTAAGAAACGGGGGGAAAGGTATCCTGGCCTGGTCTGGTCATCTTGGGGAAGCTGTCTCCCTCAGCTGTCATCTGTTTCAATTCCTGGAAATCTTTACTTCTAGTTACCAGTTGCTCTGCAGGTCCAATCAGGGTTTGGTGCTTTCTTTAGATGTGATGGACATGGATCCAAGGGTCTGTTCCCTGGATCTCAGCAGTATGCGGACTGGTTAACCACAGTTGGTAAGGGCCCTTCCAGCAAGATTAGAATTAAATTAAAATTTTTTAAAATTATTTCATGTTTTGGCTATGCCACATAGCATGTGGGATGTTAGTTCCATGACCAGGGATCAAAGTGAAGGGAAAGTAAAAGTCTCTCAGTTATATCTGACTCTTTGTGACGCCATGGATTATACAGTACATGGAATTCTCCAGGTCAATAACTGGAGTGGATAGTCTTTCCCTTCTTCAGGGGATCTTCCCAACCCAGAGATCGAACCCAGGTCTCTGGCGTTGCAGGTGGATTCTTTACCAGCTGAGGCACAAGGGAAGCCCAAGAATACTGGAGTGGGTAGCCTATACCTTCTCCAGCAAATCTTCCTGACCCAGGAATCAAAACAGGGTCTCCTGCATTGCAGGTGGATTCTTTACCAACTGAGCTATCAGGGAAGCCCAACCAGGGATCAAGCCTCCACCCACTGCATTGGAAGCACAGTCTTAACCACTGGATCACCAAGGAGGTCCCTAAGGGATGTCTTTGAAGATGTCTCTTCTAAGAGATGAAATCTCTGGGTTGTAAGAGACGATACTGAAGACCTTTGTCTCCAGGGAGCATGCTGTGAAAAAGATTGTTCTACTAAATCATAGTTATTTTCAACAGGAAAAATTAGGTCTTTAAAATAATGAAGTATATGCCTATGTATGTCCCACTCTTTGCAACCCCATGGACTGTAGCTTGCCAAGTTCTTTTGTCCTTGGAATTTTCCAGGTGAGAATACTGGAGTGGGTTGCCATTTCCTACTCCAGGGTATCTTCCCAACCCAAAGATCAAACCCGAGTCTCTTGTGTCTCCTGCACCAGCAGGCAAATTCTTTACCACTGCACCATCTAGAAGTCCCTAAAATCATCAAGGATATATCCTCTTATTAGCTATAGATCAAAAGAAGCAGGAGCTAGGCACATTGGGCATCCCGTGATTATCTCAAAGGTTGAGAATTTATAGGTTGCAAAAGGGATACATAGACCTAAAGTTTAGAAGGACCAATGACCGTGACTTTGGGCAGGATATTTGAAGAGTCTACAGATTTTTGCCTGTAGAGTTAGTGGTGCCGTTCATGCATTTGACTGGCCCTGGGGATTTTGGCTGGTAAGCACTGTGAAAGTGTTGTAGAACTGGCCAGACATCACAGACTTGTCCAAGCACCTGGCTGAAGTGAATTCCCTGGTCATTATGAAGTTCAAGGTGGGGTTTGCTAGGTGAAAGTGGAATATTAGTAGTTCAGTTCAACTGTAGTAGAGTAGTTCAACTCTATGTGACCCCATGGACTGTAGCTCACCAGGCTCCTCTGTTCATGGAATTCTCCAGGCAAGAATACTGGAATGGGTAGCCATTCCCTTCTTCAGGGGATCTTCCTGACCCAGGGATCGAACCCAGGTCTCCTGCATTGCTGGCAGATTCTTTACTGCCTGAGCCACCAGGGAAGCGCTTTCTAATAGAATCTTAGCCCCAGAAGAGATAGTGGCCTATCTCCAAGGGAAAGCTTCAGTTCAGTGAGAAAACATACAACTGTTGCCAAAACCTATTTATATCCTTGAGTTGAGGAAGCTGAAGGAAATCCGTCTGCCGAAGCTCAAACAGTCTACTGGGTAATTTAAAATATTCTAGGTGGCTCGGATAGGTTTTCCAGGTTTGTGTTTTGGGTGGGTGTGGCCAATAAAGTAGATACTTTTAGTGGGTTTCTTCATATTTTCCCAATATTGACTCATAAAGTTTATAATTTTATAAGTAGATCAATGATTCAATGCATATACAGTATGGTTGACCCTTGAGCAACGCAGGGGTTAGGACATCAGATCCCCCTACAGATGTATAACTTACAGTCAGCCCTCTGTATTCAAGATTCTACATCAGCCGACTACAGATCATGTAGTACAGTACTATGTATTTATTGGAAAAAAATACCCAGTATAAGTGGACCCTTGCAGTTCAAGGATTGTGTTGTTCAAGGGTCAACTGTAGTCAGTAATGGAAATTTTATAGTCTCTGGCAGGACTGGATCATTTGGTCCAAACCAGAGCTTTTTCTTTTTACCACACCAGCAGTAACTAGAGTTCCAATATTGTTTCTCCTTTTCTGGGGCCAGTTATTGGGTATCTCTAGCTAATCTGTCTAGATTATCATTTGGGGGAACATCTTTTTGGATCATGACAGAGGTTTGGTTCTTGGTTTCTGTGAGAGCAGAGAATTTTTAGTGGAGATATCAGTGGGGTTGTTCCCTTTAGCTTCCAGAGAGTCAAATTTAAAATGCTCAGAAGTTTAGTAGTAACCAGAGTGGCTGGTAGAAGCATAGCATCTAATAAATCTTGAATATATGGGACATTTTAAATTTTATCCCCATTAGATGTAAGGAACTTTCATTACTCCCATAACATTCCAAAGTCATGGGCTACTCCAAAGGAGTATCTACTGTCTATATATAATATTAATATATATGGTTTATCCCATGGCTGAAATATAGGATTGAGTAAGCATGTCATTCAGTCTGTAGTACTGAGGTAACCAAAGGCAAAGACATTGTCTCGATAACTTCAAAAGAGGTTACAATTGCATACCCAGCACAATAGTAACCATTTTCATCTTTTAAATAAGAACCATCAATAAGCCATGAAAAGTCAACATTTGTTAAAGGGGTTTCTTGCAAGTCATATGGGGAGTCAAGAAATGGTCTATTAAAGGACCTCCCTGGTGCTCCAGTGGTTGAGACTTCACACTTCAGTGAAGGGGGCATGGGTTCAATCCCTGTTCAGGCAACTGAGATCCCACATGCCATGTGGCATGGCCAAAAAGAGAGAGAGAGAGAGAGAGAGAGAGAGAGAGAGAGAGAGATGATCTGTCGAAGTTAAATAGTCGCAAGGAGTTTTGCACATAGAGGATGAAGAAAGGGTGGCAAGGTTAGGCTTATTACAGTGAGCAAGAGTAATATTGGGTGCAGGCAACAGGAGAGTTTCATAGGGAGTAAGATGTCTTGCTGACAGATATTGGGTATAGTTGGAATTCAGAAGGGCTTTCAACAGTGTGAGGAACAAAGACAGTCAGGGAGGAACCCAGGACTCTTTTTGGTGGCCTTTACTGAAAGGGCAGTGGTAGGAATGGCTCAGAGGCAAGGGATACAACAGGATCTATGATTGACTGTGATACCCTATTGGTGACGGCCATCTCCATGTTTCTAAATAAGTACTCTGAGGGCATTTCCTTCCTTTTCATAGACTTTGAGGAAAAAGAGTTGATATTTAGAGTGTCCAAGGGGAGAAAGATTCATTAAGCTTTCTATTAATGTTTTAAAACCTAGATTATCCTGATCTTCCCAAATAATAGGATCAGGATGGAAACACTGGCAGACTTTATTTTATTCTTGGTTCTTCAAAATGTGATTGCAGCCATGAAATTAAAAGACGCTTGCTTCTTGGAAGAAAAGCGATGACAAACCTAGACAGCATATTAAAAAGAAGAGACATTACTTTGCCGACAAAGGTCCATATAGTCAAAGCTATGATTTATCCAGTAGTCATGTATGGATGTGAGAGTTAGACATTAAAAAAGGCTGAGCGCCAAAGAACTGATACCTTTAAAGTGTGGTGCTGGAGAAGACTCTTGAGAGTCCCTTGGACAGCAAGAGGTCAAACCAGTCAATCCTAAAGGAAATCAGCACTGAATATTCATTGCAAGGACTGATGCTGAAGCCCCAATACTTTGACCACCTAATGCAAAGAACTTACTTATTGGAAAAGACCCAGATGCTGGGAAAGGTTAAAGGCAGGAGGAGATGGGGACAAAAGAGGATGAGATGTTTGGATGGCATCTCCAACTCAAATGAACATGAGTTTGAGCAAGTTCCAGGAGATAGTGTGGAGAAGGCAATGGCAACCCATTCCAGTACTCTCACCTGGAAAATCCCATGGACGAAGGAGCCTGATAGGCTGTAGTCCATGGGGTCCCTAAGAGTCGGACACGACTGAGTGACTTCACTTTTACTTTTCCTTTCATGCATTGGAGAAGGAAATGGCAACCTACTCCAGTGTTCTTGCCTGGAGAATCCCAGGGATGGGGGAGCCTGGTGGGCTGCTGTCTATGGGGTCGCACAGAGTCAGACACGACTGAAGTGACTTAGCAGCAGCAGCTGGGAGATGGTGATGAAGAGGGAAGCCTGGCGTGCTGCAGTCCATGGGGTCACAAAGAGTTGGACACAACTGAGCAATTGAACTGTACTGTTTTTCAACAAGATTTATATAGATAGGTAGATAGATAGATAGATAGGCTGAACCATGAGAGAAAAATTTGGAACCCTGTTATGACAGTAGCCAGCTAACCCAAGAAAGCATCACAATTGAGATTTAGTTTGGGGATTTGGGAGATGCAGGATGCCATGGAGTTTTTCTGGATCTTTGTGTAGTCCTTGTTCTGAGATCAGATGTCTGAAAAGCAAATGTTTAAGAATATTATTTATTTGGCTGCATCAGGTCTTAGTTGCAGCATGTGGGATCTTCTGTTGCAGCGCACAGACTCTCTAGTTGCAGCTCCCAGGCTTCAGGAGTTGCATCATGAGGTCTCTCTAATTGTGGCACAAGGGCTCCAGAACGTGCAGTCTCAGTAATTGAGGTGTGGGGGCTTAGTTGCTCTGCAGCATCTTAGTTCTCCCACCAGGGATCAAACCTACATCCCCAGCATTGCAAGGTGAGTTCTTAACCACTGGGCCATCAGGGAAGTCCCCTAAAAAAGCAAACTTGAGTTAGAGCAAACAGCAACTTCTCCTTGAAGACCCTGTGTCTCTTTGAGGCTAAAGGCTTTGACAGGCGGATGCTGTCTTTCTATGAGGAGTCCTGTGAGGGGAGCAGTGAAGCCAGTCATGTACATGTTACAATAGATTAGAGTCTCTAGAGAACATTGCATCATCTAAATAAAAATAAGCCTTTAGGATTTGTGAGAAATCAGGACTTTTAGGTAAACCTTAAATTACTGTTCAGATGTTTTGTTGTCATTTCTAGTTAAAGGCAAAGAGATATTGATGGGCCTTATCCCCAGGGATGCTAAAAAAGATCAGAAAGACGGATGCTGAAGCTGAAGCTCCAGTGCTTTGGCCACCTGATTCGAGAAATTGACTCATTGGAAGAGCCCCTGATGCTGGGAAAGATTGAGGGCAGGAGGAGAAGGGGGTGACAGAGGATGAGATAGTTGGATGGCATCATTGACTCAATGAACATGAGTTTGAGCAAACACTGGGAGATAATGAAGGACAGGCAAGCCTGGCGTGCTGCAGTCTGTGGGGTTGCAAAGAGTCGGACATCACAGCGACTGAACCACAAACGATAACAACAAAACTCAACAGTGAAAAGCTTGCTTTCAGTAGGAATGGGAGCTGATAAGGTGTGAGGGCTGGGAACAAGGTGATGAGGGATAACAATATCGTTTACAGTGTGGAGGTCTTGCACATATCTCTATCCACGGCCACTGGGTTTCCCGATGGGTAACTGATTGCAGGACTAATACAAGGGATTATAACCCCCTGGGCTTTATAATCCTCTGTGGTTGGTCTGATTCCCTGTAAGCCCTCCTTATTTGTAGGGTATTGATTAATTCTGGGGTGAGGCTTTGAGGAATCCTTTTGGATTTTTTCAGTCATCCCTTTATTTTATTTTTAAAGTATAGTTGATTTACAACATTATATGAGTTTTAGGTGTACAACATAGTGATTCACAATTTTTAAAATTTCCATGTTATTTGTAGTTATTATAAAATATTGGCTACATTCTCCGTGTTGTATTAATACAGTGTTTGTGTTTGTGCTCCATTGCTCATTCGTGTCTGACTCTTTATGACCCCATGGACTGTAGCCCACCAGGCTCCTCTGTCCATGAAATTTTCTAGGCAAGAATACTGGAATGGGTTGCCATTTCCTTCTCCAGGGGATCTTTTGGACCCAGGAATCAAACCGGTGTCTCTGGCATCTCCTGCATTGGTAGGTGGATTCTTTACCACTGCGCCACCTGGACAACCCCTATACAATATTTCTTTGTAACTTATTTTATACAGTGTGTGGGGAGGTTAGCTGATTTACTAAATTAACCAACTCCAGTATGAGCATAGTTTCTCATTTTATTCTAGTTCTCTTTACCAAAAGACAGAGGTCTCAGTTTAGTTCATTAATAAACCTAGAGTTAAAGGCCACATGTGTGGACTCAACATCCATGGGGAGACCAGAATTTTCCTTAAACATAATCTGGAATCAACAATAATATTCATGTACAGGTTCATTGCTATCTCAGGCATCAGCTAACCCTGGGAGAGGCAATCCCTATCTGATCAGCAAAGCCCCAAGATGCCAAAGTATCAATTACAGAAACTAGAAAATGTTTCAATATACATTTTTTTTTCTTCTTGCAAATTGAGGTTACATTATATATATATAGCATGTTGTGTTTTCCATATAACATGAACTATGAACATCTTTTCATCACAGGGGATATTGATCTACATTTTTAAAATGAATACATAGTATTCTCCTGTATATACAATAACTTTAACCATTCTGCAATTTATGAACTTGTAAATTGTTTCTAGTTTTTCATGATCAAGAACAATATGGTAACAAAAATCTTTATCACTTTTTATGTGGGCGTGTAGCTTTATAAGATACTTCAAAGTGGGATTTCTGGACCAAAAGTTTACAGTTTATAAATTTGTAATTTAATAAGTTAAATACATAATTTAATAAATCTCAATTAAAATTTAATCTAATTTAATTTCAAAAAAGTAAAACAATTTATATTTCCACAATATTGTAATGGAGAGGGCTCTTTATTTCATACTGTCAATAATATAGGATTTAACCCATCTTTTAACTTTTAGTCAATTTAGGGAAAATATTTTAACTGTCAACCACTAACGAAAAGTGAACCTATGTGAAAATACCAGACATAAGAGAATTAGAGGCAGAAAGGATTTGAAAGGGTAGAGTGATATTTTATTTTGATAAGTTACCTTCTACCAAGAAAATAGCCATAAACCTTTAGTATTACATAATTTCCAATGTCAATGTCATATGGTTCAAACTAATATTTAATTGTAGTGTTTCAAACATATAATACAAAGATAAATTTCTCAACCTGTACTTACCAGAGAAATCTTTAAAATATTTCTTTCAAAGATGCACAGATCAGGAAGAATAAATAAGGATAAAGGGGATTTGGACAACATAATTAACAAGCTTGACCTACTAAATACAGGTAAGTAAACAGAGTATAATTTTTCTTTCTTTTACAAACTCCCATGAAATATTTAGTGCCTATTAGCACACACAGAAGCATCTTAGATTTATAGAAAAAGTAAGTTTTCTGGGAATAATTATTGATATTTTAACATATGAATAGTTTAGGTTATAACCTTTGGGGAAAGTGTCTGTAGTAGGAATAAGCAAAAAAAGACAGGATATTCCAGTAAGGTTTTGCAGACAGAGAAAAGCCAGCTCCAAGGAAGAAAGCCTTGGCCTCCTGCCTGGCTCCAGCTGGGACGCCTTGAGATCTCGAGCCCCCAGGTCCATCTGTCTTGTCAGCACTCTTCTGTTTCTAGGTTAAGGAGCTCAGCCTTCTCAGATGTGGCTTGAGAAACATAGCCTCCTAATCCTGGATTTAAGAAGGCTTAGGAGTGAGGAGGAGGCAGGAGTGAGCAGTCTTCAGGGGTTGGCCCTGGGTGTGAGCGAGACACCCCAGCTGAGCAGCCTCCTCCTTCAAATCCTCCCACAGGCCTGATCTGACCGAGATCAAGGGCCGCCTATTGCCAGGAGGCAGGGAGCCCCGGATGCTTGGCCAGGACTGTGGATGTCTTCTCTTGCTTTCTGGGGGCAGGCATGCCAGACTAGGTCTGCACCTGATTTATTGGACTCTAGATCTGGAAGAAGTCCAATCAGCCTGGGATCCCTGAGCCACCTTTGAAGATAAGATGGGGACCATATCTTTGTGTTAAAGAGTTTTCTGCCTCGTTGTGACTGGTAGTAAAAAATACCAAAGAAGGTAAGAGCTTTCTTTCTAGCCTGATGTACAGAAATGGTTGAGACCACGAGGGCAACAAACTTCCATTTCACATGGGAAATAGGTGCAGGTTTGGCCTGGGGAGAGAGTCAGAGCAGGCCCCTTTGTTTGCTGTGTGTTTCAAGGTCTTCAAGTCCTGGATGATGAATCTTCCATTTCTTGGGTTTACTTAGTGGGCAGATAAACAATCACCTACATTTCAGGGGAAAAAAAAAGATAATGCTGGGACTTCCCTGGTGGTCCAGTGGTTAAGACTTTGCACTTCCATTGCAGAGGGCACAGGTTCAATCCCTGGTCAGGGAACTAAGATCCCACATGGTGTGGCAAAAAAAAAAAGATAATGTCAGCGATAGATGATACTAAGTTAGATCCTAGAAGGCAAGGACTCTCACCCATGCAGTGTAAATATGCCAGTTACCTGAGAAGGTGGCTCAGCTGGGGAATCACCAGAGAGGCATCTTTTAGTCATTACTGAATGATGCTGCTTCAACTGTCTGGGGCCATATCAAGCTCATTTTTCATCTTTGATCTTACACAGTTTTCACTGTTTCAATTTTTGCCCTGAGAATTATTTTACTTCTTTCGATTGTGTGTGCTCCCAAAACCCAGACATTTTAGTATACAGCATGGATCTATAGGCAAGTTACCAATGGTCAAAGCAAGCTGTGACTCATTGGTGGAGTAAATCATTATTGAAGTCCCTTCCAGCCCTAGAACTACAGGTATCTAGGTTTATTTCAGTTGGTTTGGTCATAATGGCTTCTCACTTTACCTCATACTCAGAATCTGCTTTCATGACATCTCTTATATCTGGGAACCATTTTGAAGATTAAAAAGACATACTGCTTTTTTCCTTTATTTCTTTATTGTTAACTAACATAAGCTAGGCGAACCTTTCATTTTGATATGCAAGGGGTAAAGATAACAACTCTTTGACCATCCTTGATATAATAACCTTCAAAAATAAAGTTGAGTAGGATAAAAGTAAGGGAGGGGAGAAATATAGAAGTGGAATCCACTCTTGATATTTAGTCTGTACATCTCACAATGCTTCCTGAAGAAGAGCTAGAGAAAGATTCATCTATGTGGTGTAAAAATAAATCTGGCATAAAGTTTATTCAATGACTTTTTAATGACTCTCCACCCTGTGGCAGGTACTGTGCTAAGTCCTGGAGATAAAAAAGATGAATTTGTTAACATACAGTCTTTGCTCTCAAGGAACTCACAGTCTAATGGTAAAGAGACACAAAAAGAAAACTATAATATGGTGTTACAGTGATGAAAATGTTGACAAAAATTCAATTACTTATTAAGAAGAAAAAAAATTCTTTTTTTTTTTTTGAGCCAAAATGAGGATTACAACCCAGAAAGCAGATTCTCAGGAAACTCTGAGTACTGTTCTGCCTCTTGAAGGCACAGTCATATATATTTTGGAGACAAAGAATCATACATACATCAAAATGGCTAATTGGATTCTTGGCAAGGACTGATAGTCAATTCTAGGCTGTCTAATAGGACTTTGACAATTTTACTCTGTATGTACATTGTGCATGCCCATTGTTTAATGCTGAACTATAAATATAATCAATAGTTTCAAGTCAGTTAAACATCATTGATTTAGGTGGAGTTTTGAATATACATTGAGAGGCACAAGAGATTATTACTCTATAAATGACACAGAGCCCAATCAATATAGAAAGCCAACAACAATAGCAAAGTCAGAAGCAAAAATTTAAGCTGTGAATCCTCAGGGCTTACTCATTTACCCCGAATTTCATTTAGACTAGAAAGGGGATTGTTCAATGAAGAAATCCTATTTTATACGTGAGTCAGTAGATAGTTAAATTGGCAGATTAATCTGGTATGAAAGCACAATTTCAGTCTGAATTATTGAACAAGTTTCCCATTTCAAAACAGTTTTAAAAATCAAGAGCCATTTGATTTTGCAACATCACTTTCCCATTATAGAAACTTCAGAATTTAGTAAATTAATCAAATGTAGTAAACAAATATGGTATATGCTAAAAGGGAAATATTTTATAGATTAGAGGAACATCTGAAGTCAGTGACAAGAATTATGAGGGGCCTGTTGTTGTTGTTGTTTGGTCATTAAGTTATGTCCGACTCTTTGCAACCCCGTTGACTGCAGCATGCCAAAAATTTAAAAAAAAAATTTTTTTATATCAGCCTTTTATTGACCAAGGAATCTGATGATAGCTCCAACTATTGGTTAAGTTGTCTCCAGTGACTATACTTTGTGACAACTTTAAAGAATTTTCCTTCCATCTGGATAGGAAGGATAGGATTTCCTTCCATCTCATCTTTTCCTTCCGAAAGGATAGCTAGAAATAAAACATTAACTTTAACTTTTGGTAGAGAGTTAGATGTTTAATAAACAGTCAACTGAACTAGTAAGATGGGTCTTACAAGCCAGATGCTAGGGTTAGCTGTCTGCTACTGTTATCATCTTCTTCTCCTCCTAGGCTTGGTGATTCTTGAATTAGTTGAAGTCAGGTGGTAGAAAAGGCTTGAAGTCCATTTGAGTGGAGGGGCCTTTTAAAAATGAGAGATGTGAAGGAATTCCCTGACCTTCCAGTGGTTAAGATTCAGTGCTTTCACTGCTGGGGCATGGGTTCGATCCCTGGTTGGAGAACTAAGATCCTACAAGCCACACAGTGCAACCAAAGAAAATAAATAAAATGAGAGCTATGAATCCATTAATGTCTTTCAGTCAGGCTGCATATGGATTAGTTAATGATACCTGAAAAGGTTCTTGCCATCATGGTTACAAAGAATCTTTAATTTGGTGTCCTTTTCAATAAACAAAACCTTTGTGTTGTAATCCATGATCCTTAAGGTTTTCATATCCTAGAAGCTTGCTATAAAAAGAGTTGGTTACCATTTTTTAAGTGTCTCAATAAGGTTCTGTAAATAATGTAATAATATTTCTTTTGAACTGCTGTGGGTGAAAGTTTCCAAAAATATTGTCTTCTCTATAAAACCATTTTCTCGGATGCCCAATGGGGTAAAGAATGTACATGTTGAAGTAATGGCAAATGTGCTTCAATAGACACTACAAGGTTTTTTGGGGGAGGGGCATTTTATCAGGTCTAAACCATATTTGTGTGATGGAATTAAAATTTTCCCTTTCTGTTGCTATACGGTATCTGTTTCTTTTCTTTCATGGTGGATTCCTGAGCCTGTAGGAAGAAATCTTATTTCCTTTGCAGGGTTAATGGAGAGCAGTGAACATTCTCGAGGCTGGGCAGAACCGGTGTTTAAAGTTGCTTCTTTGACTGTAGTATCAGCGAACTGATTTGCGTTAGCTTCCACAGTGTCAGATTTGGAATGCCCTGGTGTTTTCATAATGGCTCACTGTTTTGGCAGTTGTATAAGAATGAACAGCTCTGCGACCTGTTTTTCATATTTTGGGGGGGGAGTTATGGGTTAAGCTTGGGTGAAGGCAATTAGTTCAGCTTGTTGTGCTGACTTTCTGGTCAATAAGAGCTCTTTAGTTATGTCCATTGTGGGCGATATTGCATAACCAGCTCAGTCATGTCCTGTTCACCCCTCAAGTAGGATCCATTTGTAAATCAAGAAGGTCAGCCTATCAATGGAAGCAAAAAGATAACCTGTTAACAAAATGCAGTTTGGTTGTTTTCTTCCTGTAGTACTGGAAACAAAACTGTAAGGTTAAGGTTATTATATAGAATCAAGATAGTATTAGGTGCAGAAAACAACAATACTTTGTAAGAAGTTAGGTGGCATACAGAATGGTGCGAAATGTGAGAGTTTAGAAGAGACTCAACTGAGGGAGCCACATCATTCGTTAAAGGAGGCCCCGTTACTATTTCTCCAGTATCCTTACATAAGAGAGCCCTTGCTGAAACAGCCCACATTATAAGGCAGGAGTCCTTTTACCACCGAGTCTAAGTTAGTTTTGGAGCGTTAAAGCAAGTCATCTACAAGCATTTTTGTAAAAGTATCAGAGTGGGACAGTAGCTATCTGTAAATGACAAAAGGCTTAAAAAGCATCATTAAAGACATGATTATAATGTAGTCATCATGGAAATTTGGCTGTTTCTGTGACATGTGAAATTTTAAGATAATAACTAGAATTATGACTGACAACATACCAGGACACTTCGAATTTTAGGAACTTCCTATAATTTCTAGAACATTTATATTAGTAATGTTTACCCATAGAATATAACTTAAGAAAGTTTATTGTTACTCATTTGACAATGTTTTCCATGTAATTTAGCAGACCAAATAAACTTGGTTAGTTTAATATCTCTCTTTGAGATATTCGGGTGGTCCTTTGAAGGATCCCAAAGTCAGTTGGAGGTCAAAAAAACTTCCTTTAGAATTTGAGAAAGTTTGTCAGAGATATCAAAAGGTTTTAAATGTTTGGCAAGTAGGATCACAAGTTACTATGAACAACGTTTATTCATTTAACCAAAATAACAATAAAAGATTTCAAAGGCAAGTGCAGAAAGTTACTGGTAAAGAAATTTCACAATCTGTTATTAAAAGCAGATTAACATTCAAGGAAACCTAGAGAAGAAACAAATTCTAGTTTTAGCCTATAAAAATAATCTAGAGAAAAAATGATCTAGACATTCACTGAATTTTCATCATTTAACTTATGAGACCTCTGAAGTTTCAAGTTGCCAAAAATATGGAGAAACTATTTTTAGGTAGACATACCATAAAACATAATTGTTCTTAAATAGTTTACTCAGAAATGTTTAGTCTCATTTATCTCTTTCATTATTTGTGAAAATATCATCAGGCCATTAATTTTCTTGTTGACAATTTTATGACATAGATAAATAAGCTTATTGACTCTCAGTAAACCTATGTACAATGAAAGTATTGTATTTAAAGTTGTACTTAACTTTACAGTGAAAGCCACCCAGTCGTGTCCCACTCTTTGCGACCTCATGGACTACACAGTCCATGGAATTCTCCAGGCCAGAATACTGGAGTGGGTAGCCTTTTCCTTCTCCAGGGGATCTTCCCAACCCAGGGATAAAACCTAGGTCTCCCACGTTGCAGATAGATTCTTTACCAGCTGAGCCACAAGGGAAGCCCACTCAACTCTAAAATCATGTCTATATTAATTAAACTATCAGTTTAAACTTGCGTTTTTTTTCCAGCAAAGATCAATCCTAGATCACGTGATCCTTTAAAATTCTGAGTAATTCTAAGTTACATTTAGAAATATTTGATTTGTAAGCACTTACTTCTAAATCAATTAAATAAAGTTCTTTTATAAATTAACTTCAATAGCCCCATCCAGAGGTAGGGTTGTATTGTATTTATAACATATACACAATCATACATATATCCAGATAGACACAGAGTCTGAGAGCTTTTTCGCTTGATATTTAGAAAGCTTCCCACCCTCTTTTTTCCCCTTTTAGTTTTAAATTCTACGTATTGAGCCAAGGCTGTGGTTTTAGGCAATGTGGGCTGTGTTTACATTTCAAGGACATGATAAGAGTTATAACTTTAAGCTTTCTCCTAGATTTAATTTTGTTCTCTTAGGGTCAGAATTTTGAAAAGATGTTTTATCAAGGAGGCTTTCTCTATAGTTTTGGAATGTTGGAGAGTCCCATCCTGGCCATTTAAGAGCTAAGTGCTTGCAAGCAGTGACTTTGTTCTAACTGTCCAGGAAGCCAGCTGGGGTTCTAGGAGTGACTGCCCAGGGGAAGCTGCTCAGCCTTTGAAGGATGGTTTCTCACTATTCGTTTGGTAGCCTATTTCAGATATAATCTGAACAACTGAGGGCAATGTGATGGATCGAATGTGTGCTGCTTCCGACTCCCTATGGAGTTACCCTTGGGTCCGTTCGACTCTCTTACAAGTCTGGGTTTCTCCCTCCAGCAGTTTGAAACTGCCGTGGGTGCTCAGAGCACTGTGATCAGCCTTGTTGTGCCCTTGGTGAGCAGAATTTCCTTGATGATTATAGTGGGATGCCCTGTAGGACCAGTATGAGTCACGAGAGTTGATTCTCAGACACTTCTGCCAGCTTCTCAGTCACCTGAAGACACATTATGGCTAGAAGAAGCAAAGTCCCTTTTCTTCAGAGCTGAGCAGGTTGTCTCTCATTTCACCAGCAAACAATTTGTTCAGACCACATGAACATACTCTTTCCAATTTAAGCCAAATTTTTAAAGAGGACAGCCAACCCAGTTTACTCCAAAGTTCCTCCTAGGTGCCTGCCTAGGAATTTCCACTTAGGCCCCTGCCTAGGAAATAGACCGGTATCCCCTTAGGATTCCAAGTCCCAAGAGAAACAGCTTGAATAAAATTCAGGACGTCATTTAAAGCATCAGGAGAACTCACCAAAACACTTGAGGAATACTAAGAAGTGGACAAGGCTTCATGGGCCCATGCTGGTACCAAGCGCTGGTTCTGGGTAGACTCTAGATGTCAGTCGCTGGGTGTCTCTGAAGCTTGCTAGCTACCCCAAGAAAATGTCAGGGAAAATTCAGTTATCAAGTTAAGAAGGAAAAAAAATCATTTTATTTGAGCCAAACAGGATTATAAACCAGGAAGCAGCTTTTCCAAAAGCTCTAAGGACTTGCTCCACTTGTTAGAAGTCAAAGGCATGGTTATATCCATTTTAGAAACAAAGAATCATGCATCAAAATGACATATTGATATTTTACATAAAGTTCAGCAAGGATACATAGTCCAGGTAAGCACATGATGCAAAGCAAGCTGGGAAAGAGTACTATTGATTTAAGAAGTTACACTGTACTAAGAAGACAGAAAAAGTATTGCTCTTGAAGGTTTAGCAGGCACTCCCACCTTTGAAGAGGTCTGGTTCTTGTGGAGGCATACTCCACAGCGGGGAGGAGAGGAGGAGACCCAAACCAACACAGAGAGAAGTTTGTATTCAATTTTTCTTGTCCTGTCTTGAAATGTAAATTATATTTCATCAGAGATGTAACTGGGACATGTAGCAGTTCAGAGGAAGGGCATGTCAAACTGGCTTCTTTAAGGAAGATGATGCCTGAAGTGCGTCTTTACTCATTACTTAAGGAGCGAGTAAAGTTAGTCAAGGGTCAGCCAGGAAGAACATACTCGTAAAGGCAAAAACATCCTAGGGGGACTTCCCTGATGGTCCAGTGGCTAAGACTTTTCTCTCTCAATGCAGGGAGACTGGATTTGATACTGGTCAGGGAGCTAGATGCCATGTGTCACAGTTAAAGAACCTGCTTGCTGCAATTTTTAAAAAAAGCTTCTTCCTTTAAAAAAAAAATTCTAGGTAAGAACTGTGTTGAAGAAAGGAGAAAAGGAGAAGACTTTTGGGAAGATGAGTTGTATTTGCATTGCATGGAGTCTGAGGCACCTCAAAGTTTAGCAGGAAGCTGGGTTTGCAGGGCTGAAGTTTAGACTTAGTCTGAGATGGAGATGGAAATTTAAGAGGGAGGGAGTAATATTTGAAAATGTGAGTTGATTCAGTTATGTAGGAAGCATATACAGAGTGAGAGAGCAGACCTTTGAGAGTAGAATACAAATAAAATTGACATTTAAGGGATGGATAGAGGACAGTGAGCTCAAGAAGGAAAGAAAAGAAATGCAATGAAATAAAATTCATATTTTATGGCAAGACAAGAGAAATTTCAACTTAAAAAATTTTCCCTGCTCTTGACTTCCTCTCTCCCCACTCTGTGGATCATATATCCACAATATGCATCAGCCAGACTTCCTCCATTAACAGTAATGCCTGCTCAACCAAAAGAGCAGCAGTCTTCTAGCACCAACAAGACAACTCCTTAAAGATAATATTCCTTCATGAATCTGTAAGGGGCCACATGCCCAACCACTCTACACCTGCAGAGCTAGATTGTGTAAACTGTCAATAATACATCATTTGGTGTACAGCCCTCTGTCTCAAAAAAACATATGTAACAGTGCCTTGATTTCTCACCAGTGGAACAGTTCTCAGAGCTTTCTGAGTTGCTCTTCCCTGATTATAATCCTCAAATTTGGCTCAAATAAAAATTTCCAATTCTTTCTTAGAGTGACTGATTAATTTTTTGTCAACATACAAAAGAGTAGACTCATGGAGACCCATGGAGTAAAATTTAAATCAAGCATGACTCATGAGATGATGGCCTTGCTATTCTGGCAAGGTCAGGGCTGAAAAGGTGAAGCATTGGAGACATCAGCATAAAAAGTTTTGATCAATAGTGAGGGTGAAAAAGATGATGTTAAGAGGAATTAAGGAGAAGATAAGTGGTCTGCTCGGGAGAAGTCTGGATGAAAAGAAAAGAGAGGTCGGGTTATAGCTGGAGGGATAGAGGAGGTCCAAGGATGGTGATGATGAACTGCTCTGAGATGAGACTTCAGTATGTTTTTAGACTGAAATAGAGAAGCCAGTAGGAAGGATGAAGACATTGGGGAGATATGAGATGACACATGGAAGGAGTTTTCAGGGGAAGGGCATCTCATGTGCCGGGGAGGTGGGGAGGAGGGTGCTATCACATGATAGCTTTAATAGCTTTATATATGTTTTTATGATGTGGGAGACAAGGCTCATAGATAGTTTGCTCTACCTGAACTAATATTCTACCCAAATCTCCCTGTTGCAGGTTCCCTCTTCCTTTTGTCAGCAAACAATTCACTCTCCCTTGGACCTGCTATCTGCGTCCTGCAGAAACATCGCACTTAAGTTATGGGAAGCGGCACCTCAACCCAACACCATTTTGCTTTCCAGAATGCAGAGAAAGGTATGTGCTTCCTACCTTCAGACTAACTGTGGGGACCTCAGTAGAGGCCCTCATTGCACAGGGAGGGGCTTCTCAGGGTGGACAGGAAATCATTATATTGCTCCTCATGCTGACTCTTGAAAATCAGCTTCTTCTCCTGGTGACATGACCACAGGCTACTCAGCTGAATATCTTAGGACTTGATGAACTATATTTAATAGAATTAAAATTTACTCAAGGAGTCAGTGTTACCCATTGGGGTTTACCCCAAACTCCACCTTTACAAGTGAAAGAAATAAGATTGGGCAGAAAGGGGATGAAAGAGCATTTCAGGTAGAGGGTATCAAGGTCATGAAGGAGCAAGAAGAAAGGCATATTCAAGGAACTGAATGGTTGACATGAATGAGATAGAGTATGGTATGGCATGAGGCTGTGGAGGTGAGCAGAGCCCAAATCACTCAGGAGCAGGTAGGATTTAAACTTTATTCTAAAGGCTTGACAAACCATTCAAAACATATATAAAAGATTTACATACATACAAAACTCTTCTGGCTTCCATGAAGAAGGGATTGTGGCAGGGATTGAAGTGGGTGGTGTAAGAGTAGAAGGAAGAACAATTTAGAAGCTAAAGGTCCATATAGTCAAAGCTGTGGTTTTTCCAATAGTCATATATGGATGTGAGATGTGAGAGTTGAACCATAAAGAAGGCTGAGCACCAAAGAATTGATGCTTTTAAACTGTGGTGCCAGAGAAGACTCTTGAGAGTCCCTTGGACAGCAAGGAAATCAAGCCAATCAATCCTAAAGGAAATCAACCCTGAATATTCATTGGAAGGACTGATGCTGAAGCTGAAGCTCCAGTAGTTTAGCCACCTGATGTGAAGAGCTGACTCATTGGAAAAGACCCTGATGCTGGGAAAGATAGAAGGCAGGAGATGAAGGGAACAACAGAGGACAAGATGGTTGGATAGCATCACCGACTCAATGGACATGAGTTTGAGCAAGCTCCAGGATATGGTGAAGGAAAGAGAAGCCTGCTATACTGCAGTCCATGGGGTCACAAAGAGTTGGACACAACTAAGGGACTGAACAATAACAACAAAAGTCATCTAAGCAAGAGATGATATTGCCATGGTCCAGAGTTGGTGGCTATAGAGCTGGGAAAAAAGAGGATGAATTCTCACAATACTCAGGAGGTGGAATGGACAGGATCCACCTGATTACATGTGTGGGGTTGGGGAGAAGGATGAATCAAGAGTGACGTCCAAGGTACTTCTGGTGGTCCAGTGATTAAGAATCCCCCTAACAATGCAGCCTGGAGAAGGGAATGGCAACCTACTCCAGTAGTCTTGCCTGAAGAATCCCATGGACAT
Organism: Muntiacus reevesi; assembly: GCF_963930625.1. Classification (NCBI taxonomy): domain Eukaryota; kingdom Metazoa; phylum Chordata; class Mammalia; order Artiodactyla; family Cervidae; genus Muntiacus; species Muntiacus reevesi. The sequence continues at coordinate 25,181,500 of NC_089270.1, forward strand.
AGGAGCGTGGAGGGCTACAGTCCATGGGGTCACAAGGAGTTGGACACGACTGAGCAACTACACTTTTTTCTTCTTTCTTTCTTCTTTCTGCCAATGCAGAGGATGCAGCTTTGATTCCTGGTTGAGGAACTAGGATTCTACATGCTACAGGGCAGCTAAGCCTGTGCACTGCAATGAAGATCCAGCACAGCAGTCAAAAAAACAAACAAGCAAAAAAAAAAAAAAAAAAAAATCAATTTGAGGAACAAAATAAAGTATTAGCAAAGAAAAGATTGACGTCCAGCTTTCTAGATAGCATACCTGTGCTGTGCTTAGTCATGTCCCACTCTTTGCAGACCATGGACTGTGGCCTACCAGGCTCTCATGTCCATGGAATTTTCCAGGCAAGAATACTGGAGTGAGTTCCCATTTCCTACCCCAGGGATTGAACCCACATCTTTTTCTCTTGGGTCTCCTGCATTGGCAGGTGGATCCTTTACCACTGAGCTACCTGGGAAATCCAGCGTACCTGGGTGGGTGATAATGCCAATTTCTGACATAAAATGAATGGAGAACAACCAAGATCAGGTAGAATGAAAGTGATGATTTATACACATTGGGTTTGAGGTGCCCATGTAACGTGTAGGTGGAAGTGCTGAGTAGACAGTTGCATATTCAGATCTGGGTTTTGGAGACGTCAGTGGAGATCCATGCCTTTGGAAGGCATCAGAGTATGGGTGATTATTGAAGCCATGGGGGCCACTGAAGTAGCCTAGAGTGACAGTAGAGACAGAGCAATGAAGGATTCTAGTACTTAAGCATCAGGTCGAAGAGAATGAGGCAACCAGAGATGTAGACGGAAGCAAGGGAAATAATGATAGCATATTGTTTCTACGGGTCTTCCCAGGTGGCTCAGCTGGTAATAAATCTGCCTGCAATGTGGGAGACCTGGGTTCTATCCTTGGGTTAGGAAGATCCCCTGGAGAAGGGAATGGCTACCCACTCCAGTATTCTGGCCTGAAGAATTCCATGGACCTTATGCTCCATGGGGTCACAAAGAGTCAGACACGACTGAGCGACTTTCACTTTCACTTGTTACTGTGAGCTTAAGTATCTTTATAAACTCATGGCCTCCTTTCTAGTTTGGCAACACATTCCAGGCTCATCTAGCACATTTTTGTCTCCAGATTAGAAATCATTATTTCTTCAGGGTTTGGGGTGTTCGCTACCAGGTTGGCCTTTACTTCCTATACTTTTTAAATGAACAGATCTGGAAAATATGCATTATTTTAATGGACAATTTATACTTAGGATCACAATAATTTGACCTAACAACTTTGATATTCTATCTCCTTTCTCTTTATTAAAAATCTTTTCCCCCTAATGAAACCAGTATGGTATTATTTACTTTGTCCTACAGTATATAAATCAGTATCAGAAATATAATAACAATACTATTACAACAATATGATTACTGAAAACTCTTTAAGAATTTCTTGTAGTTCTTTTTGCCCTTTGAGTATATCCACTTAGGCATATACAATTCCTGAATTTTCAGGTCATTTGAAAGAACTCCTTTCTACATGGTTATGCCACCAGTGCATACAAGGTTAGATTTGCTTGTTTGACATTTGCTTTTTAAACATTGATTTTTTTGTTTTGATTTAAATTTGTTTTATAATTTTATAAAACATTTATACATTTCGCATTCCAATTATCTGGTGCTGCATAATCAATGGCCTCGAAACTTAGTGGCTTAAGACAACCATTTTATTCTGCTCGTGATTTTGTGGGTCAGGAATTTGCCAAGGGCCCAGCTTGATGGTTTGCCTATGATCCTCAGGACAGCTGCAGCTGGAGGTTCAGCTTCCGGGATGGTTCTTCACCTGGACCTCTGTCTCCCCATGTGGTTGCCTGGTCCTCAGTGTGGAATTTTTGCAGCCAGGTGTGTCTGTCACTTTTCCCATAGGATGTACTCTGCCCAAGGCTGAGGAAGGGAAACCCGAGCATCTTATATTGCACTGTAGGGAACGGAGGATGGAGTAGAGGTCCTTAAACTATGCTATACCTCATGGCGGCCGTCTCAATGAAAGGTAACCCGGGTTCTAGATGGAGGCTTGGGAGAGAAGACAGAGAGACACAGAGGTACTACCCGCTTTCCCTGCCCTGAGCAGCCCAAGCGGAGCTGAGGTTATGTCGGCAGCATTTGCCTTAAAATGCCTGAAGCAAGGAGTTAGCAAACAACATTTTCACGGACACTTGGTGGCCGTGATGTTCCTCAGTGTTGCTCACACTTCAGCACGAGTGAGGATGATGCATGGAGCTTGTTAAACCTGCAGATTCCTGGGTTCCCTGTAAGAGCCATAGTGAGGAGCAGATGTCTGTGTGTTTGCCCTGAATTCCTAAAGAGTCACTTTAGGTAAGGACCACTTATTCTGGATGTTGCAGTCACTATTCTGAATGGGGATTTACATAATTTAGTCTTTGTTACTTATTATTTTGTGAGTGCCTTTGGAACGTACTTAGGGTATGACATTTGTTTTCCTCATGGAAGATCAAATTCAGCTTTGCTTAAATTCCTCTCAAGTTCTCTTTTCCCACTCACTATTGGATTTCCTCTTAGGGATATCAGCAAGAACTCCACAAGCTCTCTAATGCCAGCTAAATATGTTAAATCAATCGGTCTGCTTTTCACGAGGTTGACCTGAGTGAACCTGCTGGGTATCCTTTGTAATCCAGCTTTATCCACAAAGGCTCCATTCATCCCCTGGGGGCACTATCAGGCCCGGGAGTTTAAGGAGAGTCTAGTTACTCCTGTGGACAGCTGTCCTCTTCTCTGGCACAGTAGTTGACTGCAGGTCCTAAAGCTCAAAGAAAGAATGAAACCTCCTCAAGCCATCCTGCAGTACAAGAGCACCCCGCACAGGTCTTAAATCCACAGACTGCCCTTCAGATTAGATAGTCAGCACCATCCTGGATGTGAGGTGATGGGGATGCAAGCCACAGGGATAGAGTGAATGCGGGGACGGCAACCACTGACTCCCACCTGACATGATAGTATGTAGTGATGCATGTGTGTATGTCTATTCCCCCCACTCATCATCTAGTTCATCTCCTTTTCCAGATGAGGATTCTGAGGCCCAGAAAGTTGACTGAACTGAGGCTACATAGCTGGTCAGGGCATTTCCAGGCTCAGAACCAGACTCCTGACATCCTGTCTATTGTTATGTTAGTCACTCAGTCATGTCCGACTCTTTGCAATCCCACAGACTGTAGCCCACCAGGCTCCTCTGTCCATGGGATTCTCCAGGCAAGAATACTGGAGTGGGTGGCCATGCCCTTCTCCAGGGGATCTTCCCAACCCAAGGGTCAAACCTGGGTCTCCTGCATTGCAGGCAGATTCTTTATCATCTGAGCCACCTGGTATCAAAATATCCTCCCCACCCTGTGACCCCTGCATCATCCCACTTCATTTTTTTTTTTTGCATTTGAATGTATTTATTTTTTTATACAGTTTTCAAAAGGTGAATTTCCACTTACAGTTGTTATAGAATATTGACTATATTCCCTGTGTTGTACAATATATCCTTGTAGCTTATTATATACCTAATAGTTTGTACCTCATATTCCCCACCTCTATATTGCCCTTCCCCACTTACATCTCCCACTGGCAACCACTAGTTTGTTCTCTAGATCTGCAAGTTTGCTTCTTTTTTGTTATATTCCCTAGCTTGTTGTATTCTTTAGATTCCACATATGTGATATCATACAGTATCTGCCTGTCTCTGACTTATTGCACTTAGCATAATGCCCTCCAAGTTCATCCAGGTTACACACACACATACACACACACGTGGCAAAACTTCATTCTCTGTCAATGGCTGAGTAATACCTGCATCTTCCCACTCTTCAAGTGTACAGCAACCGTGCAGCCGCCCCAGTTTACATGTCCTTCTCAGAATCCAAGCTTTCCACCTCTACATGTGTAAATGTTTTCATCAAACAGTGGGAATTCCAATAACCCTCCAGTGATATGAGTATAACTAACAGCTAAGACTGAAGGGGGGATGGGGGCCGGAGGGGGGAATCGGGCTCCCTGGCCATCAATGGGACAAATCCTTCCTATCTGATGGCAAAATGTAGTGCTTTTCCCCCATCTTGCCCCCCGCCACCCTCAGCTCCCCGCTAGGCCCCAGGAGCCCCATCTCACAAACTGGCTTTTCCATCTGTGTCACAGCCTTCAAGGCAGCGGCCCTGATCCAGAGGTGGTACCGACGCTACATGGCCCGCCTGGAGATGAGGCGGCACTGCACCTGGAGCATCTTCCAGTCCATCGAGTATGCCGGGCAGCAGGACCAGGTCAAGGTGCGCCGGGATGTGGGATGGGACCACCTCCGGCTCTGCCTCTCAGCCCCCGGGGCAGCGTGCCCCAAGGGGTCTGGAAGGCTGTGGATCACCCCTGGGGTGCCCTTCTGTCTCTAAAGCCACATCTGCCTGGGTTTCTCTGCAGCTCCACAATTTCTTCAGCTACCTTGTGGATCACTTCACCCCCAGCAGTCACAACGAGAGTGAGTATGAACTGCCACCGGCAGGTCCTCCGGGCTGAGGGCCAGAGACATCAGCGGAGGTGGGGGGTGCCCGGGGAGTGAAAATGTGAATCTAGTGACGGCCAGGGGATGAGCGAGGAGCTTCTCCTGGGAGCACACGAGTTTGAGAAGGAGACGAGTTTGAGCACAAGGAGTTTATCTGGTAAATACAGGAAACACTGGGAGGTGGAGGAGGGGCTCAGAAAAGGGGAGGTATGCAGTAAAGGAGTGGGTAACTAAACCGGCAGTTTGTCAGGGAGATAATGCAAAACACAGCCCAGGAAGCCTCCAACCTGAAGGCAGCGGGAACTGGAGTCTATGTCAACTCCTGAGAGTCACTGGTGGGAGCTGCTGGGAGGGGCGGATGGGAAGGATCACTGATGTGCGTCCGGCCTCTCTGCTGATCCAGGGGAAGCCCTCAGGCAGCAATGCTAGGGCGGCCTTTGGAAATCAATTGCCCAAGAGTCTGAGGCATCTGCCGTACTAAGTACCCCAGAAGTGCCTGTGAACTTCCACTTAAAATTTTAAGAAAATTAAATGTGCATTAATTTTTTTCAACACCATCCTTGTAGAGAAGGGGGACAAAAAGAAGCAAATATGGAAAAACATGGGAAACCTATTGAAAATATGTTCATTTCCCCAGTAGCCCTTTCCTCCTGCTTACCAACCTAAGCCCCTAAATCTCAATCTTTCTAAGCCAGTCAGTCTTTTAAAATAAAAGTAAAATGGATTTGACATGATGAAACCTTTGTCCCGCCCACCCTAGTTTCTCACGACCTTGCCTTCTCCTTTCCCCTTCAAGTGCAGTCCAGGGGACGGACTCTATTTCCCGAGCCTGCGGGTCTGCTCTAAGCCAGCCCACTCTTTCTCTCCTGCTTAGAGGACTTCCTGACCCGCATGTTCACTGAGCAGCGATCCCCCCAGGGCTCCGAGATGGAGAACTGCGGTGACTGTGAGTCCATCGAGGTACCGGACAGCTACACAGGGCCACGCCTCTCCTTCCCGCTCCTTCCTGACCACGCAACTGCCCTGGTGGAAGCTTTCAGACAGAAACAGGTAAGCCCACACCAGGATCCTGCATCACCAGCAATCCCACGGAAAGGGTAGCAGCAGAGTGGACACAGTGCAAAAGGAATGGCCCTGGATTTAGGGTGTTCGTGTCAGGGGTCCGCTGGAGAGATCCACTCGCCCTTTTCTTAGCCAGGACCTTGTGGGTGATCAACCGGTTTTTATATATTGAAAACCCCTCCGCCTAATCATGTAAACTCTTTGTTCATTCATCCCAGAGATATTGAGCACTGCCATGGGCAGGCACTGTTCTGGATACTACACTGAACAGTGAACAAAACAGACACAAATCTCTGCCCACAGAGGGTTGATATTTTAGTGGGGAGACATAATAAATAACAAATTAGTAATATATATGTATAATATGTAATATATACATCATATATATATATATATATGTAATATGTAATATATTAGGTGGTAGAGCTACGTCGCAGCATAAACTAAGTTCCCAGGGGGAGAGATGGCAATTTTACAGAGTGATCTGGGAAGGCATTACTGAAAAGGTGATTTCTGAGCAAGGGTCGAATGTGGCGAGGGAGTGTGCCACGTGTACATCTGCGGAAAGAGTTCTAGGCAGGGGGAATAGATGGAAAGGCCCTGGACAGGACCTCGCCTGAACTGCTCCAGGACATCAGCAAGGCCACCGGGGCTGGAGAGGAGGGAACCAGGAGACAACTGTCAGGAGATGGAGATAGAGGGGTAAGTAGGGTAGACTCAGTCTTCTGAAGGAGATGGGGAAACCATGAGCACAGAAATGATATAATCCTGCTTTCTTTTTAAAATAATCATACTGTTTGCGAAATAGAGTGTAGGGAGCCAGGGATGAAACAGGGAGGTGGGTGAAGAGACTACTGCAATGTAGTCCGAACTTGAAACCCCGGCATAGAGGTAGTGAGAAGTGGCCAGATTCCAATCCTTCCCCTTATTTCACACGAAGATAATTCACTGCAGAAGCTGGGATGATTTTCCCAGTAATGTCAGGATCACTGATACCATCAGCGTAGAGGCACTTATTCATAAAACAATCATATATTTCTCCCTAGCTAAAGGCAAGGAAGGGTTACACAGAGTAGGCAGGAAGAGGACATCGGTTCAGTATTTAAAGGATGATGAAAAACATGAACAAGGGCAGAAGATGAGTGAAAAAGAAACGATCTGTGCACAGGTCCCAGGAGCAGTTTACTAAGGTCACTTGACGCGGTCTTGGGGTCATTCAGTGGTAAACGTGTGACCCGTCTTCCCGCACGAATATGTGTTGTTTTGTCCCCTCCTTGCTCTCCCTCCTAGTAGAGGCTCCATGCTCGCTATGTCTTGAATCTTTTGCACGAAGCCAGGAAACACCTGGTACAACTGCCAAACATCAACCGGGTCTCCACTTGTTACAGCGAGGAAATCACAGTATGTGGTAAGAGCCGGTCAGAAGTGGCTTTATGCGCTGGACATGAGCCAGAAAATTCTGCCTGTGGTGGGGGAGAGAGGGGAGGGCTCGAGGGGTCCTGATGGCCAGGTGGGCAGGCCAGCGTCATGCCTTCACACTGAATATATTTACATATTTATTCCACAATTACTTAAATGGGGTGGGGAGGGCTGGCGCCTTGAAGAACTGTGGGCCAGAGGGCCCAGCCTCTTCTTGATTTTTCCCAAGAGATTCAGATTTGGCCCCAAACTCATGCTGTCCATTCAGAACAGTATCCCACCAAATAACTAGACCTTCGCTTGTTAGAAGACAGTTTATTTGTTGTACCTGAACAGGTCTAAATGCCTAGCAAATAATTCCTTCTGTCTACATTTACTCTTAGAGAGAAATCCCATTGATGACAACTTTCTCCATCTCCTTCTATGATCAGTGATGTCTTAATATCCGTTATAGGGGAAACTATAACACACAGGGGCTGTAAACTAGCACTTCCAGGGCCACACGAAGCCTGCGATGTATCTTGTCTGCTTCAAAATGTTCTTAAATTTCTAGTTTCCAACATTTGAAAGTTGGGAGGATTTCATGTTAAAATCTAGATTTCCAACTTCTTGAAAAATGTTATAATACTGACCCACACCAGTGAGTACCAGCTTCTTACTTTAAGATGGGGCAAAAACCTCTCCAGTTCTCATCCAGGCTTTTAGCCCTACACCATTCTGTCCCATTTCTGCCTTAGTAAAAATATGTCATTTGCTGTTTGTGATAATCATACAGAAGAAATATCATGCTTTCTGCTTTCAATATTAACTAACCTTGCAACAGGGAAGACATTAACACCGAGACATTAAGTCATGTCTGACTCTTTCTGACCCACGGGACTATATAGCCCACCAGGCTATATTTCCTCTGTACATGAAATTTCCCAGGCAAGAATACTTGAGTGGGTAGCCATTCGCTTCTCCAGGGGATCTTCCTGACCCGGGATTGAACCCATGTCTCCTGCATTGGCAGGTTAGATTCTTTACCACTTAACCACCTAGGAAGCAGCTAATTATTTGTCCCTGTCTTATATATGGAAAAATGAGTGACCATAAGTTTATAAGGTTTTCCTGGATATTTCTATTTAAATTGAGTTACAGCTGACATAATACTGCATTAGTTTTAGGTATACAATGAGTATTTTTTATAGTAAAAATTAGAAATAATGGTGAAGATCAATCAAAACTGATATTTTTTCTTTGTTAGGAGATTTACATGGCCAGTTGGATGACTTAATATTTATATTTTATAAGGTATGAACCCTCAAATTATGTTCCTGCCTTGTTCTGAGGTTTAATTTAGAAGTTCACATACAGTATCTATTAAAAAATGCTTAAGTATTACTTGTATTTTAAAATATTTTAGAGTAATATTTGCTACTATGTAGCAAATGCAGAATGTAAAAATGATTATTGCATTATATTGTAGTGTATTTTTGTAGACTGTTTATTTATTTTCTTTTTTTTCATTTATTTTTATTAGTTAGAGGCTAATTACTTTACAATATTGTTGTGGGTTTTGCCATACATTGACATGAATCAGCCATGGATTTACATGTGTTCCCCATTGTAGACTGTTTAAAAAAGAGAAAATCTATGGTTAATAAAATCATTATTTGAAAAAAAGAAAATCAAGTACTAAATAGAGAAAATTATTTATTACCAAAGCAACTAAAATCTATTTTCATACCTATTTTTAGTTACCAAATGCTCTGCATAGTGATAAATATTCCACTAATGTAATTAACACAAAGCATTTTCTGATGTATTGTCTTGTTAAATCCTGAGAAATGTATGGCAGCTAGTATTATTATTGCCAGTTAGAGACAGAGTGGCCAGAACTTAAAACGAGCCTTGGAATTACAAGTTCAGTGCCCTTGGCACAAACCACCTGGCAACACTGTGCGTTTGGATAATGAACACATTTATTTTGGTGAGCATGTCATAACCTCAGCCTGGCTAGAAAGGAAATATGAGACCAACAGAAAGTATTTCCAATATTTCCATCTTTTACTGACATTTCCCGTTTGCAAAAGAGCCAGACAGCACAGCACTGGCTTTCAGGCCTGATGTGACTGTCAGAGGCACAATGGCTTGACCCGATTTCCTATTTCCTTCCTCTCGCTGTTTCTTCTTGGACTTGACTCCTCGTTGGGAAGAACGGCCTCCCATCACCAGAGCGGGCCTATGTGTTCAATGGCGACTTTGTGGACCGAGGGAAGGATTCAGTCGAGATCCTAATGATTCTCTTTGCCTTCATGTTGGTTTACCCAAAAGAGTTCCATCTTAACCGAGGAAACCATGAGGACCATATGGTGAACTTACGGTACAGACCAAAACATGCTGGGGGATTCGGTCTTTACTGGTTGCAGCTGTGAAGTTATTTTTCCAGAGCGTCTTATTTGTTAGATGCATTTTCAAAGCAGTCTTCAAGTTTATAAAGTGGAATACACAATATATACCATTTTAAAAGATATTCTTAAAAGTTTACACATTATCCTACTATTCTAATAAAACTATTACATTTGTTTTCACATGACCAAACACTTTAATCATACAAACAGTAAGGGTTCACTATAGAAAAAGTACAAAATATAGATAAGCAAAAGAAAATTAAAGTATCCCATATTTCTACCCACAGATAATATAATTTTAAACAGTTGGCAATTATTTTGCAATGTTTTTTCTACATATATAGATTTTTAATTTATTTTTGATTGGAAGATAATTGCTTTACTATGTTTTGTTGGTTCCTGCTATACATCAACATGAGTCAGCCATAGGTATATATATACAACATGCATTTTGATAAAAATGCAATTGTGCCATACTTAATATCACTAAATTTAATATCTGTTTCTGCTTCTAACTCTAGATATGGTTTTACCAAGGAAGTGATGCATAAATATAAGGTATGCAGCTCTTAAAAGCATAAGTTTTTCTCAGTGCAGATAAATCAAGTAAATTATTTAAAACTTAGTATCATGTTTTCAGATCCACGGCAAGAAAATACTAAAACTACTGCAAGATGTGTTCTGCTGGCTTCCACTGGCCACTGTGGTTGATGAGAAGGTCCTGATTCTTCATGGTGGAGTGTCAGACAGGACTGACTTGGAGCTCTTGGCTAAACTAGACAGGCACAAGGTACTGACTGAGCACTAAAATAATGTAGATTTCTGTATAATGCCAGGCGTCACTGCCAACGAATGTAAAACAGATGTCATCTTGACTCCATGCTGACTCCAGCTGACTAATAAGGGCTGTTAAGAGAATCCATTAAATCTTTGAACAGTGGATTGGGAATCCACTGCTGGAGCAGGTGTACTGTGATCCATTAACATTTGCTATGGATGATGGTGGGGAATGGCAGCTAGTGCCATCTGTTGAAAGCCTCGGGTCTTAACCACTGGACCTGCCAGGGAACTCCCTAGAACCTTTGCTTTCTAATTTTCCACTTCCAAAATGAAACAGAAAAAATAGAAACTATTGGGGTATAAGATATTCTGTTTCTTACACGCCCCCTCCTCCTGCTTGTTTTTGTTAAGTTCCTCTAGGACAAGTATTAATACCATCTCTGGTTATTTTGTATTTCTGAAATCACTTTCTTTGCATACAGTAAGCGCTTAAAGCATGGTTGTTGAGTTTAACTGCAGGAATTGAGACCCTGCAAGCTGTGCAGTGCAGCCAAGAAAAGAAGCAAAGATTCTGTTTTCTTTTAATCATAGACTCTTACCCTTGAATTGTATATTATAGCCTCTCTCCTCCAGCTGCCTATCTACCCAGGAATGAATCCCTGCTATGACATCCGTGAGCAGTTCCAAATACAAAGAACTCATTCCACATAAGCCAGTCTACTTTGGGCAACTCTAACTGAGGTACAGTAAGTCCTGTACATACGAACGAATTTGGTTGCAAGAACACATTCATGAGTCCAGTTTGTTCGTGAATCCCAAGTTAGCCTAGGTTCCCACATAATCAGCTATGTAGTGCTATACTGTGATAGGTTTATAGTACTTTTCACACAAATAATAGATACGTAAAAAACAGACACAAAAAGCACTTTAAATCTTAAGGACAGTGCCTTGAAAAGTACAGTAGTACAGTATCACAGCTGGCATACACGGGCTGGCACGCACGTCTTTGAAAGTTTGCAACCTGGAGGTTCATATATACAGAGACTTACTGTAGAAGGCTATGCTGTTGTTCAGTTGCCAAGTGGTGTCCGGCTCTTTGCAACCCCATGAACTGCACCACACCAGGCCTCTCTGTCCCTCCCCATTTCCCAGAGTTTGCCCAAATTCATGTCCATGAGTCGGTGATACCATCCAACCATCTCATCCTCTGTTGCTCTCTTCTCCTTCTGTTATGAGACATAAATGAAAGAGTGTGGCCTTAAAATCAGACAGACCTGAGTCAGAATCTAGAAACAAGCACTTCTTGGCTGGCATGGCAGCGTTGTGTACTAGGTTGTCCAGGCGCCAAGGCTTCTTATGTCTTGTTAACTCTGCCATCCTTAGAGTGTCATCCCCATGCCCTCATGTGCATAGCTCAAGATAGCTTGCCAGCACACCAGCATTCCAAGCAATACAGTAGAGGAATGAAGGGACGAAGAATACCCTACCCTTTAAAGACATAGTGAAGAAGTTGCAAACATCTCTTCCGCTCTCATCCCATTGGTCAGAACGTAGTGCATTCCTGTAGGCAGGATGTGGTGGCTCCTTTGATCTCTGTGGGACCATCTTAACTCCAGTGTGATAGATCCATGGCTTAATTCCCTTCAACTTCACCAGGGAAATGGGTTATGAGTATCACCTCATAAGGTCCAGTCCTGCAAGGTGATACCACAGAAATGCATGGTATGTGCTAAACATAATAACACCTTCCGTAAATTGTTCAGGTACAAGGACCATTACAGACCCACACTTCCTAGAGTCAGCATTCTGAGAATGGTTAGGACTCCAATCTGATCCCCATTCATTGGCCTTAAGTCTTCAGGAAAATACTTTGTATAGCATTTTATGAGATCCACATGAGCAATCAGGGACAGCACTTGGGCTGGTCTTCTGGATGTTTATTCTCTCAAGATTCCCACAGGATCCAGTCTCCAGGACAGCAGTGGCACAAGTGAACATCTGTAGGAAACACTAATCTGCTAGAAATAAACGTACGTAGATCAGTGAGAGTAGCTTACACTGATTCTACATACCTGACAGTATCTATGTTCCTTAATTGAATTCCTTCTGGATCGCAAACTATTTCTGAAACAAAGGTAGGGTCTCTAGAACAACATCTCATAGTTGCTCAACTGGCGCCTGCATCTAAGGCCTGGGCTTCTCTCGTGGTTCAGCTGGTAAAGAATCCGCCTGCAATGTGGGAGACCTGGGTTCAAGCCCTGGGTTGGGAAGATTCCCTGGAGAAGGGAACGGGCTACCCACTCCAGTATTCTGGCCTGGAGAATTCCATGGACTGTATAATCCATGGGGGTCGCAAAGAGTCAGACATGATTGAGCAACTTTCACTTCTAAGTTCAGCTCAGTTCAGTCACTCAGTCGTGTCTGACTCTTTGCAACCCCACGAACCGCAGCACGCCAGGCCTCCCTGTCCATCACCAACTCCCAGAGTCTACCCAAACCCATGTCCATTGAGTTGGTGATGCCATCCAATCATCCCATCCTCTGTCGTCACCTTCTCCTCCTGCCCCCAGTCCCTCCCAGCATCAGGGTCTTTTCCAATGAGTCAGCTCTTCGCATCAGGTGGCCAAAGTATTGGAGTTTCAGCTTCAACATCAATCCTTCCAATGAACACCCAGGACTGATCTCCTTTAGGATGGACTTATTGGATCTCCTTGAAGTCCAAGGGACTCTCAAGAGTCTTCTCCAACACTACAGTTCAAAAGCATCAATTCTTCAGCACTCAGCTTTCTTTATAGTCCAACTCTCACATCCATACATGACCACTGGAAAAACCATAGCCTTGACTAGTCAGACCTTTGTTGACAAAGTAATGTCTCTGGTTTTTAATATGCTGTCTAGGTTGGTCATAACTTTCCTTCCAAGGAGTAAGCGTCTTTTAATTTCATGGCCTCAAGCACCATCTGCAATGATTTTGGAGCCCAGAAAAATACAGTCAGCCACTGTTTCCACTGTTTCCCCATCTGTTTGCCATGAAGTGATGGGACCAGATGCCATGATCTTAGTTTTCTGAATGTTGAGCTTTAAGCCAACTTTTTTGCTCTCCTCTTTCACTTTCATCAAGAGGCTTTAGTTCTTCACTTTCTGGCATACGGGTGGTGCCATCTGCATATCTGAGGTTATTGATATTTCTCCCGGCAATCTCACTTCTAAGGGCTACCTTCAACTGGAAGTAGGGCAACCAGTGAGGCTTTATCGCAGGTTAAAGTAATCTCCTGACAAATTTTAGCCATAGTCTTTTTAAGACTGTGATTCCTCTTCCGTTTTGCCAATAGATTGGAGTTGTCAAGAAGCATGCAATTTCCAAAGAAGGTTTAAAGCTTTTTCTTCTTGAGATATTCTTGCTATAAAGGCCCCTTTATTGTCACTCAAAATGGACCTAAGTAACCCAAACCTAGGAATTATTTCTTTTAGGAGAGCTTTAACAACCTCATGCTTCTTCAGGCCAGCAAGGAAATTCTTCTGTCTAACCAGTGGCATCACAGTGAAGTCACTAATCTTCTCCCAGTCCAGCACCTGGGGTCTGAACTCCTTTGATTAAAGGCAGTGTCCCAGTTTTAGGAATATTTTTAGCACACACCATGCATTTCTGTATCAGCTTTTGAATTGTCCTTTGCATGTTTGGGCCTGTATTAAGTTAGCGAATCCACTAGAGGGTGCTGTCTCTCCCACAGTGGGTACACGGGTGTACATCATGTTACACCTTCTGTAAGGTGTTCAGGTACAAGGACCTTACTATATCCATTGTAAACCCAGCCTTCCTAGAGTCAGCATCCTGAGAATGACCAGGACTCCAATCAGATCCCCATTCATTGGCCTTAAATCTTCAGGAAAATAGATAGCATCTTACCTGATCTACATCGGCGACCAGAGCCAACTCTGGGGACCTAGGTGTTCCTTTCTGCTGGCTTTGCTGTTTGATATTCCTTCCAGCAGTCACACAGTCTGCTTTCTGATGTCCTGAATAGTGGACATTCATTCTTTTGGCTCCATGACAGTTTCTAATAAGGTTAAAATTTCTTCAGCAGGGTTAAGTTCCTTATTCCCTGCAATTAACAGTCCTCTCTCCAAATGGCCCTATAAGCATGAACCACCAAGAAAGCATACTTTAGAATCAGTGAAAACAGTTACTCTCTTATCCTTACATAAATGGAGGGCTCTCATCAGGGCTGTTAGTTCTCCCTTTTGTGCAGAGATTCCTGGGGGAAGGGCTTCTGCTTCCAGGGTATTTTGGTGAGTTACCACCACATACCCAGCTTTGCATTCTTCCTGGTTCATAAAGCTGACTCCATCTGTGAACATCTCAAGGTCTGGGTTCTCCAGTGGCTGTTCCATCAGGTCAGGATGGCTGGAATAGACTGGTTCAATTATCTGAATACAATCATGCATAAGCTCTTCAGTATTATTTGGGAGCAGAGTGGCAGGGTGCAAGATGGAGGCTGCTTTCAGAGTAACGTTAGGATTATCCAATAATATAGCCTGATACTTTGCACATCTTCCTGAAGTTAACCAATATCCTCCCCCTCTGTTCTAGGAGGAGAAATAAACAGTGAGGGGTATGCACTGTGGCAGGTTGTCCTAATATAAATTTCTCTGCTTCTGGTAAAAGATCACAGGTCACTGCTACAGCCCAAAGACAAATTGGCCATCCCTTAGTAACTGTATCTAATTGCTTTAAGAAATACTCAGCAGGCTCCTTATGCTACCCAGGTTCCAAGTCAGGACTCCAAGGCTGATTCCTTGTCTCTCATGAACAAATAAGTCAAAGGGCTTTCTGATATCTGGAGGACCTAAAGCCAGGTCTGTTAGTTTTTTCTTTGATAACCTGGAATGCACTATCGCATTTCCCTAGTTGAGTCTAGAGATTCATGTCTCCTCCTTTAGAGTGAAAGTGTTAGTCACTCAGTCATGTCCAACTCTTTGTGACCCCATGGACTATAGCCCACCAGGCTCCTCTGTCCATGGGATTCTCCAGGCAAGATTTCTGGAGTGGGTTGCCATTCCCTTCTCCAGGAGATCTTCCCGACAAAGGGGTTGAACCTGGGTCTCCTGGATTGCAGGCAGATTCTTTACCATCTGAGCCACCAGGGAAACCTCCTTTAAAAGAGCTTCCTAAAAGGGTTTTGCAGTGAGTCCAAAACTGGGGATCCAGATGAGGCAGAACCTGGCCATCCCTAGGAATCCCTGAAGTTTATTTATTTATTTATGTATTGACTGTGCTGCATGGCATGTGGGACCTTAATTCCCCCACCGGGGATTGAACTCACGCCACCTATAGTGGAAAATCGGAGTTTCAAACACTTGACAGTCAGGGAAGTCCCCCTGCGGTTCTCTTGGTATAAGAATGGCAATCCCGGCTAGAGCTTCCTCTGTCAAAGAGCAAGTTTGTACCCGTGAGAGTTCAGAACCCAAATATTTAGCAGAGGGCAGAAAAGTATGACTTTTTCTTGAACACCTTATAGCCTCGTTCAACCAAAAAGTTCAAGGTCAAAACTGTGTTCTGGTCTGAGGTGCCCTTTGTCTTACTAGCAATCAGAATATCATCCACAAGCTGGATCAAGGCTGCCTCGATTAGCTGAGGGTCCGTCAAATCTTTTGCCAGGATTTCTCCAAATATCGTGGGAGTATTTTAAAATTCCTGAGGGACTACTATGCAGCAGTATTCTTGCTGAACTTCTGTATCTAGATCTTACTATTCAAATCTAAAGATTCTTAGGATTCAAAACTCATGGGTATACAAAAAAAGGGAATCCAAGTCTAATGCAGTAAGCCAACACAAATCTCCAGGAAAAGTAGTAAGCAGAGTGTATGAGTTAGGGACTCCTAGATGAATATCTTCTACAGTTTGATTAATATCCCTTAAGGTGTGCATAAATTGATATTCATCTGTGCCTGGTGTCCAGACAGTAAAACTGAAGTATTATCAGGTGACATCAGGGATGTAGTAAATCATGTTCCAGGGTTTCCAGGGGGAATTGAATCAATTTTTTCCCCTTTTGAATGGACTAAACTTCTAGGTGGTTGCAGCAAAGAAAATTTTCCAAGCGCCCCTGTTACTGTCACCAATAAGTTGAATCCCCAATTGCCAGTCATTAACTTAATCAGATACAGATGGACATGGATAAGACCAAAATGAAACCAAAGCCCAGATGGGCTCCGGGCTTCTAACTCAGGTATGGAGGTCAGAACTGCCAATCAGTCTAGGTTCAAGTGAATTTCTTGAACAGGGTTCAAAGACGTCTCATCCAAAAGACGTCTTCTCACCCCCAAGACGTCTTCCAACCCCAGGTCCCCTAAATCACCTCCTTGCTACAAAACTAAGCACTGAATGTTGGCTGTGCCTTGCCAGGAAACCCAGGGAATCCTCCCTGGAACAGACACAAGGGGGCTGTTTGGACTCACCCACAGGCTTTTAATACCAGCAACAGGCTGACCAACCATGGGCAGCAGGTCCGTCTGGATTTATCTCCTGGCTGGTGTGCCGTATTTGTTACAGAACCAGGTTCCCTCTGCCCTAGCTTTGCAGCCAAAATGCTGAGATGCCAAAGTTTACAGCAAAGAGAGCATTTATTCACAAGACAGCCAAATGTGGAGGCTGAAGAACAAATCTTGAACCCTCTTCCCTGAAGGCAGGGGTTCAGAGTATTTATGGGAGAAAGAAGCAGGGCATCTGAGCTGTGAGAGGAGTCAGAGGGAGAAGATAAGGAAACGCTGCGGTAAGCGTGGCTCTGAGCAGGCGTAACCAGGCTACAGGCTCTGCGCCTTCGAAAGGGCACTGCTGGGACCCTCGAGCATGCCTGGTTGAAGGGTCAGTGGTCCCGTCCAGGCTTAATCAGCTCAGCTGGAACTGCTGCTGCTGCTAAGTCACTTCAGTCGTGTCCGACTCTGTGCGACCCCATAGACGTCAGTCCACCAGGCTCCCCCGTCCCTGGGATTCTTCAGGCAAGAACACTGGAGTGGGTTGCCATTTCCTTCTCCAATGCATGAAAGGAAAAGTGAAAGTGAAGTCGCTCAGTCACATCCAACACTTCGCCACCCCATGGACTGCAGCCTTAGCAGGCTCCTCCATCCATGGGATTTTCCAGGCAAGAGTACTGGAGTGGGTTGCCATTGCCTTCTCCGCAGCAGGAACTAGACACAGCCGATTCCAAGTTCCCAAAAAACAACTCAGGCAAACATCTTACTTAGGCCATGTGCTTCTTGGAGGACATGCATGTCTTCCGTAGTGACAATTACAACAGCCTTGATCAGTGAAGGTAGGTTACAGGTGAAATGGATTTCACTAACGCTTCCCCACCGTTTTGGAAACTTAGAGAAAGCAGGGGGTCTAGAGTCAGCTATCCAGATTCCATCCCAGTGCAGTCTTAGTATCCCTGTGCCTTGGGTTCTTACTTGTACTCTAAGTGAGGGCTTCCCACGTGGCACAGTGGTAAAGAACCCGCCTGCCAATGCAGGACACGCGAGAGACTCGGGTGGAATCCCTGGGTCAGGAAGATCCCCTAGAGAAAGAAATGGCAGCCCACTAGGGTATTCTTGCCTGGAGAATCCCACAGAGGAGCCTGGTGGGCTGCAGACTCTGGGATCACAGAGTTGGACATGACTGAGTGAGCCCGCACACTATTAAGTGAGAATGCTATTGCAAAGAGGTGTTCAGGCTAATCAGTGCATTCACAAAAGGGCCCTGGATAGCACCTATTTGGAAGAGGCTTGATACACATTAACACTATTATCCTTAAGAATAAAAGTCAGGGACACCTCTTGAAGCAGATACCATCCTTATTAGTTACCTGAGGACCGGAAGAGGCGGGACTGGTGGACTGGCCCTGACTGTGAGGGGCAGCAGGGAGGGGAGGAGGTGGTTGGGAGTCCTTTCACACTGTGGACTTGCACTCTCTTCGCCCAGGGCGGGAACTGCCTAGGAAGTAATTAACCCTTGTCCAGTGTTACAGAATGACCTCTGTTCTCGTCTCTTCCATCGGGATCCCTCTTTCAAATGTCAGCTGGGTACTGCCGAGCCACATCAAGTGCCTCTCTTTGTTCCTGCCTGCAGTCCGTCCACACCGGGACATGGCTTTCTTGTACTGCAGTCCTTAGATCTATTTGAAGAAAGTTCTTGCTCCTTGATTGCACACCTGAAGAGTTTCCTTTGTGAACCAGATGTCCCTTGATGTCCCTGTGGATGCTGTGGCACTCGGACATGCTGGGAATGGCCGCTCTTGCCTTTGGCTGGATGCCCCAGGTCTGCTCCATGGCCTGAACCAACTCTTTCTCATGATCAGAATTCCTCCTGCTTGTCAGCTTGGTCCCAGTACCATGATGACTCTGAGGGAGGGAGAGGGACCACACCCGGTCCCTTTGGCAAGAAGAGCATCTTCCCAATTAGGTCCAGGTTGAAGTGGGGTGCTCCCGTTCCCTCCCGGGTCCTTCCTCCGCAGGCGCTTCCTGTGAATGGCCAGTTATAGCAGGTGTCAGGTTTTTCCCATTCCAGCCATCCTCAGTGAAGACTGCATTTCCTCCCCTTGTGTTCGCATCTGTGGAACAAGAGAATCAATAAGGGCTCGCCTTCAGAGAGGTGCTGTCTAAAAATCACTAGGTTCCTAGAAACAGGTTAGCATTTCTCCAATTATTTGTGGTGGAGGGCCAGGTATCATAAATTTTTAACTTGTCACAGACCAGTACTGTTGTAAGATAGGATAAACGTGAATTACTAGAAAAATGAAATGCAAACCAAAAGTATAAGTGCACTGATCACGTGTTTGAATGGCAGCAATATCAAATTGCGATAAAAGCTTGGAAAGGCTTAGCCTCAGTTCTGTGCTGACCTTGTCACCGTCGGGACAGTCCACGGGGCCCAACTGACTTGATGCCGAAGCGCTGCTGTCAAAGATGTTTCATTGAAGCATCTGTATCTTTTCTGACCACTTTTAGATTGTCTCCACCATGAGGTACAAAACGAGAAAGAATAAGAAACAGGCGGAGGAGAAGGGAAAAGCCAACCAGATGGGTTCTGCCGAGAGACCCTCCCCGTGGTTTCTGCCCCAAAGCCGCTCTCTGCCCTCCTCGCCCCTCCGCCCCAGCACCCACAAGGCCCCCAGGGCCGGGCGCTCCTCCAGCGTCCCCTGCGGCGTCCCCCTGGACCCCAAGGAGCTCTCCCGCCGGGTGCGGCACTCCGTGGACCTGGAGCTGGAGAGGTGCCGGCAGCAAGCGGGCTTCCCGGCGATCAAGGAGAAGGAGGAGCACTCGACCTCGGAGTCAGACGTGGACTCAGATGCTGAGGAGCAGCCGGAACCCACACCGGAGGAGTGGAGGCAGGTGGGTGTGGCCCGCACCGCTCTGTGCAAAAAGTAAGGATTTCACAAAACCCAGCAAATCTCCTCCTGGCTCTTGCCGTCTTTCTTTCTCTCTCCCTGAGGTCACAGCACCCAAACTGGTATTTGCTTGTGTGCTAAGTCGCTTCAGTCGTGTCTGATTCTTTGCGACCCTGCGGACTGGACTGTATGTAGCTCGCCAGGCTCCTCCGTCTATGGGGTTCTCCAGGCAAGAATACTGGAGTGGGTTGCCATGCCCTCCTCCAGGGGATCTTCCCGACCCAGGGATCATACCCTTGTCTCTTGGGTCTCCTGTATTGGCAGGTGGGTATCTTTACCACCTGGGAAGCCCGGTATTTGCCTAGTGACGCCTGTAGTCTGGAGTTTGATAAAGATGGGAGATGGGCCAGAGATGGGCTCTATTGTCTGAGTAAGCTTGGTTTAGTGACTCGGCATCACTGGGGGGAGAAGGTGAGCCACAATTTATGGGATGCTGTATTATGCATAGCTGACATATGTATGAGATGGCTGCTGCAGCTCAAGGCCAGAAGTGTCATATCAGCAGCTTCTGTCTACTGTTTGCAGGCAACTAGAGCCTTTTCCAGAATCTTCAGAACTGCATCCCATGGCCAGCCCAAGCGGCAAGGGGGAGTGGAAAAGCACGTATTTAGCCAGGCACAGTGCCATGCCAAATACCCCAGTCTAAGAGTTCTGTCAGCAAGGAAGAGGGAGGAGAATGGATCCTAAGGAGGAATGCACAGTGCTTGCCAAAACAGATGACTCTGGCAGCCAAATGGGGGCTATTTCACCAGGGCAAGACTGTGGCAGGGAAACTGATCTAGGTGGGAGATGCTGCTGCTGGTGATCTGTTGTGGTAGAGTTAATAGGAATACTTGAACTCGTTTTGTTCAACCACTTTTGACCTACAAAAATGGCAGCTTCTTATGCTTCCTTGAATAAAGAAAAGAAAAGGAGAGAATCCAGAATTACTTAAGAGTTAAAATTAGCAGAACTTGCTGGTTGACTGGATGGAGGGTGGTGAGAAAGAGGAGGAACCGCAGGTGATTCTGAGGCTAGAAACCTCCAAGAAAAAGATGGTCAGTTTGGGTGACACTGAGTTATCAATCGGGACCTCAACATCCACTTAGAAATAAAACTTTAAAATGCAAGTCTCTCCTTTTGCAAAACATACCTTTTTTTCTCTCCAGGTGGTGGATATACTGTGGAGTGACCCCATGGCTCAGGAGGGCTGCAGGGCCAACACTGTTCGAGGAGGCGGCTGTTATTTTGGGCCGAATGTGACAGAGCGGTTGCTACAGAAGTACAACCTGCAGCTCCTGATCCGCTCACACGAGTGCAAACCTGAAGGCTATGAATTTTGCCATGGTCGCAAGGTGGGTAGGCGTCTGCTATAGCACAGGAGTGGTCCTGTTCCCCCTCCAGGGCATGGATGAGCTAAGGCCCTGGCTTCTCACAAACAGCTGAGCCTGGTATTTGTTACCCACTTGCTCAAAGCAACAAGGCCCTTTACTGTCATTTATCCTTGGCATTTGTAGCCTCTTTAAAACTCAAAATTTGACTGAGGCCGCCACTTATCAGTACATACCCTGAGAGGAAAGTAAAGAGCAGATATAGCCCCATTTCATGGATGGAAATATGGCCGGGTATTTTCCCCAGCCATCTCGCTATTCTTTGTCACACTGCCCACTGTCACAGGTCTCCAGTCACACGACAGGGTCACAGGATCTCTGCACTGCACCCCAGGCAGGAATTCAGGATTGTTTGTCTTCTCGGGAGCATAATTAACATCCTGGCTAAATCTCTGGGCATCTCCAAATCCTTCAATGTTTGCTGGTCTAATGCCACTAAAATAAGACTATTCCCAGGAATACTAACCCTGAAGGAGAATTACATGTTTCCATGCAGAAAACAAAGCTTGAGGTCAACTAATGTAAACGGTGTTTAACAGGAATGTTAAACAGCTGTATACATTTCTTTTTTTTTAAGGTTTTTAAAATAACATTTATTTCTTAAAAGTTATCATGTGCATAATAAGAAACCAAAAAATACAAGAAGCAAAAAACAAAGTCATTCATAATCACAAGCAGTTTACCGTGTGACATGTCCTTCTAGGTCTCATTTGTGTATTTTCACAACTAAGCATCTATTTTAATGATTAAGATCATACAATTATATATCCTGCTGTTTCACACATAATAAATATTTACCATTTCAAAGTCCCAAAGCTATGAGTATTTTGATAACCAAGAATACACTACACCAACTCAATCTGGAAGGAAAAAAAATGCAATCTTGCCTTTCTTGGCGAAAAAAATTTCAAAGACAAAAATGGCAACAGGCCTCTAGATAAACATATTGGCAGAGCTATGATTAAAATACTACATTCTCCCAGAGGAATCGGGTGGAGAGGGAGGTGGGAGGGGGGATTGGGATGGGGAATACATGTAAATCCATGGCTGATTCATGTCAATGTGTGACAAAAACCACTACAATATTGTAAAGTAATTAGCCTCCAACTAATAAAAATAAATGGAAAAAAAATAAAATAAAATACTACATTCCCTTAATGTTCAATTAAAAGTGAGACATAAAGCAAGAGTACACGAAGTATAATTCTTCTCAGAGGATTCATTATTTGATCTAAGCTAAATAGTTGTATACATTTCTATATTGCAGAACTTTTCAGAGCCTTTAATTTCCTATATTCACTGTGAATCCCGAAGAAGAGATACAGTGTCCAGCATTTCCCAGTGTATCAATAACAGAAACTTTTTTTCACAGGGCATCTCAGGAGGCTCAGCACTCCACAGTAAACTCTGCTCTGAGGCTTAACACCAGTGATAATAGCTGATATGCCTACTAGCTGTAATGGCCATCCCAGTTTATTGGGCCTCTGAATCAGACCAAATAAAGCATTATCTATGACCGCTGCTATTTTTTACTGAGATAAAAATGTGAAGAGAACATGTTGTGGATGTCCTGTCAGAATTCAAGTCTTTATTACTTGAGTCACAACTCCTGCCCTGCTAGCATTAGTGATTTAACATAAATAAACTGGGCTTCCCTGGTGGCTCAGTGGTAAAGAATCTGCCTGCCAATGCAAGAGACCCGGGTTTGATTCCTGGGTTGTGAAGATCCCCTGGAGAAGGAAACAGCAACTCACTCTAGTATTCTTGCATGGGAAATCCCATGGACGGAGGAGCCTGGCGGCTGCAGTCCATAAAATCACAAAAGAGTCAGACATGACTTAGCAACTCGACAACAACAACAACATAGATGAAATCAAGAAGGAAAAGAAGGAACAGCCACCCCCAAAATTGGGTTGGGCACTATGGGATTGAGGATGAACTGTTCTTCAGTGAACCTGAATGCCCATCTCTCTTCTGTTTTGATTTAGGTGTTAACCATCTTTTCTGCCTCCAACTACTACGAAGTTGGCAGCAACAGAGGAGCCTATGTCAAACTGGGGCCAGACTTGACCCCACACATCATGCAGTTTCAAGCCAACAAGGCAACCCACACGCTTACCATGAGGCAAAGGCAAGACTTGTCAATGAGTGATTTTCAGAAAGAGAATTACAGTGTTTGTGGAAACTGTGAAGCGCAAATGTTGTTAAATTTATCCAGATGCTAAGTCAAAATTTAGCTATGTCAGCACTAGGACCTAGAAGAGACTTTAAAACAGGGGCTCTTCTTTTCCTCCATTACCCTCTGCCTACCCATCATTAATGGAAGTGACATGTTTATTTCCTGCAGAAGTTATTCTCAGTGGGTATGTCATAGGTGAAACCCATATGACAGGCCACTAAATCATTCCAGGATCACTCTTCCTTTTTCTTTCATTCTTAAAGTGTTTGTGATACCCAGTCAACCACAGACAAACCTTCCTTCACTGTCTGGGGGTTTGGCAGAGATGGACTCTCATCTGCACACATTTGTTACCAATGCTTCTTTCTTCCTGGGAAGGGAGCATATAATATTATTTAAATGGCTTCTGTTGAGATGATCCTGAGTTCTAATATTTGTTGAGAGCTTACTATTGAATATACACTAAGTGTTATTACAAAGAACTTATATATTGTTTCTCAGTGAGCTTATAATTTCAGTTTTATAGATGAGATCATTAAGGAACAGAGGTTAAATCAGTGGTCTTGGGTCACACAGCCAGTAAGTGGTGAAAGTAAGCCTTGACCCAGACAATCTTATTTCAGAACCCACATACATAACGGCTCTACAGTGCTGCTGTCCCCTGAGAAGCTGGCCCTGGAGTGTATAAGCTGCTGAAAGATACAGTTGTAATGCTGCTGAACCAGCTTCTTTAATTATCAAACTAAGTTAGAAATCAAAGTCAGCATAAATCTAGTGGAAAAAGAACACAAGAATATTTAGCATCTGCCCTTTGTGTGAGTACTATAAAAGGGCATTATTTTAAGTCACTCTTGAGTTATTAAATACTCAAGAGTTATTAAACACTCAGGTTTTACACAATCAGAGCCAGCATCACTCAAAAAGAAGTATGATGTGAAAACTTAGCTCACTAAATGATAGTCAAACCCATTATGCAGCAGAATGGTCTCTGGAGCTTGATAAAAAAGTCAGCTATTGGAGCCTCCTCCCAAGCCTTCCATAATTAGAATCTCCAGGGACTGGGACCCCAGCACCTGGAATACCATGATTCCAAGTGGTGTAGGTGTTGCTACTGCAAAAGTAGTCACTGTGAGGAATTCCATAAATACCGTGTTTTAATACCATAGCTAAAGAACACTCAGCTTTTTAAAATATTCATTGATTGTATTAAAGCAAGTACAACATCCCCTAATTTACATGGAAGTCACCTGTCTAACAATTTCAACACTGGACCACAAATGTAGAACTGAGAAGTAAGGCAGGAAATGCCTTTGACCAACCATATGTCTCCGTGGTCACCAACTCAAGATAACATTTTTTTTCCTAGGGGAACCCTCATTCGGAATCCTTTTTTTTTTTTTTTTAATTTTTTAACTTTTTGGCTGTGCTGTGTAGCATGCAGGATCTTAGTTCCTGGACCAGGGATCAAAACTGCACCCTCTGCTGTGGAAGCTCAGAGTCTTAGCTGCTGAACTACCAAGGAATCCCCAGCATCTATTTACTTTTGGTTTAAATCCATGCCTCATAGCTTAGCCAGCCTGGAGTTCACCTATCAAGACTGATTCCTGCCCCCCTACTTGTTAGCTATGTGACTTTGGGCTAGTTGCTTATACTGTACTGGGCAGAAGAGTTGTACCTACTGCAGTGGGTGTTGGAGGATTAATCAGATGATCCATGCAGAGCTCAGTATGTGCTGCTTGACGTAGGGAACAGAGAGACTTGTGTGTCAAGACAGCCTTCAAGGTCATTGCTATATGCCATCCCTGAATGATAACCATCAATGCGTATGATCTACCAGAAATAGTTTAAATGCTCTTAAACTTTTAGGGGCTCTCATACTTTTTTTAGCCTCTGATAAAATATTCTCCAGATAAAGTACATACACTCACATACCCATGAAATTTGAGATGAATTTTTTAGGCAACTCACACTTTTCTGAGGGTCTATGGAGACTATTATGTGAAGTACCTTAAACTTCAAGGAAGACTTTCATCAAACATGATTAAAATGTTTTGGGGTTTTTTTTTTTTTTTTTAGCACTTCTAAAGATAGATTATCTGGTCACCATTTATAGAATGGCTGCTTCTTCAATGAGACAGGACAATTGGATGGCATCACCAACTCAATGGCCATGAGTCTGAGCAAACTCCAGGATATAGTGAAGGACAGGGAAGCCTGGCGTGCTGCAGTTCACGGGGTCACAAAGAATCAGACACTATTGAGGGACTGAACTGATTTCTTCTATAGTGATTCTTTTTTTTTTTTTCATGTTCTCTGTCATCCCTTGTACCAGGATTAGCAGAGTGGAGGAGTCAGCTCTGAGAGCCCTACGGGAGAAGTTATTTGCCCATTCCTCAGATATTCTTGCTGAATTTAAGAAGCGTGATAAAGATGAAACTGGTAAGACTAATCAAGTAAAATATTCACAGAGGAAGAAAATTGGTCAAAAACCCTGTCTCACAGTAATTAGCAAATAAATATTGGCTTAAGGATTAAATGACCAGAAGACTTCTTTGACTACTTCCTCCATTTTATTCAACTTGATATCCTAGCTATCTTTTCTAAATTTTTTGATTCTAAGCTTTTAACAGAATGTAAACTTGGCTAAATATAAACAAAGATGGTGAAAAGAAATGGAGTCAAGGGAAGGGTGAGAAAGCCAGAACTAGGCAAAAAGCAATGGGGGACAGGATACAAGGGTGGATCCAAGACCAAAAAGACCAATAATTTGGTTTCTCATCAATAAGTGTGTGATCACCTGTTCTGTGTTCTATTTACCCAAGCTGGAAATTTTG
This sequence comes from Muntiacus reevesi, assembly GCF_963930625.1. Taxonomy (NCBI): domain Eukaryota; kingdom Metazoa; phylum Chordata; class Mammalia; order Artiodactyla; family Cervidae; genus Muntiacus; species Muntiacus reevesi. Next base: position 25,207,533 of record NC_089270.1, read on the forward strand.
TCTTTTCTCAACTCAGTGGAATGTCTAATGGACTCTGACTACATGTAGCTCAGTTCAAAAAACAGCAGTTAAAAAAAAAAAATAGCAGTAACAGTACTAAAATCATAGCACTATCTTTTCATATACATAGAAATAACTAATGCTACATATACATACATATATGTGTATGTGAGTGTATATGTGTATATATATGACATTTTATATATATATATATATGTATATAATATTATTTACAAGACTTGTGTGACTTCCAGGAGTATTGCCAAATAGATTTGGCAAATGAAAACAAAATACCTAATTACATTTGAATTATAGACAACAAATAGGTTTTAAATATATGTATATCCCATGCAATATATGGGACATACCTATATTCTGTAGTCTGAGAATCAGATCTACTGGGCACCCTGTATTTTATCTGGCCACCCTACTTTCCAGCCAGCTCTTCCATAACCAACAAGAACAGTGACAGTACTCATCACTACTGTTACCTACAGATAGTAAGAAGAATGTCAGGATAGAAGATTTATAGGTGATGAGTCAACCAGTCAGCTCTTTCCTAAGGTCTAATCACCCTGAGCGACTGGGCTGCAGCCGTGGAGTCTGTGCTGCACCTGGGACTGCCCTGGCGGATGCTGAGGCCACAGCTGGTGAGCAGCTTGACGGATAGCAAGCTGGCGTACAAGTCCTGGCTGGAGAACTTGGCCAAAGAAAAACTGAGCCAACAGGTAAGGGTGTAAAAATGGTTGATGAAAGCATATCATGTACAATGAAGCCCCTTATGGAGAACTTTGAATCAGTAACAGCCAAATATTGAGAACCCCAAAGGGAAGATGAATGGAAACAACCATCTGTTGAGTTCCTATGTGTCAGACTTTGTGTTGAGTGACCTATATATGTTGCCTCACAGTTTATTCTCAAAATCATTTCCAGGAGGTATATATATATAATCAGCACCAACGTACCCAAGAGAACACTGGAGTTAGATAATCTGCCTGGGATAACTTTGAACAGAGTTTCTAACTTATAGAACTGGAACTCAAACCCAGGTCTATCCCCCATTTAAGAAGTTATTTGTTTAGTAAATACTTACATGTTAAAAAAAAACTTACATGTAATGTATGTGAGGCCTTGGGTTATGTACTTTTTTAAAAAAGCTTTATTGCAATATAATTCATGTATCATGCAGTTCATCCATTTAAAGTGTAGAGTTCAGTGGCTTTTAGTATATTTGTAGTTATGTGAAACCATCACCATCATGGTGAATTTTACATTTTTTTATCATAGGTAGGTGCTTCTTAAACCATCAGATTATTTTGTAGGCCGGAGGGGGTTAGGGTGGAGGGATCATAAAACACCTTCAGGCTCTTTCAGGAGTCTTGTTGTCAGGGTTGATGGTGTGGTAATTATGTATTAAGAGAAATGTAAACATAAGAGACAGAAGGAAATTGAGATTTTTTTTTCTTGTAGAACATACAGTCAAGTTTGCTGGAAACACTGTATCGAAACCGATCCAACCTGGAGACCATTTTTAGGATCATAGACAGTGATCACTCAGGTAAAGGCAGACACGGTCCTGTTACTTCTGACACACAGCAAGTATTTTACCCCCACCCTTGCATCGTTTGGAGTAAATTTAGTGGCAGTGCTAAAAACAGAAACTAAATAGTATTTGAGCCACATGAGCTGTCCCTGTAGATGAGGGGTTAGGCAAAAAAAGAATGAAGACAAACTGAATGAGACCATCTTACAGGAAGAATTATATTAGCTGTAATATCCTTTATAGGTCTATCAGAGATTGCCACAAAGGGACGAAGAGTGTCTAAAACAGAAAATCTTTGGCACTCACTCCTAAAGTATTATTTAAATTTTTAAATAATTACAGGTTAACAAGGAGTTTACAAAAAACTGTACAAGGAGGTCTTATATACCCTCACCCTATTTCCTCATTGTTCCAAAGGTCTTTTCAAATATTATTACTTTTTTGGAGATATAATTCACATACCATATCATTTACTCATTTACAATGTGCTTCTTTAGTATATATACAAGCTTATGTAACTATCATCAGTCTAAAGAGAAACCCATTCCCATTAACAGTCACTCCCCATTCCCTATTCCTTCTCCCTGGAAATCATTAGTTTCCTTTCTCTATCTATGCATTTGCCTATTCTGGACATTCCATATAAATAGACTCATGACACATGGCCTTTGGTGTCCAGTTTCTTTCACTTAGCATGTTTTCAAGGGTCACCCATGCTGCAGCATGTATCAGTTTCTTTCTTTTTATACCTGAATAATATTCCACTGTATGAACATATCACATTTTATTTATCCATTCATCTACTGATAGACAGTTGGATTGTTTCTACTTTTTGGCTGTTATGAATAATATTGTCATGAACAGTCATACACAACTTTGTGTGTGAACATATGTTTTCAGTTCTCTTGGATGTATTCCCAGGAGTGCAATTGTTGGACCATATGGTAAAACTGTGTTTAACTTTTTGGGGAATTGCCAAACTGTTTTTCCACAGTGGCTATACATTTTACATTCCTACTGACAACATATGAGGGTTCTAATTTCTCTATATCCTCACCAACACTTGTTTTTTTCATTAAAAAATTTTTTTTCATAGCCATCCTACTGGGTGTGAAATATCTCATTATGGTTTTGCTTTGCATTTCCTTCATAACTAACAATGTTGAACACTTTTTCATGTGCTTATTGGAAATTTGTATATCTTCTGTGGAGAAATGTCTGTTCAAATCCTTTGACCATTTTTTAATTGGGTTATCTTTTTACTGTTGAGTTGTAAGACTTCTTTAGATATTCTGGATATTAGCCCATTATCAGATATAAAATTTGCAAATATTTTCTCTGATTTTATGGGTTATCTTCTCACTTTTTTGGTAGTGTCTTTTGGTGTACAAAGGTTTTAATTTTTTAAAAGTCCAATTTATCCTTTTTCTTTTGCTATTTGTATTTTTTTGGTATCATATCTAAGAAAATGTTATGTAACTGAAGGTCACAAAGATTTGTACCTAGGTATTCCTCCAAGAATCTTACAGTTTTAGCTTTAACAGTGGGGTCTTTGATCAATTTGAATTAATTTTTGTTTGTAGTGCAAGGTGGGGGTCTCACTTCATTGTTTGCATGTGGATATCCAATTGTCCTCTACAATCTGTTGAAAAAATTATTTTTCCCCTGTTGAATGGTCTTGAAACTCTAGTAGAATACTAACTGACCCTAGATGTATAGATCCATAGGCTTTTTATAAGCAGAATAAATTAGCATATGTTTGAGATGATTTGATGCAGGGTTTCTCAGCATGGCACTACTTACATTTGGGCTTGAGTAATTCTTTGTTTTGGGGCCCACCCTGTACATTTTAGGATGTTTAGTAACATCCCTGGCCTTTACCTATTAGATACCAGTAACACCCTACCCCCACTCCAGTCATGACCATCAAAAGTGTCTCAAAACATTTCCAAACGTCCCTATAAGGAGAGCAGCAAAATTGCTTCCAGCTGAGAACCAATGATCAAGTGGTTTAGTGCGATCCTCTTGGGATCGTTTAAAGTGGATGGCAGGCCTTGGGTGTCTTTGTTGTAACAGTAGAGAATAGGCGTCCTTGAAAGAATATCAGAGGAAATGAGCACTGAAAACCAGACTGACTCACTAAAGTGACTTGCTCTCTCTGGTAAGGGTCCATCTCACTGGACGAGTTCAGGCATACTTGGAAGCTATTCAGCTCTCATATGAACATTGACATCACAGACGACTGCATCTGTGACCTCGCCCGGAGCATTGACTTCAACAAGGATGGCCACATTGACATCAATGAGTTCCTGGAGGCCTTCCGCCTCGTGGAGCAATCCTGCTCAGGGGGTGACGTCTCAGATTGCCCACAAGTCACAGCCAGTAGCAACAGTGTGCACACTAAGGCCAGCTCTGTCCCCGTCACCCAAGGTGCCTCAGAAGCAATGCCGAGCTCGTTGCTGGAATGTCTTCCTTATTCTCCATAAATTCATGGAACTTTATGCTGAGAATTTGCCTACCAATATGCAACAGAATCACCTGTGTATTCAGGCGAATTCTACCAAAGAACTTTTACCAATCTTTCTCAAACTTTTCCAAAAGACTGAAGAGGGAACACTCCTAAAGATAATTCTATGAAACCACCATCACCCTGATACCAAAATCAGACAGATACCACCAAAAAAGAAAACTACAGGCCAATATCTTTAATAAGTATAGATATTTGTATTTGTAATGCAAAATTTTTCAACAAAATATTATCAAACTGAATACAACAACACATAAAAATGATCATACACCATGACCAAGTAGGATTCATCCCAAGTTCACAAGGATGGTTCAACATAAGCAAAATCAATGGGAAACACCACATCAACAAAAGAAAAGACAAAAACCACATGATCATCTCAAAAGATGCAGGAAAAGCATTTCACAATTCAACATCCATTCATGATAAAAACTCTTATCAGATTGGGTTGGGGGAACATATTTCAACATAATAAAAGCTATTTATGACAAACCCATAGCCAATATAACACTCAACAGTGAAAAGCTGAAAGCCTTCCCACTAAAATCTGGAACAAGACAATAGCGCCCACTCTCACCACTTCTATTGAACATCATATTGGAAGTCCGAGCAACAGCAATCAGACAATAAAAAGAAATAAATGGTATTCAAATTGGAAGGGGAGAGGTAAAACTGTCATTATATGCAGACAACATGCTATTATATAGAGAAAACCCTAAAGATTCCACACAAATACTAGAACTGATGAATGAATCTGGCGAGGTAGCAGGATACAAAATTAACATACAGAAATCAGTTGCATTTTATACTTAACAATGAAATATCAAAAAGGGAATATAAGAAAAAACAATACCTTTAAAATTTATACCAAAACCCCCCAAAATATTTAGGAATAAAACTGACCAAGGCAGTGAAAGATTTATATGCTGAGAACTACAACATTAATAGAGAAAATTAAAGCTGATTCAAAGACATGGAAAGATATCTCATGCTCTTGGACTGGAAGAATTAATAGTGTTAAAATGGCAATACTGCCCAAAGCAATCTACAGATTTAATGTGATCCCTATCAAATTATTCATAACATTTCTCACAGGACTAGAACAAATAATCCTAAAAATTTATATGGACCCATGAAAGACCCAAAATTGCTAAAGCAATCCTAAAGAAAAAGAACAAAGCAAGAGGTGTAATTCTCCCAGACTACAGACAATACTACAGAGCTACCATAATCAAAACAGTGTGTATTTGGCACAAAAACAGACACACAGATCAATGGAAGAGGATAGAGACCAGAAATAAACCCTCACACTTATGGTCAATTAATCATCAACAGAGGAGCAAGAATATAAAATGGGAAAAAGACAATCTCTTCAATAAGTGGTGCTGGGAAAGTTGGAGAGTTGCATGTAAATCAATGAAGCTTGAATACACCCTCACAGTATGCACAAAAATAAACTCAAAATGCCTTGAAGACCTAAACCTAAGAAATGACACCATAAAACTCCTAGAAGCAATCATAAGCATTCTCTGACATAAATTGTACCAGTGTTTTCTTAGATCACTCTCTCAAGGCAACAGAAATGAAAATAAACAAATGGGACCTAATCAAACTTACAAGTTTTTGTACAGCAAAGGAAACTATAAACAAAATGAAAAGACACTGTATAAAATGGGAGGAAAATCTGCAAATGATATGAACCACAAAGGTTTACTTCCAAAATATACAAACTCATAAAACTCAACAACAAAAAAACAAACCCAATCAAAAATGGGCAGAAGACCTAAATAGACATTTTTCCAAAGAAGACATACAGATGGCCAATAGGCACATGAAAAAATGCTCAACATTGCTAATTATTAGAGAAATGCAAATCAAAACTATAATAAGGTACCACCTCACACCTGTCAGAATGACCATCATTAAGAAGTCTACAAATAACAAATGCTAGAGAGTGTGTAGAGAAAAGGGAACCCTCCTCCACTGTTGGTGGGAATGTAAGTTGGTGCAGCCACTGTGGAAAACTGTATGGAAGTTCCTCAGTAAGCTAAAAGTAGAATTACCATATGATCCAGCAATCCTACTCCTGGGCATATATCCAGACAAAACTATAATTCAGAAAGATACATGCACCCCTATGTTCACAGGAGCCCTATTTGCAATAGTGAAGACATGGAAACAATCTAAATGCCCACCAACAAATGACTATATAGAGAAGATGCAGTGTATATACACAGTGGAGTACCACGCCCATAAATTCCACTCCCACTGGAATACTACAGTCATAGAAAAGAACAAAATAATGCCATTTGCAGCAACATGGGTGGACCTAGAGATTATCACACTAAGTAAATAAGTCAGAAAGAGAAAGACAAATGCCATGTGCTATCACTTATATGTAGAGTCTAAATGAAGCTATCTACAAGACTGAAATAGACTCACAGATAGAACAGACTTGTGGTTTCGAAGGTGGGTAGACCGGGGAGTGATGGACTGGGAATTTGGAGTTAGTAGATGCAAACTATGACATATAGAATGGATAAACAACAAGGTCCTACTGTATAGCACAGGGAACTATATTCAATATCCTGTAATAAGCCATAATGGAAAAGAATAGTAAAAAGAATGTATATATATGACCAAGTCACTCTGCTGTACTGCAGAAATGAACACAACATTGTAAATCAACTCTGCTTCAGTGAAAAAAGTATCACCTGTGTATTGGGTATGGAGGATGAGATTATTTTTAAATATATAGGTCCCCAGCCCCATCTCAGGATTTTCACAAGGTAGCACCCAGGTGTAAGTATTCTGAAATTCTGAGGTTTATCCCAGTTAAGAACCACTAATAATTCAACCCCTTCATTGTTTTCATTGTATACCTTTTATTTATTGTTTTTATAATGTTTTATTGGAGAGGGAGGTGGGAGCGGGGATCGGGATGGGGAACACATGTAAATCCATGGCTGATTCATGCCAATGTATGGCAAAAACCACTACAATATTGTAAAGTAATTAGCCTCCAACTAATAAAAATAAATGGAAAAAAATAATGCTTTATTGGTAAAGTTATAAGAAATTGTATAATCCCACAACCAAAACATGTATCCTTTTCCTTATTTACTTTTTCTTGTTATAATTATAATGTTTATGTATGTAACTTAATGTTCTGTTTGTGTTTTATAAATTTACATCTGTGTTGCTACATAGTCTTCATGATTCTTTATTTAACAGCTGCATAATTTCACATAGATGTAATATAATCTATTCAGCCATTCTCCAATTGTTAAACATGTATTTCCAGTTTTTCATTATTATAAATAACACTGGTTCAAAACTTTATGCGTATGGCTTGTTTCATAAAAATCTTTCAAATTATACATCTTCTTAGGCTAGATTCCCAGGCAAGAGATTATTTTGCCAGGTGTTGGATTAGTCTATAAGAAGGTTTACTGTGATGCTCACATGACTATGGAAGCCAAGAAGTCCCAAAATCTTCAGTCAGCAAACTGGAGACCCCAGAGAGTTGATGGTGTGGTTCCACATTGGTTCCAAAATGTGGTTTTCAGCTGATGGGTACCAAAAGCCAGGACCTTCCCTCATACAAGGAAATAAATTTTGTGAACAACCTGACTTAACTTGGAAGCAGATTCTTCCAGAGGTAGTTGAGCCTCCTGGCGAGAAGTCAGCCAGGTCAACACCGTGACTGCAGACTTGTAAGACCCTGAGCTGAGGACCCAGTAAAGCTGTGCCTGAATTCTTGAACCAAAGAAACTTTGAGATAATAAATGTGTGTTGTTTTAATCAACTGTTTGTGGTTAGTTTCTGAGCATACGGAAGCAACACACTGTGCTTCCTGGGAAACTTTTTGTTTTCTTATTCCATCACTCCAGAAGAGCCTGGATTTCCATCAGTGAGTACAATCTGGAGAAGAATTCAGATATTTTAAGTGAATACCTATGACCCATGTATTTGCCTTGCCTGTTTCACTAACTGATAGACCAAGCATACTAATGAATTCACATTTATATCTGACCTATTTCGTGAAAACAGTTCAAACTCAACAAATAAAGCATGTGTTATTTCCACAACAACCTCCCCCCACACTGTTCTTTATGATTAAAGGTAAACAAGGACTCTGAGGCGCCAAGATAACTCAGAGAGGATAAGTAGAGCCCTGGGGGGTGAGTATATATGGGAATATACTGCTGAGAGCAGCCCATGAAGACCATCTCTGCTACCAAGAGCAAGGGTGGGGCTTTCAAAGGCAAAAGCCACAGAGCTTCACCAGGTAAAATGATGGGTCAGCATGAACAAGGTCTTGGCTTGTCAGTTCAGGATGGACTGTTTGTAGTGGAGCTTGGAGGGCTGATGGAACTCTGGGTTCCTTTCTTGAGTCTTGCTAGCACAGTCACAGGTTCGCTCCTGTTCACTGTAACCAGTTTTCTGGGAAGTAGCCGCTCTGGTTCCTTCTTAAGGGGCCCTCACTGTTTGCTAGTTACACCCTTTGGACTCTGTGTCCTGTGGTAGGCAAGTCCTGTTTGCACACTCTAGGCTTAGAGAAAACTTCCTTTATCAATTAGCATTCGAAATTAATAGAGATTGGCTTTAAGGTAGTTTTTATTTAAAAGGGACATTTAGATTGTGCTAGGAAGAAATAGGAAAATCATGCCTCTAATCCAATGATTTAGCCTTAAGTGCTCATTAAAATCATCTGGGGAGTTTTTAAAACATAAAATGCCTGGGGCCCTACTCCAGACCACTTAAATCAAAATCTGAGTAAGAGGCCACACTATCAAGATGTTTTAAATACTCCCCAGGTAATCCTCAAGTGCAGCCAGGCTCCAATACTGCTTATCTAGCTGGTTTACCCTGCAATAGAGAAGGATGATTATTTGGTAAGACATTAACTGCTGTTTGCAGTAGCATAACTAAGTATAAGAGGCCAATTCAGAAACCTAATAGATTTAGAAGAGGAAACTGCCAGCCTCCCCCAGTGGTGACATCTTAACCATAGTACATTATCAAAACCAAACTGACAAAACAACTGGGACCTACTTAAACTCAAAAGCTTTTGCACAGCAAAGGAAACAATAAACAAAACAGAAAAGACAACCCATAGACCAGGAGAAAATATTTGCAAGTGATGTGACTGATAAGGGATTAGTCTCCAAAGTTCACAAACAGCTCATGACACTTGCAGCAACCAAGACCCAGCCCAGCCAGAAACAAAACAAAACAAACAAACTGACCATCATATTAAAAAAAAAAAAAATAGACTAACAGTCTTTTTCTATTTCAGGATTTTTGACATATTATCAAATTATAAATATTTTAGAAGTTTTTTAATGCAATTATTAATACTACTGCTGCTGGACATAGAATTCACACACAATTATAATTAGGGTTCCTTAAATCTCTTAACAATCATTGCTTTAAAACTGAATGCTTATTTCTGTAGAAGTCAAAACCTTTTATCTATGTTTTAATGATTCAAACAAGGTTGTAAATTTCTTAATCTCTGAGTGAGCGTCTTGAAATATTTCCAAAGACACAGACTTTAGACACTAACCTACAATCTCAACACCACTTTACAGACAGATATGTGCTGGAACGGGCTTCCCAGGTGGTGCTAGTAAAGAACCCACCTGACCATGCAGGTTAGACGTAAGAGATGAGGGTTCGATCCCTGGGTCAGGAGAATCCCCTGAAGGAGGGCACAGCAACCCACTCTAGTATTCTTGCCTGGAGAATCCCATGGACAGAGCATAGGGTCACAAGGAGTTGGACACGACTGAAATGACTTAGCACATGTGCTGGAATGCTCTAGGCAAGTGGTCCCTGCTCCTAGAGGCAGCTTAGTCCTGTTTTCGGAGAGTTAATATGTGTTAGTAAGTTTTCCTTGCGTCAAGCATCAGCCTTGTATGAGGATCTGGAGTCAGAAGACACTAGATTTTGATTCCTAGCTGTGGAACTTGGGTAGTCATTTGAAATCCCTGCTTCTGCTCTTTATGAGGTGGAGCAGGGGTGGGGGGTCTTACATACCCACAGGTGTGTGGAGATCTGGGGTTAATTAACACAAAATCGGAAACAAAACTGTCTTGACAGAACCCTCATCTTGGTCTGAGACTACAGGACACAGAGCTGAACCTCTTCATTATAAATCTTTATTTTCCCAGATGAAGATAATTTTAGGTGTGCATTTTTTAAACATTAGATTCATTATTATATGTATTGTAATATTAAACTATGTCAAAGGTACTCACTTGGATTTTTTCTTTTTTTTCCTTTTTTACCAAAGTTGTTTTTATGGTATCTTACATTTATGGCAAAGGATATTGATTTTTCAATTAGAGCATTGGGGTAATGTTTTTTTTTTTTTAAAATAGAGTCCAGAGTTTGAGAAACACCTGACTCTCAAAGTACAAAATCTGTTACCCCGGCTGTGCCCATCTCTATAGTCTCAAATCTGAGCTGCTTCCCAGACTCTTTCTAGCCACTTAGATCTCATCCCCCAGTTATACCCTACTATTCACATATTGGTTTCCTTATCCACCCAACCCTCCCCACCTGTTGGCCTGGCCTCATCCTTTAAGACCCAGCTCAAATGCCTTCTCTGTGAGGCCTTCCGGGGAGCCATCCTCTCCTCCATCCAGCTGGCCTGAGGGTCCTTCCACTAGAGACCAGCTCGCATACTCACAGTGACTGGCTTACATGCTGGCTTCATGTAAGGCAGGGTTCATATCCTGTTCTCATTGTGTCTCCAGCAACCTGGCCACACACTGCACAAATATCATTTGTTACTATTAGTAAGGGTCAAAGATTTCCTTCTTTCTAGGTTTGTTCACCACTAGGTTACAAATGGCTTCCCGGGTGGTATAGTGGTGAAGAATCTGCCTGCCAATGCAGGAGATGCAAGAAACACTGGTTTGATCCCTTAGCTGAGAAGATCCCCTGGAGTAGGAAACAGTAACCCACTCCACTATTTCTTGCCTGGAAAATTTCACAGACAGAAGAACCTGGCAGGCTACAAGTCCACGGGGTCGCAAAGAGTCAGACACAACTGATCACAGACACACACACAAATTACAAACTCAGCATGAAATGTTTCTAGGAAGATTAACAGAAAAAACTGTATCACACAGAACCCAACCTAGTCATGGCAACAAAAGAATCCTTTTAAGAAAAAGATCAAAACAAGCTACACAGGTTTTTATTTAAATGATAATGCACTGTTCTGAGTACATAGGGCAACTGTACCTTCATATATTGGGGGTAGAGGTGTAAACTGATTCAAAAAATACTTATTCTCTTTGTCCCAGTAATTTGATTTCAAGATTACTATCTTCAAAAACACTCTCAAGAGTATGAAAATCACACGTTCACAGATGTTCTTGGCAGCATTGTTTGTAATAGCAAAAAAAATTTAGAATCGACCCCAAAGTTCACTGATGAGGAATAGGCTGAAAAAAAATTTATGAAATACTATGCAGCTATTAAAGAGAACTATCAACCATTAGCTGTGGCTACTTCCGGGGGTGTGGGTTTTGTGGGACTTCCACTTTCTACTCACACAGTGCACAAGGAAAGTTTTGAGTGAAATTCTGAAAACAAATCTAATTTCCAAGGCTACTTACTATTCAGTATCCTTTAAGATTTTTCTTCTGATCATGAGATACTTTTGTAATTAAAAAATACAAAATTGAAAACCAAACTACAGTTTGACGTTCCTTCAATGAAGGGCCTCTAGGACTTACCTGGCAGTCCGATAGTTAACACTCAGTGTTTTCCTGTGGGGAGTGGGAGATGGGGCAGAGAACTAAGATCCACTGGCAGCAGTGTAGTCCAGAGGAAAAAGAGGGGGTGCCCTACACTTCAATAAATTATATATTTAAAGCCACTAGATGTCACTCTGAGCAAATGTTCTGTGTCAACTGTAGCTGTAGAAAAAGCTGGTCCCTCTGATGATCCCAGCTAGCTAGAAATACAGATGTCACCTGGTCTCAGGGAAACGTTGACTTGGGCAAGAGCCCCCACCGAACTGCAGATGCCACACTCGGTGCCAAGTGCTGACAATCAGGAAAGCAGAGGCACAATCGCCCAGGTAGAGGCAGGATGTCTGAGGGAGGCAGGACTGCGCCTGGACCCTGAGCTGAGACAGGGATGCTCCTGGCAGGGACTGGTCACACCGTGGCCACAGACAGGCAGCCCCCGTCTTCCTCCTGGGCCATGAATTTATGTGTATTGGCTGCCTGGCCTTCACTACTGATTTTGCTTCCAAAATTTCTACCTTCAGGCAGTACTTTTCCAGCACTTAGGAAGGTGTTTTTTTTTGGGGGGGGGGGTGGGAATCCAGCCCCAATCTGATCAAACTTCTGGATCTACCTACTAAATTATAGGTGCTACAGCACCCAAAGGACAGTGTGAAATACAAGAGCAATTTACAGCCAGCAAAACCCAGACAACTGGGGGCAGTATGTAACATATGGCCTGGTTTCTTCAACAAATAAATTATAAGGAGACAAACAAAAAGAGATGAAGGGAAAACCCTCAGATTAAAAGAGACTTAAGAGCCATATCAAATAACTGCAATGTATAGAACTTATTTAGACCCCTAATCAAAAAAACTGCTGGGGGAAGAAAAGGCAATCAGATGTGTGAATACTGACTGGATCGTGCTTTTACTCGGCCTCTAAGTCCTGTCCAACTCTTTGCGACCCCATGGACTGTCTCCTGCCAGGCTCCTCTGTCCATGGGATTCTCCAGGCAAGAATACTGGAGTAGGTGGCCATTTCCTTCTCCAGGGGATCTTCCCGGCCCAGGGATCAAACCCACGGCTCCTGCTTGGCAGACGGATTCTTTACACTGAGCCTTCAGGGAAGCCCCACTGACTGGATATTTGATGATATTTAGATATTACTGTTAACTTTTTAGGTATGATAATGACACTGAGGTTATTTTAAGTCCTTAGAGAAACACGCTGGAATATTTACTGGTATTTGTTTCAAAAGAGAGGGCAGTGTGTGGGGGTGTAGATAAAATCACATTGACCCTAAGTTGATTCTTGTTGAAGCTGGGTGATTACATGAGTTAATTATACTTTTTATATATATAAGTTTCTGTATGAATTTTACTTTAAAGCATAAAGTTAGACATCAGTGTTAAGGTGGGAGGAATAAACAACGTATTTGACAAAGCAAACAGAGAAGCTTTCTCAAGGCACTCCTAGAGCCAGATGAGAACCACAGCAGTCATGAAATTTCCCAGTGGATGAGCAGTTAAACAGTTTATCAGTTTTGTGGGATTTGGGAGGGGAAACCACCTAATCTCATTAAACCTCTGTCCTCAAGTGTAAATGGGCACCACATCAGTATTTTCCAGGGGAGTCACAAGACTTAAATAAAAGGAACATATAAAAGAGTATTTTGAAACCCAAGACACACTACCAAGTGCTATTAATAGTTTATGTGATAACACTAATTCATTTAGGGCTTCCCTGGTGGCTCAGATGGTAAAAAATCTCCCGGTCCTTCGGTCAGGACGATCCCCTGGAGAAGGAAATGGCTACCCATTCCAGTATTCATGCCTGGAGAATCCCATGGACAGAGGAACCTGGTGGGATACAATCCATGAGGTTGCAAAGAGTTGGACACAACTGGCCCAGTATTTTCCAGGGGAGTCAGAAGACTTAAATGAAAGAAGCCTATAAAAGTATTTTTAAACCCATGACATACTACTTCATATACTATTAGTAGTTCATGTGATAACACTAATTCATTTATTCACACAGACATTCCGTAAACTTTTGTGAAGAGCCAGATACTGTGAATATAAAAGTGGAACATTAGCCTTGCTTTGTCTAATTCTATGTTTATCAACCTTGGGTACACATTAAAAACACCAGTGCCTGGGCATCCACCCAGACCAATTAAGTCATAGTCTCTGGGTGTGGGTCTTAGTTATAGGAATTTGCTTGTTTGTTTGTTTAGAGCTTCACAAGTGATTGATTCAATTTCCAGAGTTGAGAACCAGTCTTCTCATTAATTTCTATGAGTAGTTCTAGGCAATCTTTTACAAGCCTGGGTCTTTAAAAAAAAAAAAAGGTACAAATGAATTTATTTACAAAATGGAAGTAGAGCTACAGATGCAGAAAAACTTGTGGTTATCAGTGGGGAAAGGTGGGGAGAAGGATTAACTGGGAGACGAGTTGACATACACACATTGCTATATGTAAAATAGATAACTAAAATGAGCATATTATATAGCACAAGGAAGTCTAATCAATACTCTGTAATGATCTACATGGGAAAAGAATTTAAAAATAAGTGGATCTATGTATCTGTTGTTCTTGTTGCTTAGTCACTAAGTCATGTCGGACTCTTCTGTGACCCCATGGACTGTGGCCCACCAGGCTCCTCTGACGTATAACCAATTCACTTTGCTGTAGAGCATAAACTAAGGAAACACTTTAAATCAGTTACACTCCAATAAAACAGTTAAAAAAAAGAAGAAACCTGCGTCTTGGTTTATGTAATTTTCAAGCAACTTTTAATGACTAGAGACACCCTCTAGCTGTTCGATCTCTGAAAGGACAAGGACTTGTCCAGCTGTGCACCAAATGGCCATCTGGCCATACCTGACCCCCCAGTGGTCGACAAAGTCATGCAGTTTCAGGTGTTTCCCATGGAATTTTTCATTGTGTTTTTCTTCCGTAGAGAGGGGATTTACCTTTTCTGATTATAAAAGGTTTTGCTGTTGTTATTCAGTTGCTAAGTCATGTCCGACTCTTTGCAGCCCCATGGACTGCAGCATGCCAGGCTTCTCTGTCCTTCGCTGTCTCCCAGAGTTTGCTCAAACTCATGTCCCTTCAGTCGGTGATAAAAAGTTTGAGATTGTGCAAGTTTCCCAGTTTCAGGTATGAACAGTGGAGACTGGTCAGTGTTCTGACTCACAGTCCAGAGTCGGTACTTCTGAATCACGCTGAGCCCTGAAACCACAGGGTGTGAAGGAGGAGAGCAGTGAACCTGGCCACACCAATCTACCTCGCACGGAATTCCCCACAAACACTTCCTGTTTGACCTTCCAGTTTGTTCCAGAAGGTTCTGGAAAGAGAGAAAAAGGATCCGCCGAAATGCTTAAGAAAGGAAAGAAAATCAGGTTGAGAATAAAATTTCTGGAGAAACAAGTAAAATAATGCTCTGAAAGCGGAGTCCCAGATTCTCCAAGTCTCATTGCTGGATGCATGAGTTATGTAAAACCACAGAAATATGGATTTACTTGCAGGAGATCTTATTTTACTTCTTCTCTCTACATATCCAGGTATCTTTTCTTCCTCAACGCATATCCTCAAATGCAAGCACCTGGGTGGGATCTTTCTGGGCACAGACCAAGTCCAGAAGGAAGACAATATATGCTCTGCAACTACAGTTACCAAGTGACACCCTAGCTCCACCCCTTACCCACTGTGTGACCTTGAATAAAATGCTTAAAGTTTCTGTCTCAGTAAAGTGGGGCTCATGATAGATAATACCTACTTCAGTAAAGTTGCTGGGAAGATTAAATGAGATTACGCGTAAATGAGATTGAGATAAAGGATGCTTAGCACAGCATCCGCTGCATAGTAAACTATGATTAAGTTGAACACACTCCACCGCCAGAAATCCCCCAGACCAGTGCTTCTTAAACTTTGTGCATATAATTATCTGGAGACTTTGCATATTCAGGGTACAAGTTTCAGTTTGGGAAGATGAAAAAGTTCTGGAGATGGATAGTAAGGTTGCACAACAGTGTGAATTACCTAATGCCACTGAACTGTACTTTTAAAAATGGTTAAAATGGCAAATTTTCTTCTGTACATTTTTTGCCACAATTTCAAAGCACTTTCAGGGGCTTCCCTGGCGGCTCAGTGGTAAAGAATCCAGCTGCCAATGCAGGAGACATGGGTTCAATCCCTGATCTGGGACGGCCCCACATGCCTGGGAGCAACAGCCCTGCGTCACAACTATCGAGCCTGTGATCTAGCGCTTGGGAGCAGCGACTACCGAGCCCACGTGCCTCAACTACTGAAGCCCTCACACCCTAGAGCCTGCGCGCTGCTACAGAGAGCAACCCCCGCACGCTGCAACTAGACAGGAGCCCTCATAGTCGCGTCCGACTCTTTGCAACCCCATGGACTGTAGCCCGCCAGGCTCCTCTGTCCATGGAATTCTCCAGGCCAGAATACCGGAGTGAGTAACCATTTCCATCTCCAGGGCTCCCAGGGATCAAACCCGCATCGCAGGCAGATTCTTTACTATCTGAGCCACCAGGGCTGCCCAGGGAAGACCCAGCACAGCCTAAATAAATAAACAAATAGAACACACTTGCAGTAGCACTTCGAGTAAGCTCCTAGGTGAGGCTGATGAAGATAGTTTGCGGACCACACTTTGAGTAGCAAGGTCCTCTGGGTATGGAACCACCACCATCAAATTGGTATTACACTTTACAGTTAACATAAGGCATTTCTACATCCCTTCTCTCTGTGACCCCCACAGTAACAACACATGGTACTGTATTCAGAGCGAATGCAATTCTTCCTCTCCTGCAAGCAAAACCTTGATCTTGGGTCGTAGCCCTCTTACATCAAATCAGGGCTGTTTCTCTATGTAAGCAGACAGGATCTTACTTGAAGGCCTCTTCATTTTTCCCCCTGTATTGACTGCTCTTTTTAGGGAAATCTCTCAAGCAAATGCTTCCCATATCACCTTAGGCTTTCCTTCCCCATTTACATTTATGGTTGGTGTAAAGACAGGTTCTCCAGCCTATATGGGGCTTCCCAGGTGGCACTAGAGGTAAAGAATCCACATGCCAATGCAGGAGATGCTTTGGGTTCCATTCCCAGGTCAGGAAGATCTCCTGGAGGAGGGTATCGTAACCCACTCCAGTATTCTCACCTGGAGAATCCCATGGACAGAGGAGCTTGGTGGGTTACAGTCCATGGGGTCCCAAAGAGTTGGCCACAGCCGACAGACTGAGCACCAGCCTAAACAGGGAGCACCTGCTTAACCCATTGTATGCTGGTCTTCCTCCCAGTCTGACGGAGGCAAGTCAAACATCTCTGTATTTACCATCTTACTGACAGGACACATGGAAAACTGCTTTGTCATGGCTGTCGAGCGGGGACCTGACAGCATTCGTTAGAATTCTAGTTTTTGTTCAGTCGTCACTGCTGCGTATCAGCAAGTAAAAACAGAACTGGATGTGCTCAGCTACACTGTGGGCCTGGCATGACTGGCAACCCAAAACTACAATTCTCCAAAGGTGCCCGCGTAAGCGAGTGTGAGCATGTTTCCCTGGAGAGCTGCGAACGGAGCTCTGATTAGTGCGTTTGCTCATAGCTGCTTCTCGTATCAGAGGTTCACACAGCCTCAGACTGTGGGCTGTTACTACTGCGTATCTCTCCGTGGAGTGGTCTGCAGGAATCCTGCAGTAACGGGTCCATCTCCTCAGCCACTGGCAACAGGATCAAGGTCGCTGGGCACAAGAAGGTCACCAGGTGTGCTTAATCCCACTTGAAAAAGCTGTCCTGTCCACAATCTAATCCAAGAAGAAACTGTGCTAAAGAGGCCGAAGTGCCTGCCGCCAGCCCCTCCAACAGTAGGACTCCCTCCAAACAGCAGCAGGAATTCTCAGGGGTCTCCAGTCTCAATAAGACAGGAGGTAGGACAGATACCCCAGGGTTCAAGTCCCTGAGAACCTGGTTCTCCACATCAGAATCATCTGGGGAGGCAACCATTTATTGATGCCTGAGCTCCATTCCAGATTTACATTAATATAATCAGAATGTCTTTTAATTTCATGGCTGCAATCACCATCTGCAGTGATTTTGGAGCCCCCCAAAATAAAGTCTGACACTGTTTCCACTGTTTCCCCATCTATTTCCTATGAAGTGATGGGACCAGATGCCATGATCTTAGTTTTCTGAATGTTGAGCTTTAAGCCAACTTTTTCACTCTCCTCTTTCACTTTCAAGAGGCTTTTTAGTTCCTCTTCACTTTCTGCCATAAGGGTGGTGTCATCTGCATATCTGAGGTTATTGATATTTCTCCTGGCAATCTTGATTCCAGCTTGTGCTTCTTCCAGCCCAGCATTTCTCATGATGTACTCTGCATCGACTCTATGGACATGAGTTTGAGCAAACTCCAGGAGTTGGTGATGGACAGGGAGGCCTGGCGTGCTGCGATTTATGGGGTCGCAAAGAGTCGAACATGACTGAGCGACTGAACTGAACTGAACTGAATCAGAATCTCTGGGGGTAGAAACTGGGCATCGACAACTATTATAAAAAGTCAGTCTAGGGTTTCCCTGGTGGCCCAGTAGTAAAGAGTCCACCTGCCAATGCAGGAGACATGGGTTTGATCCCTGGTTTAGGAAGATCCCACATGCCATGGAGCAACTAAGCCCACGTGCCACAACTACTGAGCCCGTGCCCTAGAGCCTGGGAGCCACAACCCTGAGCCCACACACCACACACCCGTGTGTCCTAGAGCGTGTGCCCCGCAACAAGAGAAGCCAGCGCAATGAGAAGCCTGCAGACCGCAACTAGGGAGTAGTCCCTGTTCGCCGCGACTAGAGAAAAGCCCAAGCAGCAATGAAGATGCAGTACAGCCAAAAATGAATAAACAAATAATTCTTTAAAAAGTCAGTCTAATGTGTGGCCATATTGAAAACCGCTACCTTAGGGGGTTTCTGTTTTGTTCAGACTTTAGAGCAAAAATGATGATGACAAAAAGGCAGGAGCCTCTCATTACAAAACATAAGATTCTAACGTCTTTAATGACACAGTGGGAACACTGTCTCAGCACAGCTGTTGTTTGGGTGAACTGTAATCATGATGTAAGTGTGTTTACTCCAGGGTGAGGATAATTCACTCTTCAGTGAGAGCATAGAACTAGCTCCCACCTTGGGAAGCCCTGGCCCCAAGGTCAGCAGACCCGGCCCCCAAGGGGAGGACCTGCAGGGAAGAGGCTTTGGTGTGCCTCACTCACAGGAAATGCTCACCAAATACTGGCTGGATGCACTGAATTTTGAAACAAAAAGCATTGTAAACTATAAAAGAATTCCAAAAATTAATCTCTTTATCTGAGAGGCAAGTTTGGAATTAATCATTCCATGAAGTAGACAGCAAACACAGCAGAACTTGGAAAACTACAAACACATTCACCAAATTCACTTAAAATGAATATGGATTAATTGATTTCTGAATTTCCTGGCTACTTTCACATACTCCCCTCTATCAAGAAGAGTATTTAGTTGAACATGCTTTAGAAAAATGAGATCTCCAAAGATAAAAGTTTTATCTACAAAATTAGCATTCTAATTTTTAAGAGATTTTCGGAGAAGGCAATGGCACCCCACTCCAGTACTCTTGCCTGGGAAATCCCATGGATGGAGGAGCCTGGTAGGCTGTGGTCCATGGGGTCGCTAAAAGTCAGACGACTGAGCGACTTCACTTTCACTTTTCACTTTCACACATTGGAGAAGGAAATGGCAACCCACTCCAGTGTTCTTGCCTGGAGAATCCCAGGGACGGGGGAGCCTGGTGGGCTGCCATCTATGGGATCACATGGAGTCGGACACGACTGAAGTGACTTAGCAGCAGCAGCAATATATGAAGAAACTGAGTCATCTGATACATGACACTTTCCTTTTGATTTCATTAACGACTGGAGTTTTCTCTTTCCTAAGGGAGAATGAGGACCTGGTGATTTCTGCTTATCTCTTTTGGCTTCTGAATCACGCAACTAGTCAGGATTCCTAAAACACCACAGTGCATGCAGACACGCCTGCCACTTCCTGCTTCCTCATCCTTTAAGAAGACTGAACTCCCTATGGATCCACCAATCCACCATGTTCTTCTCACTTCCATGTTTCTGCTCACACTGTCCCCTTTGCCTGGAATGTCTTTTCTGTCCTTCCCATTAACCCTGGGTGAAATCTTGCCATTTGCAACAACATGGATGGACCTGGAGGGTATCATGCTTACTGAAATAACAGAGAGAAAGACAAATACTATTTCACTTATATGTGGCATCTAAAACATAAAACAAATGAATGAATGTAACAAAACAGGAATAGATACAGATACAGAAAACAAATGAATGGTTACCAGTGGGGAGAGGGAAGAGCAAGATAGGGGTAGGGGATTAAAGTAGTACAAACTGCTTTGTATAAAATAAGATACAAGGATTTACTGGAGAAGGACACGGCTACCCACTCCAGTATTCTTGCCCAGAGAATCCCATGGACAGAGGAGCCTGGTGGGCTACAGTCCATGGGGTTGCAAGAGTCGGATATGACTTAGTGACTAAACCACCACCACCCACAAGGAATATAGCCAATATTTTATAATAACTTTAAATGGAGTATTATCTATAAAATATTGAATCACTATGTTGTATACTTTCAATGAATATATAAATCAACTGGGAAAAAAAAAGAACAAAAGGCTTCCTGAGAAAATGTGTTACATTCTACTCTAGGTGGTAGTCTGTGCTTCTTAGGGCTGAGAGCTTGTGAGTCTTCAAAGAGAAAGTACACACTCCTTTGGGATGCCACACCTCAGAATGCTGAGAGGTCCACCCCCTCAAATTTATTCCTGAAGGACCGAACTTTTGATCTCCACGGTTGAGAAGCCAAGAGTTAGTGGCTCAATTTTAGGAGACGCAGATAGGTTAACAAGCAAGGTTTACTCGTTGGTCAGCCACCCTTTTGCAAAAGCAGAAGGAACAAGCAGGGTCTTCTGACAACTGTAATCCTGAGGAAGCAGATTGGAAAAGGTGAAACCTGTATCTTTCAAGACTGGTTGCTTCTTGGAAATGGCTGCTTTTCCTTGGAGGCTGCCAGGTTTTGTGATCCTGGCATTTGCAGGCCATGATGGCTATTAATTTGCCCCTCAAGGGAGTGGTGCCACATCTCTCGTGTTCTGTCTTTATCCACATTTTCTGTTCTGACACCACACCACACCTTTCTTTTTTGACCCTGAATATAAAATTTCCTTAAGGTTTAAAAACAAACAAGGTTCTCATATGGCTCCCAGACTATCCTGTTTGCTGCTGCTTAGTAGGGTGGTTGGGTCCCCATGATGATAGATCCAGAGGTTTCTTTGACTTTTCTCACTTATCACTATCTCTGTTCCAGATAAGATGAAAGAGAAGAGGGGATACTGCTTTAAAAGGGCTCAATCTGTTTCATCAAACTAAAGAAAAAGAGTGAATTCTGGGTTACAGGCAATTACACTATTCACATAGTTTCACAGCTAGAATATGGGAGGTCTCTGAGGCAAAGCTGTGAAGCTTGCATTTTATTTCATTTTGCATTTGAGCTTAAAAGTACTAGAACCTTTTCACAGAACTAGGTTACATAGCCCAATAAAGGGCTGCTCATTAGAAAGAAATACTGTGAAAGGAACTGGGTTTGGCAAAGTGATGCCTTAGCTAAGCTGTTAGTGTCCCACAGGTGATGTTATTTAAGACTGAATAACCAAGATTTTGATTAAAAAAAAATGACTGCAGACCAATTTACCTGGACCACAGAAGTAAAACCTATAGATATGGAGAGTACAGGACTTCTCCAAAAGGAACTAAATATTTATCCTACCAAACATACAGAGCAGAGCTTTTGTCAGAGGAGGAAAGAATGTCTTTCCTCTGGTACTGAGTTAGCAGGGACCTGGACTCTGAGATAAGCAGAGCCCTGGAGTGCTCTCGGTGGGAAATCAAACTGACCTTCACCAGGTAACGCGAGCACAGGCAGAGCTGAGCTTGGACTCAGGGGCTAGTGCTCCCTCCGCTTATCCAGCTCATAGCCTCTTGTCTACCCGCTGAATGAGATGGCAGAACAAGACTTCCTCTGTCAAGGAAATGACTCATGCAAATGTCAATGGATTTATGTTAAGTCTTTTAACCTGAAATTCTCAAGGCGTATCTTTCAGCCAAGCTACTAATACAGTTTGGTACTTTTCTAGTTGTTGCAATTATTTGTCTTGATTGTTTATTACCAAAACCTTAGGTCTCCTGAATTATTCCCGTCTCAAGAAAAACCACAAAAATGTATTCTGATCAGAGACAAGGGTCTTGGCCCTGCCAAGAATGAAGTATTGGCCCCTGTCCTAGTCCTACGCAAATGATGGTCAGGAGGACTCTTTTTTTTTAATGTGCTGATACTACACGTCATTAGAACCCACATAAATAAATACCTTCCAGTTATCCAGATCATCTGGAAACGAGGCATCAAGGAAATCTCAACCATCTTGGACAGTCTGTTTTTCCTGGAGTACAAGGTAATAAATATCCTTTCAATTATAAATTTTATTATCTTATTAAAAATATGGACAACTGGAAAGGCTGAGAATTAAAGGATTTACTTTAATTTGTTGACAATAACATTTTTATATTCCTTTATAGTCATGTGGCCTATGTTTTTAATTCTTTAAATATTGTCCCATGGACTCACATTTTATTTATTTTCAAATATGTTACTCTGATGCTTGTTCTGGGTTGTATTAGGGTTTTAAAATAGTGAGTGAAAACAAATTGCAGAAAAAGAGCTGTGACAAAAATCCTACATAGGTAGAATTTTAGAAGTTATCCCTATTTCCCTCCTCCATATTTAGAGTAATGAATATATGGAAAAATAAGAGGAACATCAATCAGCAGTTATAAGAGGGAAACATAAGGATGCAAGCCTTCCAGTAGATAATAATAGTTACATGAATTTGGTCTTGATATCATCCTCTTGAAGGTTCTCTCCCCATTTCAAATACTGTTTAACCTCAAAGATGGATTTTTTTTTTTTTTTTCAAAGATGGATTTTTTATATCAATCATTGGGAGCTTGGTTCAAGACATATTCTCTTATGGCATTTTACAGACCTAAGATTATTGGATATGTGTTGTCATTTTCTGTCTTGATTTATTTTAAAATTATAGCTCCCTTTGTAAAAAGTATTTCAAATGGCAGAATTAACTTTTATAATAACCATTTACCAAGTGATCCTTCTTACAAAAATGAATCAATTAATATACTATTGTTAAATATTATAGCATTCTTATGGAGAAGGAAAACAATTATATTTATCTTCAGAATGCCTCACCTCTCTTCTCATCCCAAAAAACAACAATAAAGGGCATTTTGTATATCATTTAAAAGACGTTCTAATAACAGTGTAGATTTTTTGTTTTCAAGAAAAATTAAAACGATTGAAATAAAAGTTACCATGATAGAGTAGAAAACAAAAAACCATGAATCTATTAGAATTTACTATCACATCAAATAAACCATCTACATCATAATATAGGAATACAGATAAGACAAATACTCACTTCTAAGTGGATATCATACTAATGATATCTACCTATTAAAGTCACTGTAAGAATCAAATGAAGTAATAACTGTGTTTCAAAAACTGTGTTTTTATAAACAGCTAGTAGACCAATATTCTCTTAAACTCACTAGGTAAATATTCCTAATAAGTATGAAATCTGCCTGCAACACAGGAGACCCCAATTTGATTCCTGGGTCAGGAAGATCCACTGGAGAAGGGATAAGTTACCCACTCCAGTATTCTTGGGCTTACTTGGTGGCTCAGGCAGTAAAGAATCCGCCCGCAATGTGGGAGACCTGGGTTTGATCCCTGGGTTGGGAAGATCCCATGCAGAAGGAAATGGCAACTAACTCCAGTATTCTGGCCTGGAGAATTCCATGGACAGAGGAGCCTGGTGGGCTACAGTCCATGGAGTCACAGAGTGTCACACACGACTGAGCAACTGTCCCTTTATGAAATGTTTTATACTGTACCTGAATGTGTGTGTGTATGATGTAGATCTTGAATTAGAGCCACACACCATTTATAAGGCATGTGAATCATAATCTATATTCCAATTGTTTAACAGACTTAGCAACTATACAACAACAACAAAATTATCTTCCAGAATCTCTAATCTATACATCCTTTGGTTCTTAATAGCATAATCTTCACTCAAGTTTCTTAAGAACGTGCTTGATCCAGGGTCAGGCTACATAAGCAGGAAAGGGTTACACATTTTCTAAGTCACACCCTTGGCGGATTCAAGTCAATGTATGGCAAAACCAATACAATACTGTAAAGTAAAATAAATTAATTAAAAAAAAGAATTAATACTCTTGTTTTACTTACAGATAAGAGTCAAAAGATGAAAGTGGTATTTCTGATCGCTTTCCTTTTGGTCATGGCTCACTGCACACCAGTAAGTAACCTCTTAATGTCTGTTTCTGCAAATCAGCCTTGGTTCATGCATTCTAATCTAAACTTTAATACTCAATCCTCAAAAAAAAAAAAAAAAAATCTATCATTGGAGTCAAAGTCACAGTCTCCATTTTAAGTTTCTTTGGAGCTAAAAGTAACTCTTTCAAGGTATTTTTAAAAACCCTGTTAGAGGGCTTCCCTGCTGGTCCAGTGGCTAAGATTCCGGGCTCCCCAGGCAGGGGGCCCGGGTTCGATCCCCAGTCAGGGAACCAGATCCCACATGCCGCACCTAAGACCCACAGGAGCGAAAAAATAAATAAAAATAAATATTAAAACACAAACAAACAACAACCCTGTTAGAAAAACAAAAGAAGACTGTCAGAAAAGCAACAGATTTGAGTCAAACCCTGCTAGTCAAACCTAGCAGGGAACCTTGCCTGGCCTCAGAGCACAGCTGTGGTTCTCAATCTTGGCTGCACTTTGGAATTGCTTGGGAAACTTTACAAAGTCCTAAGGCCTGGGTCCTGCCCTCCCAAGCCTGACTTAATTGGCCTGGGGCATGATGCAGGCATCAAGATTTTTATCATCTTCCCAGGTGACAGTTCCACTGGGCAGCCAAGGTTGAGAAGTGGTGGTGGAGAAGGGCCACGACTGCTCTGGAGAAGCCCTTAATGAACTCTGAGACAATCAGAAGCCCTGTGGGAGTAGGTTTAGGAAGACTGCAGCTCAGGTTGTTACTGTGAACAAATCAGAGAGTGAACATGATGAGACAATTACAGGCGTACCTTGGCAATATAACTAGTTCAGTTCCAGACCACAACAATAAAGCAAATATCTCAAGAAAGCGGGACATATGAATTTCTTTGCTTCCCAGTGCATATAAAAGTTATGTCTATATTATAACCTATTATGTACGTATGAAGGACTGATGTTGAAGCTGAAACTCCAATACTTTGACCACCTGATGTGAAGAGCTGACTCATTTGAAAAGACACTGATGCTGGGAAAGATTGAGGGCGAGAGGAGAAGGGGACGACAGAGGATGAGATGGTTGGATGGCATCACTGACTTAACAGGCATGAGTTTGAGTAAACTCCGGGAGTTGGTGATAAACAGGGAGGCCTGGCGTGCTGCAGTCCATGGGGTCACAAAGAGTCGGACACGACTGAGCGACTGAACTGAACTGATGTATGTATGCAGCAGTGTTAGGTCTACAAAACAATGTGCAACTTAATTTTGTTTACTTAAAGTTTTCCTTTTCTAAAATTTGTTTTTAAACCATGTGCACCTTTATTGAAAAATAATTTATTGCTAAAAAACAGTAACCATCATCTGAGCCTTTAGCAAGTCAGAATAGTAACATTAAAGATGACTGAGCACAGATCACCATGACAAATATAATAATAATCAAAAAGCTTGAAATACTGTTGAGAATTACCAAAATGTGACTCAGAGACATGAAGTGAGCGAGTGCTGGTGGAAAAATGGACAGTAGACCTGCTCGTCACAGGGTTGCCACAAACCTTCAATTTGTTTTTAAAAATATGCACTATCTGTGGAGCACAATAAAACTAGGTATGCTTATACTTGAGATAAGATTTTTGGTATTAAAACAGATTAGTGACTGATATTAACAGATACAACATTCATTCACTTATTCTAAAAACAAATGCTTCTAGAGATGGGCGATCATGCGAGGTGCCAAAACACAGTCCCTGCCTTTTGGGAATTCAAAGTCCAAGTCTCCTAGTTAATTACTATTATTGTCATTACATCTATTTCTTCAGTCTCCATATTCTGTCTCTCAATTTTCACAGGTACGAGAATTTAATCCTGGAATTCGCCATGATTACTTCTTAAACTGGCAGGTAATTGTGTGTTTTTAAAAAAGAAAAAAACAAACTTAAATTAGGAATATTTGTGGTCTCCTAGGAAAATGTGATGTAAAGAGAAAATATGTGAGACATTTTCAAGAAGTAATATTTTCAGGAGCATAAAGTATGATTACAAGATTTTCTCTTAGAAAAGAGAACCCTCCTACACTGTTGATGGGAATGTAAATTAGTGCAGCCGCTATGGAGAACAGTATGGAGGTCCCTCAGAAAAATAAAAATAGAACTGCCATATGATCCAGCAATCCCACTCCTGGGCATATATCCAGACAAAGCTGTAATTTGAAAAGATACATGCACCTCTGTGTTTATAGCTGCACTATTTACAACAGCCGGGACATGGAAGCAACCTAAATGTTCACTGATTGATGAATGGCTAAAGAAGATGTAGTACATATACAATGGAGTATTAGTCTTAAGAAAGAATGAAATATTAATAATGCCATTTGTAGCAACACAGATGAACCTAGAGATTATCATACCAAGTGAAGTAAGTCAGACAGAGAAAGACAAATATAACATGATATCACTTATGTGTGGAGTCTAAAATACGACACAAATGAACTTACCTACAAAACAGAAATAGACTCATAGACATAAAGAACAGCTTGTAGTTGCCAAGGGAAAGTGGGATGGAGGAGAGATGGATCGTGAGCTTGGGATTAGCAGATGCAAACTATGACGTATAAAATGTGTGTGTGAGTCATTCAGTCATGTCCGACTCTTTACGACCCTATAGCCTATAGCCCAGCAGGCTCCTCTGTCCATGGACTTCTCCAGGCAAGAATACTGGAGTGGGTGGCCATTCTCTTCTCCAGGGGACCTTCCCAATCCAGGGATCAAAGTCGGGTCTCCCACACTGCAGGTAGATGCTTTAGAGTCTGAGCTACTAGGGAAGCCCATATATAGAATGGATAACAACAAAGTTCTACTATTATAGCACAGGGGACTACATTCAATATCCTGTACTGAAAAGAATATGAAAAAGAATATATATGCATAACTGAGTCAGTGTGCCGTACAGCAGAAATTAATACTGTAAATCAACTATACTTGAAAAACTTAAAAAAAAATTTTTTTTCTCCAAGGTAGAAATGAAAAAAATCTAAGGTGGGAAGCATAGGAACCAGCCTCACTGGCATGGCTAGGAATTCTGTGGACAGTTCCTGCCAGTTGGGAAAATCATCTCCAGAGAAACAGACCTCTCCAGGCCTGTGAAAATCTGAACATCAGCCTTGAGTTATCTCTTGTCTGAGTGAACACCCCCACTCTCGGGGTGCAACTCATTTAGATTCTTCTCTTTTGCAAATAAGGGGACAACATAAGTCATGAAATTGCTTTTACAAATTTAACGTAATCTGACTTCAATAATCTAGAACCCAGAAATCACCAGAATATTTTGTTTTTACAACTTAATATTTTACTTTTCAGAGGATCCATCACAGAATGAGCCCATATCAACTATTCTTGTATCACAAGGTAAACTCATTCAATCTAATATCTAAAAGTCCTCATTAAAAAGTTACAAGTGTGATTAATTCCTTTTAGAAGACTTTATCTCAACTGACAAAGGTCTTTGTCCTTTTTTTTTTTTTTTTGCTAAGCAAGCTCAGAGATCAGTTTATACTTATTTTCAGGAATTATGTTTCGTATAGACTTTGATCTGTAGATGGCGGATTCTTGGTATATTGCTTGCTTCTTCACATCTCCCTGAAGATGCTTGGAGCATCTTTGAAAGCTCAGGTTTCTGCTCAGATAGAACTGTCAAAGTATACAGCTCTCTGTTCCTCACCTTGGTACTTGAGTGTCCGTCCTTTTCATAGGCAGGAATGAATCTCCATGTTTCTATGGATCCTTGTTGCTTTTTTTTTTTTTTTTTTTAATGAGGCTGCTAATCTCTGGAAAATTTTTGTACTAGTACTCTGCTCGGCTAACTCCTAACTCCACTCTCTTCATGTGTTTTGTTGTCCAATTAACATTACAAGCCCCTTTATTATTCACAGACCTTAAAGTAATTTTTGTAATTTCTTCTTGGAAGTAATTTTTTTTGAGAACTTAAAAAAATATCTTTGAACTGAAACAAAATTTCCTAACAATTAAGTGTCAGATAACTGTTTTGGTTTTCTTTTCCCCCTTGCAGTACCTTCAGAGGCTTTATGAACTCTGCAATGCCTTTGTAAGTTTTCATTCTTGATTTTTCTATCATTATCAGCACTTGAGAGAAGAACGAAGGCTCAGGAAAATAAAGGAAAAGACATAGGAAATGTGAAATCATGTTTGAGGGTTTGTCATCATAATACTGGCTAATTTCCCATTTATATCGTGTTTTTAATACAACTTTAAGTCACTTATTATATGAATTAAGAATGTTCCACATACTAACAAAATTACTAATTAATGGAAGAACTGATACTTGTGAATTTGTTTGAAAAGCCTTAGAATTTTTTGAAAATGTTGAAGACAGTTATTAAGCCAAAGTCCTCTCAAATTTTCATTACATGTATCCTACTAATAATATCTGAGAAGGAACTTCAATTTTAAAAAAAATACATATATTCATATATACATAAATATGTGAAGCCATTTAATAAATCATAATTTCCTTCCTTCCGCTTTTCAGCTCTAAAATGTCCATTTTATGTCAAAGACACCATCTTATCTTTTAATCCCTTGAGCATTTTAATCATAGCTATTTTAAAGTCAGTGTCTAGTAATCACAACTATTTGTATCTCCTGAGGGTCTGCCTCTCTGATCTAATTTTTTTTTCATTGTCAGTCCAGTCTTGTCCCTCCCACTCCCTGTGATACTTTTTTTAAACCTGGTTGTTGTTGATTGAGCAGTTAACATTGTTTTTGAAAACTGTAGACAAGCTGAGGTTCTAGATGAAACTGCCTTCCTCCAGACAGAAAGTATTTTTTTTCCTAGACTGTATAGACTATGGGCACAACATTCATAGACCACCTTGATCCATACAGAGACTGAGTTGATTAGAACAAGTCCCCCTGGTTCCTTCTTATTCCCAGGGTGAGGTCTTTGGAGTTCCACCATAAGACTGGTTACTCATTAAGTCTCCTTCTCCCTGCGTGCTAAGTCGCTTCCGTCGTGGCCGACTCTTTACAATCCCAGGAACATGTAGCCTCCCAGGCTCCTCTGTCATGGGATTCTCCAGGCAAGAAGACTGGAGTGTGCTGCCATGCCCTTCCCTCCTTCTCCCCGGCAGCCCCTGAACTTGAACTTTTGTCCCCTAGCCCTGTGGGTTTGCTAAAAGTCCTGCTGATCACTTCTCGGCCTTTTGGCTAAGATCAAGTGTTAAAAGTCCTGCTCAGCCACTACTTTTGGGATTGCCAATTGCCTTAAAAGTAAAGTCATATGTCTCCCTGGGATTTTTGCCTCCCCACAATCTCGAGTCCATAAAACCTCACTTTCTTCTACCTTCAGAAGCACGCTTAAACATTTGCGGGGAGCGGCGGTGTGGGGGTGGTGGTGTCCAACTCTTCCAGTTGTTCTTCCCAAAGGGATTGGCTGGAACAACAGGTTGGAAAGAAAGTAGTTGATTTTCCTTTCAATGATCAAATACAAACAATGTGAAATTTCATTAACTGTCCTACACATACAGAGAGCTAGAAGAAGCTGATAATTTTAATAAAACTAAAAAAAAAATGGTACTGGTTGAAAATTCTCTTATCTATAATAAACTTAACAATGTTTTATTATTCAAGTAGTGGCTATGTAATATTTGTATATTGAGTATTTATAGATGCATTCTTGTGTCTTGATTTTTGTCTTATCAGAGGAAACCACCAGTGAACAGAGGGACTACCACAGACTCCATGCTACCGTTCTCACCAGTCACAGAAACTGCTCCACCTCTGACTGCTACTCCATCAGGCCCCTTTACCCCACCAGGCCCCTTTACCCCTGAGACGGGGAGACATGTGATTCATGAAGTCCCACAGTGACTTCCTAGCCAAACACAGCATTCTTCCTCCTGCATTGTTTATCACCACAACTGATGATCAAAGACATCATCTCTCTGCTCCTTGGACCACAGCGCACCCTTTTCAATATCCTGGATAAAATGGCAATGCTTCATTAAAAACATGCTTTTATCACTCCTATTATTCCCGAGTGGAATGTCATTTTCCATCATTATCGACATTTAATGATAGATCAGGAAAATGAGCAGAGGAATCTCGGAAACAGGATCTCTTTCTCTGGGAAGTCACAAGCCTATAGTTAAGTACCAGAGGTTCTATGACAAAGGAAGGAAGGAAAAAGAATTTGGGGGAGGGGTATGCAGCCTGCAGTCTCTGCCAAACATGGGGAGGTGAGAGGTGACAGGACCATCCCCAGCCTACATCCAAGCCCTTGAGAGACTTCTGCGATGCTTTCCAGCAAGAGGAGATGGCATTTTGACCCTTTTAACTGGGAGGGAAACTGATAAAGCCATGAAGAAATGCACTTAAAATTTCTTTTTGTCTTATTTGAGAGGCAAAGTTACAAGTTTCTCCCTGATCTGTTTATACAGATGTACAAAGCAAAAAAGAAAAAAGATTTTGTGGATATGACTCATTCTCCATCTCTACAAATACTAGGTCCACTTTTCACGAAAGAGAATGGTAACCTTGGCACCTCTGAATTAAGAAAGATTTTGTGGATATGACTCATTCTCCATCTCTATAAATACTAGGTCCACTATTCACGAAAGAGAATGGTAACCTTGGCACCTCTGAATTAAGAACAATGATCACAATCTATTAGTCCTTTCTGTGCCTCCACAGTGAAAAACCACTACATGGCATTCATAGGGGGCTTTGGTTTTGTTTGGAAAGTTTCCCAAAGATCTCTCCTTACACCGGGTTACAACAGGCTATACCTAGAAATCAAAGGAAACGAAGTCTGCATACAAAAGGTGTGTGTGCATGCTACATCTCTAAGTCGTGTCCGACTCTTTGCAACCCTATGGACTGTAGCTCGCCAGGCTCCTCTGTCCATGGGATTCTCCAGGCAAGAGTACTGGAGTGGGTTGTCATGCCCTCCTCCTGGGGATCTTCCTAACACAGGGATCAGACCCTCATCTCTTAGGTCTCCTGCATTGGCAGCTGGATTCTTTACCACTAGCACCTCCTGGAAAGCCCATAGGAGAGGACACACAATCAACTTCATAGAAGTCAAAGTCTCAGACTTGAAAAGAACCTTAGAGGCCACAAAGTTGCCATCACCTGGGAGCTTGTTAGAAATGCAGGCGAGATCAGGCTCCACTGGGGACCAGCCCAAGCAGTATCTGCATTTAATCAGGACCCCCTGATTAAGTGCTCCTCCACATCACTGACATACAGACAGCTGCCAGAATACCTCAGTCTATGCAAGAGAGCCATTCCATAGTCCTTTCTTGGCTAACTTTGATCTTGGAAAAAGTCATTCTTTGTATAGAATTAAAATTTGGTTCTAACCCAACTCTGTAGTCATATCGGATAAACCCAGTCTGTTTTCTCAATGTTAACCTTTCAAATAAATAAAAATAACTTCCACAGTCCTGCATTCCTCCAAGCAAAACTTGCCCAGTCCTCCAACTATTCCCTCTGTGACACTGATTTTTCCCCACATTCTGGGAGTCTTTGCCAAAGATTCTCTAGTTTTTATATTGTCCCTACCCTCAATGGTGGTTTTCAGAACTGCACATAATACCACAGATGTGATCTGGAAAAGGACAAAAATGGGATGATTGTCTCTGACGTTCCAGATCCTACACCTGTTAATATGATCCAGGGCTGACCCTGTCTTTCTGGGTAACCACAAAGTCCTTCCCAAGCCTTGCTAAAAACATGGCGGATGTCTTCTGTGCCTGGACCCTTGGACTGAAGGACGGGGCCTCACTCACATTTACCCCTGTTATCACTTATGTGATTAGACCCAGATCAGCATTCTCACACACAGATATTTCTAATCTCATTAATTAAATGTATTCTCTAGCCTTTAAATGTAATACTCTAGTCTTTAAATGTATTCAAGTTCACAACTCAATGTTCTGCTGTTAGGCAGCCTGGATAGGAGAGTTTTGGGGGAGAATGGATCCATGTATATGTGTGGCTGAGTCCCTTCACTGTCCACTTGAAACCATCACAACATGGTTAGTTTTGTTTTGGTATACAAAAAAAAAAAAAAAAAAAAACCAGTGAAAAATAAAAAGTTTAAAGTTTGAAAAAAAATTTTAAAGGTAAGTATTTTTTTAAAAGCAATAAATAAATTCACGATCAGTAGTTCAATATATGGTCTTAACTCTGTTTGTTCACCTATCCATCCAAAAATTTTAAGTATCTCCTCAGTTTTAGGGGAAACAAATGAGAATAGGACAGTCTGGGCTCCTGTTTCTCATCTTTTTTTTTCATTTATTTTTATTAGATGGAGGCTAATTACTTTACAATATTGTAGTGGTTTTTGCCATACATTGACATGAATCAGCCATGGATTTACATGTGTTCCCCATCCCGATGCCCCTCCCTTCTGTCCTCATCTGATTCTCACTGTGTTGAAGCAGTATTTGCTATTCCTGGGAAAGTGAAAGTGAAGTCGCTCAGTCGTGTCTGACTCTTTGCAACCCCACCAGGCTCCTCCATCCATGGGATTCTCCAGGCAAGAACACTGGAGTGGGTTGCCATTTCCTTCTCCAGGGGATCTTCCCGACCCAGGGATCGAACCCGGGTCTCCCGCATTGTAGGCAGACGCTTTACCATCTGAGCCACCAGGGAAGTTCTAGGAATTCCTGGGAGGGTGCTGTTAAATATAATGAAATATATTTGATGGTATAGCAGATACCCTAAGGGCTATAAATTATAGTTTCATGAGCACTGAGAATGAACAGAGGAAGGACTTAAAGCAAATATTTACATGGCTAATAAAAGGAATGTGACATGCATCTTGACAGCTGGGACCTGTACGAAAATGCTTATCCAGAACTACCCAGTCCCGGCTCCACTTTAGAATCGTCTGGGGACTTTAAATACACCAAAGTCCAAGCCTACTGAATTGACCCTTTGTGGTTGTGGAAGGAACTAGAGCGTCACCATTTTTCAGTTGCCTGGGGTGGTCCTAACGTGTAGTGGGGTTTGAGACCCACAACTCTACATGGATTCTCGGAAGAACAGAGGTCTCTCTGCTCTCAGGGATTGGTTCCAGGACCCTCCACGGATACTAAGACCTGGGAGTGCTCAAGTTCCTTACATAAAGTGGCCTAGTATTTGCACATGACCTATACACATCCTTCCTCCCTGTATACTTTAAATCATTTCTAGATTACTTATAATACATAGTGGGTACTCAGTTGCTCAGTCCTGTCTGACCCTTTGTGACCACATGAACTGCAGCCCATCAGGCTCCTCTGTCCATGGAATTCTCCAGCCAAGAGTACTGGAGCAGGTTGCCATTTTCTTCTCCAGGGGATCTTCCCCACCCAGGGATCCAAGCCTGATCTCCTGCATTGGCAGGTGGACTTCTTTACTACTGAGCCACCAGGGAAGACCACTTATAATACCTAATACAACATAAGTACTATGTAAATAGATTTTACATTATATTTTTTAGGAAATAATGACTTGAAAAAAAGAAGTCTGCCTGTGTTCAGTACAGACACAACCATCATTGCCCTAACTACATAGTACAGGTAAAAAACAACCTAACATTTTCTTTCAACACTTAGATTGCTTTTGTTTAATGACCTCAAAGAGAACTACAGAGAATAAAACAGTATTTAAAACACAAGTGCACAGAGGAAAACATAAAGAAACTATAAATTCATTCCCTCTGTCTTCCACACATACACATCAGCTGCTAACACTCACCAAAACCCTGGTTCTTCTCACCTGATAACCCTAGATAACCATGTCGATGATGCTGAGGACAACTGCCTGTATGGTGCCTACAGAGCCCATGGGGATGTGTGGCACTGAGATTTCAGGCTAAGCTGAACTTCTGACAGAACATCAGAAGGATCATCTCAGTGGGAGGAACTGGGTCCTGATTATAGATTATGGATGCTTCAGAGGAGGCTCTTCTCCAGTGGACCACATTCTGTCAGAATTCTCCACCATGACCCGTGCATCTTGGGTGGCCCCACACGGCATGGCTTAGTTTCATTGAGTTAGACAAGGCTGTGGTCCATGTGATCAGATTGGCTAGTTGTCTGTGATTGTGGTTTCAGTCTGTCTGCCCTCTGATGCTGTTGGACTGCAAGGAGATCCAACTAGTCCATCCTAAAGGAGATCAGTCCTGGGTGTTCGTTGGAAGGACTGATGTTGAAGCTGAAACTCCAATACTTTGGCCACCTGATGTGAAGAGCTGACTCATTGGAAAAGACCCTGATGCTGGGAAAGATTGAGGGCAGGAAGAGAAGGGGATGGCAGAGGATGAGATGGTTGGATGGCATCACCGACTCAATGGACATGGTTTGGGTGGACTCCGGGAGATGGTGATGGACAGGGAGGCCTGGCGTGCTGTGGTTCATGAGTGGCAGAGAGTCAGACATGACTGAGCGACTGAACTGAACTGACCTGAACAGAGGAGGCTCAGTAACAGCCAGGACCTGTTATATAATAGAAAACTGTTCCCTTTGGAAGTGTCACTAACCACACGCTCCTTGAAAATCAGACGCCTCAACACTTGCACCTGTTGGAAAGCTGCCACAAACTTTTCAAATATCCAAACCAAAAAAACCCACTGTAAAAATTCTATCCAAGGCAAACCATTCAATATCATGGTAATCCAAGTCTATGCCCCGACTGGTAGTGCTGAAAAGCTGAAGTTGAACAGTTCTATGAAGACCTACAAGACCTTCTAGAACTAACACCCAAAAAAGACATCCTTTTCATTACAGGGGACTGGAATACAAAAGTAGGAAGTCAAGAAACACCTGGAGTAACAGGCAAATTTGGCCTTGGAGCACAGAATGAAGCAGGACAAAGGCTAATAGAGTTCTGCCAAGAGAACACACTGGTCATAGCAAACACCCTCTTCCAACAACACAAGAGAAGACTCTACACTTGGACATCACCAGATAGTCAACACCGAAATCAGACTGATTATATTCTTTGCAGCCAAAGATGGAGAAGCTCTATACAGTCAGCAAAAACAAGACCAGGAGCTGACTCAGATCATGAACTCCTTATTGCCAAATTCAGACTTAAATAGAAGAAAGTAGGGAAAACCACTAGACTATTCAGGTATGACCTAAATCAAATCCCTTATGATTATACAGTGGGAGTGAGAAATAGATTTAAGGGACTAGATCTGATAAACAGAGTGCCTGATGAACTACGGATGGAGGTTCATGACACTGTACAGGAGACAGGGATCAAGACCATCCCCAAGAAAAAGAAATGCAAAAAAGCAAAATGGCTGTCTGAGGAGGCCTAACAAATAGCTGTTAAAAGAAGAGAAGCAGAAAGCAAAGGAGAAAAGGAAAGATATACCCATTTGAATGCAGAGTTTCAAAGAGTAGCAAGGAGAGATAAGAAAGCCTTCCTCAGAGATCGAAGCAAGGAAATAGAGGAAAACAATAGAATGGGAAGACTAGAGATCTCTTCAAGAAAATTAAGAGATACCAAGGGAACATTTCATGCAAAGATGGGTTCGATAAAGGACAGAAATGGTATGGACCTAACAGAAGCAGAAGATATTAAGAAGAGGTGGCAAGAATACACAGAAGAACTGTACAAAAAAGATCACCACGACCCAGATAATCACGATAGTGTGATCACTCACCTAGAACCAGACATCCTGGAATGTGAAGTCAAGTGGGCCTTAGGAAGCATCACTATGAACAAAGCTAGTGGAGGTGATGGAATTCCAGTTGAGCTATTTCAAATCCTAAAAGATGATGCTGTGAAAGTGCTGCACTCAATATGCCAGCAAATTTGGAAAACTCAGCAGTGGCCACAGGACTGGAAAAGGTCAGTTTTCATTCCAGTCCCAAAGAAAGGCAATGCCAAAGAATGGTCGAACTACTGCACAATTGCAATCTCACACGTTAGTAAAGTAATGCTCAAAATTCTCCAGGCCAGGCTTCAAGAATACGTGAACCAGATGTTCAGGCTGGTTTTAGAAAAGGCAGAGGAACCAGAGATCAAAATGCCAATATCCTCTGGATCATCAAAAAAGCAAAAGAGTTTCATAAAAAGATCTGGTTCTGCTTTATTGACTATGCCAAAGCCTTTGACTGTGTGGATCACAATAAATTGGAAAATTCTTAAAGAGATGGGAATACCAAACCACCTGACCTGCTTCTTGAGAAACCTGTATCCAGGTCAGGAAGCAACAGTTAGAACTGGGCATGGAACAACAGATTGGTTCCAAATAAGAAAAGCTCCATCTAGTCAGGCTATGGCTTTTCCAGGAGTCATGTATGGATGTGAGAATTGGACTATAAAGAAAGCTGAGCGCTGAAAAATTGATGCTTTTGAACTGTGGTGTTGGAGAAGACTCTTGAGATTCCCTTGGACAGCAAGGAGATCCAACCAGTCCATCCTAAATGAAATCAGTCCTGAATATTCACTTGAAGGACTGATGTTGAAGCTGAAACTCCAATACTTTAGCCATCTGATGCGAAGAACTGTCTCGTTTGAAAAGACCCTGATGGTGAGAAAGATTGAAGGCGGGAGGAGAAGGGGACGACAGAGGATGAGATGGTTGGATGGCATCACCAACTCAATGGACATGAATGAGTTTGAGTAAACTCTTGGAGTTGATGTTGGACAGGGAAGCCTGGTGTGCTGCAGTCACGGGGTAGCAAAGAGTCGGACACAACTGATGGACTGAACTGAACAATTCTGTCTCATCATCGAGCTCTCAGTGGTTCACATCGTACCCCTCTCCAAACACCTGAAGCTGAAAGTGCCCCTGTCACCGCTTACCTTCAGATTACGAACACTCCAAATATACAGTCATTCTCTTCATGCAAGCTCTAGTCCGTCATTTACAAAAGAAAGACTTCTCCGAACGACAGAAGCCAGGTAATAATATTTTGGATCCCAGAGTATCTGCGAAAATCATAAATATGCGTACAATGTGAACAAGGTCAGAAGACACTCCGCAAATTTACATGCTCCACACCCCTTTTAAGTGACGTCATTCTCTAGCTCTTGAGAATGAGGAACAAATTTGCAGGTTTTATGAAGGTGGAAGGGTGAATGACAGCCCACCAAAACTGTCTACATCCCAATCTCTGGAACCTGCTAATATGTTCAGTTCAGTTCAGTTCAGTCGCTCAATTGTGTCCGACTCTCAGACCCCATGAACCGCAGCACGCCAGGCCTCCCTGTCTATCACCAACTCCCAGAGCCCAGCCAAACCCATGTCCATCGAGTCAGTGATGCTGTTCAACCATCTCATCCTCTGTCGTCCCCTTCTCCTCCTGCCCTCAATCTTTCCCAGCATCAGGGTCTTTTCCAATGAGTCAGCTCTCCGCATCAAGTGGCCAAAGTATTGGAGTTTCAGCTTCAACATCAGTCCTTCCAAAGAACACCCAGGACTGATCTCCTTTAGGATGGACTGGTTGAATCTCCTTGCAGTCCAAGGAACTCCCAAGAGTCTTCTCCAACACCACAGTTGAAAAGCATCAATTCTGCGGCGCTCAGCTTTCTTTATAGTCCAACTCTCATATCCATACATGACTACTGGAAAAACCATAGCCTTGACTAGACGGACCTTTGTTGGCAAAGCAATGTCTCAGCTTTTTAATATGCTGTCTAGGTTGGTCATAACTTTCCTTCCAAGGAGTAAGCGTCTTTTAATCTCATGGTTGCAATCACCATCTGCAGTGATTTTGGAGCCCAGAAAAATAAAGTCAGTCACTGTTTCCTAATATGTTACTTCATACAAAAAAGAAACTTTGGCTAATGTGATTAAGGACTTGAGCCGGAGAGCGGTATTGAAAACTACCAAGACGACCTTTTAATAGGAAAGGCCAGAGAAAATAGATGTCAGCAGACACAAGATGCTAACATCGCTTGCTTCAAAATGAAAGAAAAGACAACAGCAGCTAATTCACAGAGGTGGCAGAAGAGGAAAGAGGAAATTCTTCCCAAGGAAAGAAAGGGAGCGCCTGCATTTCGATGTTCGGCCTGTAAAACCTGATTTTTCTGAACACTTTCAAGCTAGCGGTTAACGTACTACAGCCTCAGAAAATAGTACCTTAAAGATCAGAAACCCAAACCTGCGGCGGCCATGTGGTCTGACACCCGCCTCTGCGCACACCCGCAAGAGGGCGGGGCTAATGACGTAAAACGACGCGCTCCTTACGCAGGTAGTACTGATGCGAGAAAATAATTCATGGAAAAAGGCTGATTATGGGAAGGATAGAAAGTGAAAGGAGAAGGTAAACAACTCAGCAAACCGTGAACTCAAATTCCAGAGAATAATTAACGACAAAGAAAGCTAGGTGTGTTGGAAAAGATCGCGAAATATTAACTTAGTATTTACATAATACATAAAAACCACCACCACTCCTTAAGTTTCACTGAATAGTAAACAGTCGAAAGTTCTGTTTTTAAACAAAGGAATATCAGGGGAAAGCGCGAACGCAGTCCCCCACTACCACAAATTATGCAGTCGAGTTTCCCACATTTGGGGAAATCGCAGGGGTCAGCACATCCGGAGTGCAATGGATAAGCCTCGCCCTGGGAAAACCACCTTCGTGATCATGGTATCTCCCCTGCCAGGTAAGTATGAGTTGCTATCACTGCTTGGTACCACACCATCAGATTCAAGTCACTCTCTACGTAGGACGACTTTTCTCCTGCGGTCTATACCACTCCCCTTCTGAGGTATAAAGAGTTTCCAAGAGATAATTACCACCAGCAGCATTTGACATCTGGAAATTGTCTAAACTCTTAGGAAATATGTATGTAGTTTAAGCACGACCAGCAGTCACTGCGCGTATCTACATATTCCACACCCCTTCCGTGATCTCATTTAGCGCGCGTCCTGTTCCTAGCATTGTTAATGGCGCAGTCCCAATAAAACTTGTAAAGGTAAAGACGCTGCACAAACTTAGACAATATAAGTTAGCTTCTATCTTGAAAGCCTTGGGACAAGTGACGTCGATGTTGACATCTGGCGCGGTTCAACAAGCCGCTGTCCACGTAACTAAAACAGCAAGTCAGGAAAGATGAAACTTGACCAAAAACAAAAAACCTACGTTCGATAATCTAGTCCTTGGGTCGATAAAAGTAGGTTGTCAGTTTAAAGCTTCAAGCCCAAGGACAAATCATGCTTTCTTTCAAACAAGCAGCAAACGATCGCTCTTAACCTGAAAGGTCAGTTGCACAAACACTCACTTTTACTCTGGCAAACTAGACGGACAAGCTCACACAAGCGCCCCCCTACCTCATATCTGTGAAGTCTCCGGAGTCTGCACAGCCGCAGTGATCACACTCCGCCAGTGGAAACCAGCTTCGTGATCAGTGTCTCCCTTCCCAAACAAGAATAAGCTGTGTTTCCTTGTATTCTTAAACTCTCCGGTGGCTACAAGCAGAGGGTCATCTGTTTCCTTTTTCACAGACCTTTGAAATTCAGAACAAGACTGCAGGAGAATCCATCTTGCAAGGAAGAAACTTCTGAGCCCTCCTAGACTCATATTAGACTTCCAAAAGAGCAAATCCTGTCTCAGACAGCAGTTAGTAATTCACATTTCCACGTTCACGGAATAAATATTATCAGTGTCCCCAGTCCTCTCCCTCTCTCTGTTAGGAAACAGAGGTCTTGGCCTTCCCCAATCAATAGAAATTGACGCAGCCCGTGCTGCAGCAGGAGATGGGGAGAATAAACAACAGGTCCCCTTGATTGCTGGTTCCCCAGAGTAGGAGCGAAGCTTATTATTATGGCTAAAAGGAGACTCTGCCTTGGGCCCACCAGTGTAATAAACTGCACTCCACTATCTGCATTGTCTTTCTGAGTGAGTTTGTTTCCCGGAACGCGTGGCTACAACAGCACCAATACTCTTTTGGTATTCTCCCTTTGGCCGAAATAAATTAGCCAGAGTTTTGTATCTTTAAAACAGGAAAAAATAATGCTATTTCTAAAAATCTTAATAAAATGAACCAGAATAACTGAGAGCACAGAGGTGTCTGAGGTGGGTAGAGACACAAATATTATCAGAGCAAGAAAGAAGTGAGCTCTGTTGTTGAAAGGAAAAGCCAATTCTGACTCCATGTTGGAACAGTTCTTTGATTTGCATTACTGCACTTTTATTATTATAATCATACATAATGGCCTGCCTCCTGCCCTCTCAGCTAACTATTAAACTAAAGTGCCGGGAGGGGGTATCAGGATGGGGAACACATGTAAATCTATGGCTGATTCATGTCAGTGTATGGCAAAAACCACTACAATGTTGTAAAGTAATTAGCCTCCAACTAATAAAAATAAATGAAAAATAAAAATAAAAAATAAAATAAAGTACCTTCGTTCAAGACCCTGTACATCTGCTGGATGGCAAGAAGGAAGAAATTAACATATCCCCTGCCTGAGGCTTGCCATCTAGAACATATTAGAAAGGATTAATGACCTTTTTACTTTGTTTCCTCACCTCCCCCATCTCTGTTCAGTAAAAGGACCTGGCACTCAGAGGACCTCCCCCCCAGAAGATGGTCATTTTGAAACACTAGTTTGGTATCTTATAAGTGGGAAGCTTTCTGAGCTTTCCCAATAAAGTCATATTCCTTGCCTCAACACTTCCTTGCTCAGATTCATTGGCCTGTCTTGCCAGGACCAGGGCCAGCTTGGACTTGGTAATAATGTGAGCTGCAACTATTCCTGAAATCTGACCTTTTGACAGTCTACTAGTTTGATTTTTTACAGACTATCTCCTCCAAAGTATTATGTAATATAGACATACATATGATACATACATACACCCACATAAATATATATATAGATAAAATCTATATATATTTTGTTTTGTGACATTTAAGTTTAGATACTTGGAACTCTAGTTTGGGAAACACTCATGTAAGGGGAAAAAAGTGGTGCTAGACTGGGCTTCCCAGGTGGTACTAGTGGTAAAGAACTCTCTTGCCCGAACAGGTAGACTTAAGAGATGTGGGTTCAATCCCTGGGTTTGCAAGATCCCCTGGAGGAGGCCATGGCAACCCACTCCATTATTCTTGCCAGGAGACTCCCATGGACAGAGGAGCCTGGCAGGCTACGGTCCACTAGATCACACAGCGCTGGAAACCACTGAGCGACTAACACCCTATACTAAACCAGTAGTCTAGTGTATGTGTTCGTGTATGCTAAGTTGCTTCAGCTGTGTTCAACTCTGTGCAACCCTATGTACTGTGGTCCACCAGGCTTCTCTGTCCATGGATTCTCCAGGCAAGAATACCGAAGTGGGTTGCCAATCCCTTTTCTAGGGGATTTTCCTGACCCGGGGTTCAAACCTGTGTCTCCTGCATTACAGGCAGATTCTTTACCAACCGAGCCACCAGATTACTGTTACCATCAAACAAATTTTAAATGCAAAATGCCATTTTCATATTTGCGACTAAGAGTGCTTTCTTAAATAATAGAGCTGTCCAAGAGCCCATAGTCTTTCAAGACTAGTCTCAATATTTTACAAAAAAATTCAGGGGCTTCCCTGGTGGTCCAGGGGTTAAGAATCCACCTGCCAATGCAGGAGACAGAGGTTCAACCCCTGGTCAGAGAACTAAGGTCCCACATGCCATGGAACAACTAAGCCCATGCATCACAAGTACCGAAGCTTGTGCACCATTACTCCTGAGGCACTCTAGAGCTGGTGCTCCGCAACAAAAGAAGCCACCACAATTCGAAGCCCGGGCACCACAATGAAGAGCCCCTGCTCACCGCAACTAGGGAAAGCCCACATGTAGCAATGAAGAGCCAGTGCAACCAAAAATAAATAATTTAAATTAAAAAATTTTAAAGAAATTCATTGATTTTGGCCTAGTAATCAAAATATTTGTCTGAGACAGTCTGCCTCAGGGCAAGAAGGTCTCCCACTCCCTGGTAGCTCAAGCGGGTTAATTAAAGCATTAGCATTATAATCCTCACAGAAGCCCTGAAGATCTGAATATCCTTTGAGGAGAGTCGTATTTGATTAGAAAAACATAAGGAAATACACATTGTGTTAAGTACTAACATAAGTTAGCATAGAGAAAGCTTCTTTAGTCATTTTACAAAGGTTGAAAACCTCTTGCCAAAACCAAAGTAGACATAATAATCTCATAGGTAAATCTCATCTATGAACAAAAATGTAAAACTCTTAACTAAACCTATAAAATCTTTATGCACTGAAGCTAGTAGGGTATTGAAAGACATATGCAATAACTAAATAGGTTTTACACCAGGAACATAGGCCTGAAGTACACATAAGTATACTGTACATATATGCAGGATACAAATTCACTCTCTAGAAATCTCTGTTGGAGGACTCCCCTTGCAGGTTGTGGATGTGTACATTTTCTGGTACATTTCTATGTGCCCACCAAGGGTAACACTGGAGCAAAGGCCAGCACAAGAGATGTGATGTAACTTGCTGCTGCTGCTTACTCACTTCAGTTGTGTCTGACTCTGCGCAACCCGATGGACCGTAGCCTGCCAGGCTCCTCTGTCCATGGGATTCTCTAGGCAAGAGCACTAGAATGGGTTGCCATGCCCTTCATCAGGGGATCTTCCTGACCCAGGGATTGAACCTGGGTCTTCTGCACTGCAGGCAGATTCTTTACCACTGAACCATCAGAGAAACCCCGTGATATGACTTAGATTCACTCAATTAGAATTTGACATCTGCCTTGTAGTTTCCTCTGACAACAGCGGTAGTTATCACTTGGAAAAAAATAAAAACTGACACATAAAGCATTTCAAATATTACTTGTCTGCAGGATTTGGTTTTGTTTCTTTGATGGGTTCTCTGCTGGCTAGGAATTCATTGTTCGTGTACGGTACACCCGGGCCTCACCCAGCTTCTGACGTGCACGGTCCCCTCCAGCCTCGGTATAATTATGTGAAATCAGGGATGTGTGGTTGACTGCAAAGCCAGGGGTAAGCAGTTCTCTTAAAAGCAAATCCTGAAAACAGACTGTCACTGCCCATCTGACATCATGTTTTGTAAGGCTGCCTGTCTAGAGAGCACACAACGCCACAGGCATTCTCTGGGGTTAAGAGAAGGCCTGGTCGGTCTTACTCTCGGTGGAGCTTCCTGTCTGTCTCACAAAGCTCCAGCGGCAGCAGGTGAGTTTTGAGGAGTTGGGAGGGAAACACCTACCCTCAGATTTATTGATTTATGGACCTGAGGCTTAGTGAACCTTTTGGTGTCAGCTAGAGGGGAACTCTTTCTGGTGGATGTGGCAACAGGAGATGGTCACTGGAATAGAGCGGAGTGTTTGTATCCTGGGGGTGGGCAACAGGCCCACTGGGGAAGGAAAACATTTTAAGATTTTTATATTTTTAAATTCCATACTTTAAACTTGTTTTTCAGTGATTTCTATAATGTACATAAAAAATATGCAGTAGCACATGCTTAAGGATGGATACATAATTAAATGATATCTATATCTATACATTTATATATATATGGTGCATGCTCAAAATTTTTTACTGATGAAATGTATGATAAAAACCAACAAGAAACAAGACCGTGGTGGTAGAAGTTTGTGAGGCAAGCGAGCCTGTTGATTTGCCTGCAAGGTCTCCAGTTCCTTCTCCCTAAAGTTCTCCCCCAGCAGTTTTGCTGAAGGGAAAAGGCAGAAATGGAATCAGCCAAGTGTGTGGCTGTGAAAGACTTCTTCATACATTCCTTTGTTATTCAAACTTGAAATGGTAAGACTAGGTCATTATATGTTTTCCCCTTTCCCAAACCTGTAGAGGAGCGTATAGTTTAGCAGAAGCGCTGAAGGAACCCAAACAACCCCATACCTACAAGACGTTTTAAAAATTAGGATCTACTGGATAAAAGGGACATTTTACTTAGACTGTTTACTTTCCTAAAGTCACTCCAACCATGCTTTAGAAACAAAATTTAGCAGAGCAGGTAATTTAAACATGTGTTGGTTATTTTGTAGCTTGTTTGTGTGTACCTAGTTGCTCAGTCCTGCCCAACTCTTGGGACCCCACAGACTGTAGCCTGCCAGGCTCCTCTGTCCACGGGATTCTCCAGGCAAGGATAATGGAATGGGTTGCCATTTCCTGCTCCAGGGGATCTTCCCGACCCAGGAAAGAAACCCAGGTCTCCTGTGTTGCAGGCAGTCTCTTTACCAACCGAACTGTGAAGGAAGCCCCTTGTAGCTTGTTGGGAAGGTCAAGCAGCACAGCGCCTTGGCTGTAATGAGAGCTTAGTGAGGGTTAGTTTTATTATGACTGGTTTTTTAATTATTATTTAAATTTTTTTATCGTTATGACAGAACTCCCACTTGGCCTAACTTTCTTGAGGTGGTTCTCTAGATTTCTGGAAGCTATTTGGGACCCTGAGAAATGTATTCTCTGAATACATTCTCTGAGAAATGTATTCCCTTTCTCCAGGCAGT
Organism: Muntiacus reevesi; assembly: GCF_963930625.1. Lineage (NCBI taxonomy): Eukaryota > Metazoa > Chordata > Mammalia > Artiodactyla > Cervidae > Muntiacus > Muntiacus reevesi. Next base: position 25,252,291 of record NC_089270.1, read on the forward strand.
TCTGGCTTCACTTCTCATTGTCCCTGACCAAACATGAGTGCTTAATTCTCCTCTGACATGGAGCATTCTTAATAAGCAGATTGGGCCAGGTTGCTTTTCCTTCATAAGGGCCCAGTATAACTGGCAGACCTGACAAGCTTCAGTAAAAAGATACCAACTTTCATCTCTTTATCTGTCACCTTGCACGGTAAATGTTTGTTGGATTGAACCGAATATTAGGAGAGGCAGTAACTTAAGTCAAAAGAATGATTATTTAAAGGTGGAATATCAGATGATATCATAGGGAGGGACAGAGAGCTCATCTCTGTGGGTTAATATTCCTCAGACAGAGAATCAGTTTAATCAGCCTCCATAAAGTCAGTCCAGCTGTCCTTCGTTAATATAGAAGGCTGAGTGGTGGGTGGGGAATGGCCCACTCTGGGGAGTGCTGGTCCGGGGTGTGTTAGGGGAAGACCCTAGATGCATGGGAAGAGAAAAGCAGACAGTATCATTGTGCATGACAGGCAGGTGGTTCCCAGATGCAGAGGTATCCCAGCACCTGGAACTATACCACACTAGAATGAAGGGGCTTAAAGAGCAAGTCTTGGGAGCAAGCAGTACAGTGGGCTTGTGTCTTAGCTTGGACTCCTGTTACAAAACACCATAGACTGGGCGGACTGAGAATCAAGCATTTGTGTCTCACCGTTCTGGAGGTTAAGGATGATCAGGTGCCAGCAGGTCAGGTTCTGTGGAGCCCTTGCTTCTTACCTGGCAGGCAGCCCCTTTCTTACTGGGTCTTCACACGACAGAGACACAAGGAAAGAGAAGCATGCAACCTCTCTGAGCTCTTCTTAAGGACCCGAATCAGACCAAGGGTTTCCCCTGGTGGCTCAGGCTGTAAAGAACCCGCCTACAGAGACCTGGGTTTGATCCCTGGATCAGGAAGATCCCCTGAGAAGGAGAAGGAAATCACTACCCACTCCAGTATTCTTGCCTGGGAAACCCTGTGGACAGAGGAGCCTGGCAGGGTACAGTCCATGGGGTTGCAAAGAGTTGGACAGGACTGAAGGAATAACACTCATCTTATCTTGAGGATCCCAGCTTTGTGACTTACTTATCTAAACTTACTTATCTCCCAAAGGCCAACCTGTAGCTATTATCACAGAACACAATGTTTGTCAGCTCTGTGGCTTCCAGGCAGACTGCCATGATTACAATAGGCTCTTGCAAATGCAAGTGGCAGGCAGTTTGGCCACTGGTATTGCGGTTTTCCAAAATGATGGATGACCCCCTGGGAAAATTCCAAATAAAGTTCAATTTTGCCTGGATCTACCTGAGAACCACAGATTTAGGCTGTCTTGAGAAAACGATTGTGTAAATGGTAAGATATTCAGGCATGCCCATTACCCTGTCCAACTCCAAAGAATCAAGTAAGAAACAGAGGCATGGGGATCAGAAAAAATCAGCTGGAATCAGACAGACATTCAAACCCTGCTCTACCACCTCCTTTGGTGTGACCTTGGAGAACTTATTAACCTTTCTAACCTTGACTTCCTCTTGTACAACATGTGCATATAAAATACCCTCCTGATGCAGTCACTGAAAGGATCAAATGAAATAATATGTGAAAAGCACACTACACGGGACCTGGAGTATAGAAAGTTCTCAAGAAAGGATTTTTGGGGTGGGACTTCCCTGGTGGCTCAGTGGATAAGACTCTGCCTGCCAATGCAGGGGACACAGGTTTGATCCCTGGTCCGGGAAGATTCCACATGTCGCAGAGCAACTAAACATGCACACCACAACTACTGAAGCCCGCGTGCCCAGGGCCTGTGCTCCAGGAACAAGAGAAGCCACTGCAAGGAGAAGCCCTCCCACTGCAACTAGAGAGTAGCTCCCTTGCAGAAACTAGAGAAAGCCACACGTAGCAAAAAGACCCAGTGCAACCAAAAATAAATAAATAAAAAGGATTTTGGGGTGACAGGTAGGCAGGAAATAGGGAAGGGGAAAAAATCCATTTTCCTTTACTCATTTTAGGATCTCCAGTTGCAACCCTGGAAGACTGACAAAGACAGATAAACAAGAGAAAAACAAGCAGAAGTTTGTTAACATGTGCATTGCACATGTGCACAAGGGAGCACCCAGCGATGGGAAACCTAAAAGGTGTTGTTAGAACTTGGGCTCATAGCCTATCTTGTGCTAAAACAAAGGAAAGTGATTTGGGGCTTCTGAGTGGGAGGGGACAAGTTATGCGTGTCAAGAAGCAGCCAGGATCTCGGCAGTGTCCAATGCTTAACCAGAACCTGAGTTTCTAGGACCCATGCGGCCATTAGGTTGCTTTAATTATTTTTCAATTTTGAAAGATTCATCTTCTGATCTAGACAGCTGTGCAAGGCGCTGTTCAGGTCAAACTCACTCTGAGCTGCATCCAGTTTATGGATCCTCTTTATCCCATTTCCCTAGTGGTTCAGACAGTTAAGAATCTGCCTGCATGAAGGAAGACACTGGTTCCATCCCTGGGTCAGGAAGATCCCCTGGAGAAGGGAATGGCAACCCAGTCCAGTATTCTTGCCTGGAAAATTCCATGGACAGAGGAGCCTGACAGGCTCCAGGCCGTGGGGTTGTTTTAGGAAGGGGGTGCCCCTCTCCAGGGCCCCAAGAGCGGGCTCTTGTCTAACACTCGGAAAAGAATTGTCCAAGGAGACACGTGCTGACAAAGCAAGAGACTTTATTGGAAGAAGGCACGGCGGCAGAGAGCAAGAGGGTAAGGGAACCCAGGAGAGCTGCTCGGCCACGTGGCTCAAAGTCTCAGGTTTTATGTGGATGGGATTAGCTTCCGGGTTGTCTTTGGCCAATCATTCTGACTCAGCATCCTTCCTGGTGGCGCACGAATCGTTTATTAGTTCCGTATTCCTTACCAGGACCTCCTGTTATAAAATGACTCATGTGAATGGTTACTAGGGAGCCTGGCCAGGGTGGGTGGTTTCAGTCCGGGTGCTTCCCCTAACAGGGTCACAGTCAGACATGACTGAGCAACTAACCCAAGGGATAAAGCAGTAAGCAATGGAGGCAGAAATCCACTCCTTTTATTTCGTCTCTTGAACAGACTATAAATTCTTCACAGACAGGCCTCTATTTTATTTATCTATCTCTCTGTTTGCTGCCCAGCTCAGAGCATGGTAATAATAATAAAAGCTAAAAACGTATAGAGGGCTGCCGTGTTCCTGTACTATTTTAAATGCATCATACGAACTTCCTCATTTGAGTTTCATAATGACCCTTGAAATAGCTTTTTTTTTTTTTTTTAATATTATTTTATTAGTTGGAGGCCAATCACTTTACAACATTTCAGTGGGTTTTGTCATACATTGACATGAATCAGCCATATAGTTACATGTATTCCCCATCCCGATCCCCCCTCCCACCTCCCTCCCCACCCGACTCCTCAGGGTCCTCCCAGTGCACCAGGCCCGAGCACTTGACTCATGTATCCCACCTGGGCTGGTGGTCCGTTTCACCATAGATAATATACATGCTGGAAATAGCTTTTAATATTATCTCCATTTTATAGATGAGAATAATAAGGTGCAAAGAGGTTAAATAATTTGTTCCAGGTCTCACAGCTAGCAAGTGTTTCAAAGTGAGGGTTTCACACCCCACCTGCTCTAGTACCTGGTGCTCACGGTACATGGTCACTGTTAAATAACGACTGATCAAGACATCATCTGTGTATACACACAGTTGTGTTCATTTACATGAATAAAAAAGTTTCTCTTGTGCTTTCAGCCACTCAGCATGGCGCAGCACATGAGTCTTCTGGTCTTTCTCCACGGAGTTCTCACATTTCAGACGGTGAGTAGCCACTGATGTCTTCACATTTCTTTCCCTTCCAGGTCATCTAGATTTACCTATAGGAACACAAAGGCACGTGAGATCTAGATTTCTCATGCTCTGGACATAAGAGTGACTATATCAATTCTCTTCCCCCCCACCCCCCATTCTCCACCCTTTTATATCCATTCTCTCTTTCAAGAAAGGATCTAAATTCATTTATGCTAAATTGAAAGCAACTAAGGGTAACTTGCATGCGTGCTCAGCTGCTTCAGTCATGTCCAACTCTGTGCAACCCCATGGACTGTACGTAGCCTGCCAGGCACCTCTGTCCATGGGATTCTCCAGGCAAGAAAACTGGAGTGGGTTGCCATGCCTTCCACCAGGAAATCTTTCCGACCCAGGGATTGAATCTGTGTTTCCTGCATCTCCTGCAATGCAGGCAGATTCTTTACTGCTGAGTCACCAGGGAAGCCCTAAGGGTAATTTAGGTATCCATATGATGAAAGTTGGAGAAGGAAATGGCAACCCACTCCAGTGTTCTTGCCTGGAGAATCCCAGGGACGGGAGCCTGGTGGGCTTCTGTCTCTGGGGTCGCACAGAGTTGGACACGACTGATGTGACTTAGCAGTAGTAGCATGATGAACATGAAAGAGGAGAGTGAAAAGTTGGCTTAAAGCTCAAGATTCAGAAAATTAAGATCATGGCATCTGGTCCCATCACTTCATGGCAAATAGATGGGGAAACAGTGGGAACAGTGGCTGGCTTTATTTTTGGGGGCTCCAAAATCACTGCAGATAGTGATGACAGCCATGAAATTAAAAGATACTTACTCCTTGGAGGGAAAGTTATGACCAACCTAGACAGCATATTAAAAAGCAAGAGACATTACTTGCCAACAAAAGTCCGTCTAGTCAAGGCTATGGTTTTTCCAGTAGTCATGTATGGATGTGAGAGTTGGACTATAAAGAAAGCTGAGCGCCGGAGAATTGATCCTTTTCAACTGTGGTGTTGGAGAAGACTCTTGAGAGTCCCTTGGACTGTAAGGAGATGGAATTAGTCCATCCTAAAGGAGATCAGTCCTGGGTGTTCATTGGAAGGACTGATGTTGAAGTTGAAACTCCAATACTTTGGCTACCTGATGCGAAGAGCTGACTCATTTGAAAAGACCCTGATGCTGGGAAAGATTGAGGGCAGGAGGAGAAGGGGACAACAGAGGATGAGATGGTTGGATGGCATCACCGACTCAATGGGCATGAGTTTGGATGAACTCCGGGAGCTGGTGATGGACAGGGAGGCCTGGTGTGCTGCAGTTCATGGGGTTGTAGAGTCGGACACGACTGAGCGAATGAACTGAGCTGAACTGAGATGTTCAGAAGTGATGTTTAAGTTACTGACTCCAAGGCATGAAGAGAGACTAACTTGGATAAAGGGAAGGTCTTTCTGCTCAAGAATAGCTCCACAACACATTCTACCTAAAAAATATTTAAGTTTAGGTTTTTATTGAAGACTCAGAGAAGAGCCCATGGGCACAGAGGCAGAAGGAAAAGGAGAGCAACAGAGAGCTGACTCCGTCTCCACTGTTGCTGCTTACTTTCTATGAAATACTCTTTCCCTTCAACCTGCCCCAGAGCTGCCCTCCTCCCCATCCCCAAACCCTTAACTGCTGGTCATCCCTGGGAGTGTGCTTTAAACAGCACTTCCCTGATCCTCCCTCCCCATCCCCAGTCTAGTCAAATCACCCCAGGCTCACTTGCACTCCCTGCAGTTCTTTGTAGCACTTCTAACAGTCCTGACTGAATAATCCATGTTGTACTTAGTTGTTTGATAGTGTCTTCCCTACTATAATTTATGTTCCCGAGGATGGGGACTCTGCCTTGCTCAATACTGTGACCCCCATGCCTGGCAACATGGGTGCTCAATAAAGGTGTGAGTCATGAGTGTTGAATGAGCCTGCCAGTATTGATGGTGGTGTCCAGGAACTTGGTGAGCAAGTGTGAATCTTCTTCCTGTGCCTCTGTCTGCCTTCGGTAGGGCCTGTCCCGGAAGCACCAGTCTTGTAAGGTATGTGAGCATGGCAGGAAGTAGACACCATCTGAAGCCAGGATGGGATTCAAGTCCCCACTGCATCACTCACCAGGAAACTGGCCAAGCCTCCCAGTTTCATCATTTTTGAAATGAACTGCCTTGAAAATCAAACACGATCACACACGTGTGTGCTGTAAGGCACCTTGTAAACATTGCCCTCTGTGGGGATTCATTTGTGTTGTGTGGTGTGAAGCCAGGTCTGCTCAAAGACTAAAGGTCCTCGTGTGGAATCCCAGGTACCTTACAGGCAGGTAGGTAGAGTCAGGTGATAAGAAAGTGTCTTCTCAGTGCCCCAAATCATGCTGAATTGGTGGCCACTAACATAAGGCTTGTCGAGAAGAAAACATCCTAAGAATAAAGCAGAGTAAGGAACAATGTGGCTAGTGCATTTATTCCAGTTATTGTCACTTTGCCTTTATTTTTTAAATTCTATTTATTTATTTTTGGCTGTGCAGGTCTTCCTTGCTGCATGGGCTTTTCTCTAGTTGCAGTGAGTAGGGTTAACTCTTTGTTGCGGAGCACAGGCTCTAGGGTGCAGGAATTTCAGCAGTTGCAGCATGTGGGCTCAGAAGTTATGATGCCTGGGCTCTGGAGCACAGGTCACTGGTTGTGGCGCAGGGGCTTGCTTGCTCTGAGGCGTGTGGGATCGTCAAGGACTGGGGATAGAAGCCTCGTCTCCTGCAACAGCAGGTGGATTCTTTACCACTGAGCCACCAGGGGTGCCCTGCCTTTGACTGTTTTAGACCACTGGAGAGAGAGAAGTTAACTTGCACAAACCTGATAGTAATGTAATTAAATCCTGTGCATAGAAATGAGAACTGTCTGGTGGGACACAATTGATTATTGCCTGTGGACATTGACCAGTTGGGCCCATTTTGCACTATCTGTAAATTCATTTCAGTTTCCCTTATCTGAGCAGAAATGTGTGGTATTGAGGTCTCTTTTAAACTGTTGTAACAGCTTGCCAGTGCCCCCATTAATTAATGAATTAAATATAATCCTTGACACTTGTTCCTTTTATGTTTGTGTGAGAATCATGGCTACATTCTCTTTTTTTAGTGAAAGTGAAAGTCATTTGTTCGTGTCTGACTCTTTGTGACCCATGGACTATACAGTTTGATCCCTGCGTCCAGAAGATCCCCTGGAGAAGGAAATGGCTTCTCCCACTTCAGTGGGAAGGAGAGACCCACTCCAGTATTTTTGCGTGGAGAATTCCATGGACAGAGGAGCCTGGCAGGCTATAGTCCATGGGGTTACAAAGAGTTGGACATGACTGAAGCGACTTAGCACACACACACACAGACTCTCTCACACAACACTCTGGACTTCCCTGGTGGTTCAGTGGTTAAAACTCCATGCATCCAATGCAGGGGGTACGGGTTTGATCCCTGGTTGGGGAACTAAAATCCCACATGCTGCCAAAAAGTAAAAATTATTTAAAAAGAAAGAAAACCACCATGTGAATCCATTATAATAATGTTTTTAATGTTTACAAAGTCAGAACATTAAAGATCACCTCAGCATCTTAAACACTGCTTATTCTGATTTTGTTTTCTAATCACTTCTCTTTCATCAGCCACGCATAAAATGCTTTTTCCTTTTCTAGCATCTTGTGGATCATTTTCAAAGTTTTAAAATATATGTATCTGTAAAATATTTGGAAAGGAAGCCACAGACCAAAAGAACAAAAGGGGTTCTAAGACAACTTCATTTTTCTGTTTATAGAAAGGGGTGCTTGGTTTGTCCGAAGAGAGCAGTGACAGCAAACCTGGATACAGAAAAAGTTACTATATAGTTCCAGTGCTGGTAAGTCAGGGGCATTTATGTTTCCTGAAAGAATTAAGTTACTTTGGATCAATGTGTCTCAACAGCAGCACTTTTGGAGCTGGATAATTCTTTGTTGCTGGGCTGTGCTGTGCATTGTAAGATGTTTAGCCAGCATCCCTGACCTGTCCCCTCTAGATGCCACTACCACCCTTATCCTCTATATGGGACAATCAACAGTGTCTCCAGACATTGTCAAATGTCCCCTGGAGGGCAGAATTTCTCCCAGGCTAGAAACCTTGTTTTAGATCACTTACAAGAGAAGCCCGTAGCTGAATTGTAGAAACAGCACACTGCTAATATCTGAGGGACTGGTAAAATATGAAGGTGTTTAAATTTTTCAAACTTCTTGTGTACTGAACCCAGATAGAAATGTTTTAGATTCAGAGAGAACAGATTTTTTTTTTTTTTCTTATCATATTCTTCTATCATAGCAGAGAAATTCTGTACTGGGAATTTTAGTTTAGAAGATATAAAGTTGAAACTATTTTAATTCCAATATCATCCTGAAGGAAATCCTAAGTTTACAATAACAGCTACATCAGGAAAATATTTAATCACTTAGGACATAATGACTAGGATGTTGGTAGGCCACCTAAAAAACTCTGTGGCTCCCTCAGCAAGAAAGACCAACAGAACTTGGGCTCAGTAAAAACTATGTGAGACTTCCCTGGTGGTCCTGGGGTTGAAAATCAGCCTTCCAATGCAGGGGATGTGGGTTTGTTTCCTTGTGGGGAACTAAGATCCCACATGCCATGGAGTAACTAAGCCATGGGCTATAACTACAGAAAGCCCACACACTGCAATGAAGACCCAGTGGAGCCAAAATACAAAAAGAAAGAAAAAGTTTGACCTATTTGTATTTTTCTTGTGGCACTTTACCATTCTAATAGGAAACTGGTGACAAAAAATAGGTCAATGGAGACAAGACAAGAAAGACACAAAATATTAGACCAAATTAAAGGACACCGATTGGTGAAGGGGTTTGTAGAATATAGCACAGTAGTGCCAAAAGGATGTCTTTGTTGATAATGTCCCACCGTTTACTAATAATAAAGGGGAGAGAAAAAATATAAAATAAAATAAAGGGGAGAAAAAATGAAAGGACAGAAAATATCTGGCCCACTGTAACTGTTTGGTCCAAGCACCAGCATGGACCCGACTTGGGCCATGGGGGGCAGAGACCAGGCTACAGCAAGGATCTAAGGACACTTTAGAACCTTTCTCCTTGGGGATGTCGACATGGACCTGTCCTCAGGACTTGCCTCCTTATGCTCAATGTTTGTATCTCTGGGGACAGATGGCATTTAAACCTAGGCAAATCAGGCAAAAGTCAAACCAGTTTCCCAGTTCAGCCCAACTTCAACCACACCTACCTGTTGCAAGTCACCCCAGTCCCAGACGCCCTCTTCATCTCCTGCAGAAGCCATACATGCACTGTGTGTTTTAGCCACCAAGTCGTGTCTGACTCTTTGAGACCCCATGAACTGTAGCCCTCCAGGCTCCTCTGTCCATGAGATTTTCCAGGCAAGAATACTGGAGTGGGTATCCATTCCCTTCTTCAGGGTATCTTCCTGACCCAGGGATCGACCCCCCTGGTCTCCTTTATTTCAGGCAGATTCTTTCCCATGAGCCAATTCTTATGCACTTCTCCTTCCAAAAAAAAAAAAGTTCTTTTAGGCCAAAACGGTCAATTAGCACAGAGCGGCCTGTATATTCCAGCCAGGAAGTGTCTTATCTAACTTGTTCTCTCCGTCCTCCTTACAGCCAATTCAAAGACTGATGGAGCGACCAGAGTTTGCTTACAACAGGGAGGCAGCGCCCTTGCTAGCTTTGTGGCCATCCAGTATTTTTGGAGCTCCAGATGGAATCAGACCCAGAGTCAGCCCGGTGGCACGCGTCCAGCTTCAGCCAGTGCCTGTCATTTCCAGACCCAGCGCGTCCACCCGGGCCCCCTCCTCGTCTGGGAGCACAGCTGTGAGCGGCCTTGTCCTCACACCCTCCACCCAACCCAAGACCTCGGAGGGGAACAGAGAGGCCTCTGCACCTGGGAACCTGGGGACCTACTGCGACATGCCAACCAGGTTTTCCCCAACACCCCAAGTTCTGACAACTCCAGGTCTCCCCACAGAGGGCGCACATCACAGCACCAGCTCCCCCACCTCCTCTCCAACTAAGGAGCCCCGAGGAGACATGTAAGTTGAAGTCTGGGAGAAGGCCGGGCCCCACTTCTGCAGGGGCTGCTATCTGTGTGTGGAAGCTACTTTCAAGGGAAGTAGTCAAAGCTCAGGTGGTCCCGGTCACAGCCAATCACCCCCGGGGATGTATCCTGTGAACCTATTTTTATTACAGGATTCACCTCAATCACCAACTCCTGTAGAAACGAAGTTCCATAAGGAAGCTCCATAGAACCAGAAAAGCAGCATAGTCTTTGAGGCAATTTCTCAGTTACCTAGAAATAAAACAGCACAACTTTTAAACCATCTCTGAGCTATTTATTTTATTTATTTATTTTTTTAAAGTCAATTGCAGGCAAAAGTGAGAAGCCATAGGAATTTGCCATCTGCCACCCTGTCCTATCTCTTTCTTTTTGCTTCTTTTTCCTGCCTGAGGGATTGGAATCTCCTGTTCTCAGATTGTCTCTACCACATCTGGAAACATTCTGATGTTGGTAATTTACAATTTTAATTCCTATAGTACCCTTTAGATTATTGAGATGATCTTGATGTCATTGTTTTCCAACATTTGAAATCTGGCCTCCAAAGAAAAGGAGAAAGCCCCGAATGATAACAAATGGAATAATTCTAAATTGCAGAATTCTTAAAAGTCTCAGAAAACTACGTACGGTTCTGGCAGGAAATTTTTAAAAAATACATTAGTTTTCTTCTCAGTTAAATCAGAGTCTCCTTCAAGTGGAAATAGCTGCGTTGACAAAGTATCTTCAGAGAGTGAACTGGGGGACTTCCCTGGTGTTCCAGTGGCTAAGACTCCATACTACCAATGCAGGGGGCCCGGGTTGGATCATTGGTTAAGGAACTAGATTCCATGCGTGCTCAGTTGCTCAGTCGTGTCTGACTCTGCAACCCCATGGACTGTAGCCTGATAGGCTCTTCTGTCTGTGAGATTTTCCAGGCAAGAATACTGGATTGGGTTGTCATTTCCTTCTCCAGGGAATCTTCCTGACTCAGGGATCAAACCTGTGTCTCCTGTGTCTCCTGCATTGGCAGGAGGATTTTTTTTTTTTTACTGCTGAGCCACATGGGAGGCCCTCTAGATTAGGAAATCTACCTAGATCCCACATACCACAACTGAAGATCACACATGCAATGAAGACTGAAGATCCCAAGGGCCACAACTGAGACCCAGAGCAGCCAAATAAATAAATAAATATTTTTTTAAAAACTACTGTATTTAAAAAACAGAAAGAGAGAATTGGTAGAGATGATAAAGGAATAGTGAACATGAGTTAGAAACTAAACTATGCCAACTGTGCTGCTGCTAAGTTGCTTCAGTCGTGTCCGACTCTGTGCGACCCTATAGACGGCAGCCCACCAGGCTCCCCCATCCCTGGGATTCTCCAGGCAAGAACGCTAGAGAGGGTTGCCATTTCTTTCTCCAGTGCATGAAAGTGAAAAGTGAAAGTGAAGATGCTCAGCTGTGTCCGACTCTTAGTGACCCCATGGACTGCAGCCCACCAGACTCCTCTGTCCATGGGATTTTCCAGGCAAGAGTCCTGGAGTGGGGTGCCATTGCCTTCTCCTATGCCAACTACGCAGATGATTGTAATTGAAAAGCTGCAACAACTACTACAATTTGATTACGGTACAACTGACAGAGATTCACTCAAAGATTTTAGCAGTGCTTGTGTGCAACAAATGAAATAAAAAACTTAAGAGCTGACTCAAAGGAAGAAGCTCACCTATTCAATAAGACAGACTGATCTTCTGTTAGCCAACTTCTGTTGTCTAAACCAAAGATAAAATTATCCTGTTTAACCAAGGTTGAAAGAACAAAGCATATGACTTGGTAGAAACCCTTCCTATGAACTGATTGCACAAACCTGGAAGCTGGAAGAAAGAAGAACGATGTTAAACCCATTAAAAGTGAGGATTTGGTCATTAAAAGGTAATAAATGATCAAGCAGCTTTTTCTAGGCTTAGAGCAGTGGTGTGCTGGCAGATGTTTAACAACAGGCTTTATGTGGGGATTAAACTCCAAATTGTGGTTTTTAACCTGACATCACTAAATACAGAGTTGGAAAGAGGTGGGCAGTAGGACACCATCTACAGTGTTGCCTCCATACAGATAGATGTATGTGAGTGCCTGCTCAGTCACTTCAGCTGTGTCTGACTCTTTGCAACCGCATGGACCATAGCCCACCAGGTTCCTCTGTCCATGGAATTCCCCAGGTAAGAATACCGGAGTGGGTTGCCATGCCCCCGCCAGGGGATCTTCCTGGCCCAGGGATTGAACCTGGGTCTCCTGCATTGCAGGCGGATTCTTTACCACTGAGCCACAGGGGAAGTCCCATACAGATAGATAGAATCAGCATAAACAACCTCAAGAGCACAGATAATAGTATAGTAAAATAATTAGGACGTGTTAGGTTGAGTTTGGAGTACTTATTACCTATGTTTTTAGCATAATTTATTTAATTGTAATTTTATATAAGTCAGTTTATAGTAATCAGTTCAGTTCAGTCACTCAGTCATGTCTGACTCTTTGCGACCCCATGAATGGCAGCACGCCAGGCCTCCCTGTCCATCACAAACTCCCGGAGTTTACTCAAACTCATGCCCATCAAGTCAGTGATGCCATCCAGCCATCTCATCCTCTGTCGTCCCCTTCTCCTCCTGCCCCCAATCCCTCCCAGCAACAGGGTCTTTTCCAATGAATCAACTCTTCTCATGAGGTGGCCAAAGTATTAGAGTTTCAACTTCAGCATCAGTCCTTCCAACGAACACCCAGGACTGATCTCCTTTAGGATGGACTGGTTGGATCTCCTTGCAGTCCAAGGGACTCTCAAGAGTCTTCTCCGGCACCACAGTTCAAAAGCATCAGAGGGAAACCTACCTTTCTGGCACATTGATCTTAGATTTCCTGGCTTCAAGAAATGAAAAAATAAAATTCTGTTGCTTATGCAACCTAGTCTGTGGTATTTTGTTTTGGTAACCTGAGCTGATGGAGAAGGAAATGGCAACCCACTCCAGTGTTCTTGCCTGGAGAATCCCAGGGACAGAGGAGCCTGGTGGGCTGCTGCCTGTGGGGTCGCATAGAGTCAGACACGACTGACGTGGCTTAGCAGCAGCAGCAGCAGCAACCTGAGCTGCTGAAGACATGCAGACACTTTTGCATCAAAAGTATAGATGCAAGGGTTTGGACTTAAGTCTGCCTATTCTTTATACTCCTTCAAGTATCAAATCTGTTTGCTCACCTACATTACACGTGTAGGATAAACGGGAAAACAAGCTGACACTAGTGCCCACCAGCTTACAATGTTTCTAATGAACTCATTCTGCAGGTGAATTATCGCTTGCTAAGAAAGAACTGTCATAGAGGGGGAAATCTCCCCCACTCCATACCCCCATTGTGTTCTTGCTGCTAGACTAGTAATAAAATGGACACAGGACAGATTAAGAGGAGAAAAAAAATTTTTTTTAATTTGTACAGAAAGAGGTCTCATAGACATGGTACCAAAGGAAGTGGCCAAAGTCGGCAGCTTTTATACTTTTCAGACAAAAACTATAAATTTGTGAGGAATTGACAGGACAAAGAAATTGAGGTTTGGGATGCTCAATTAGCAAAGAATCTAAACAGAATTTGGGCTTAAGGTAGTAAATTCAAAAAGTAACATATTTGTAACACAGGCCTCTAAGCCTTCATTTCCTGTCTCTGACTATTAGGGGGTGTCTTTCTACTTCCAGATGTGGGGTGGGGGTCAGGGGTCACCTTTCACAGGAGAGATTTAATTCCTGTTTCAGGGAGACAGAGAATGTCTCCCATGGTACCCTCCTTATGTTGACCATTTCTTAAATAACTTTGATTCAAAATGAGCAATATGCCATTGAGGTCCATGTTGGTGACCTACCCTGGGCCCCAACAAAACCAATGAGTAAAAAGTAAATTTAGGAAGATAACTGAAGTACTATCATGAACTTTTCAACTAATCTTCAGACATTGGTAACTTCACAGCACTTTATGCATGACAGTCACAAAAAAAATACGTGAAATAGAGATCATTTGATAGGGCTTAGCATTCAAAATATTTTTAAAGCCATAAGATGTGAATTTCATATAAGTCTGACCATTATATGAAACAATGGGAAGAGTGGGTTTGGTGCTTGAGTTACGTATCTGGTCTGTGATATAATTCATGCCTAACATGAAATAGTCAACTTTTCAGTAGGATTTTTGACACTAATCCCCATCTCAGCAAACAGGTACAGAGACTTGAGAGAAAATTCAGTTTTACCCTGATAGTGTTTATGTCTTAAATACACACAGCAGAGGTAACGGATTGCCCACCCAGTCTCCTTTCACCGCCAGCCCTTAGTACCTGTCCTTCCTTCTTCCTAACATAACCTTTGTTTTGTTCAGTATGTCCCACACATACAAAGCTGTGGGTTTTCAGGAGCATTCCCCACTTAGCCACACACCCCAGGGTGAGTTGCAATTAATCCATGCAATCACTGTGGTCTCATTTCCTTTGCTGTTAATAGATTTGCCAGTAAATGGGTCTTCGAGCCAATTCTGGCCATGACACAGGAAGACACAAATCGAGCTAAGGATTCAAATGCCAATCCTGTTCAAGTGGCATGCTTTCCCGTATCAGCAGTAGCTTGGGTTCTGACTGTCAAACTCACACAGTAGACTTTATTCTAATACTTCATTTTTTTTAACTTGACAGAGAGGTGAAGAGAGGAGTACTGAATGCACAGTACCTTCGAGCCACCCACAAGTTCAGGGACCACCAACACACACAGCCTCTTGGCCCCTAGAACCTACCCGGGTCACCTATGGGAAGTTCCAGGTGCATGGATTCATTTGATTGGCTTCTCACCAGTTTCTCTCTGGATGGCAGCTTAGAGCTCTCCCTCCACAGGTGCACCCCACAGAGCAGGGATTTCACAGAAAACAGGCAGATAGCTTCCAGCGCAAAGCACTTCTCTCTAGCTTAACGTGACAGTTTCCAAGGAAACAGTGTTGTGAGAAGGAAGATCCAGGTAGGTCTAAATCTCTGTGGAGCTCCAGGCCGGATGTTAATTCTTACTCGTAGGCAATTGGCTGGGAGCTTCAAGGAAATGCTTCCAGGCTTTTAAGAAGGGACAAAGAAGAAGATAGTCTTATTCCTCCTCACATTTTTGTGTCTGAAACTGATGCCTAGAACTACATTTTCCTGGTTCATTGAATTCCCCAGCTCCACTCTAAGATATCTGTTTTCACAACTTCTCCACTTTCTTCAAACCTCTTTTCCCAGTTCTTACTTCCAACTGATATCTTGCTTTCCTACCTAGTGGAGAAAATAAAAGCAGTTACAGGAGAGCTTCCACACACGCCCACCACCACCACATACCAAAAGGTCTGCACATCCTCCACCTCCCCTCCTGTTGCTGAGGATGTATTGCTTACCTTCACCCTAAGGCCACCCTCCACTTGTGTTTTAGCTCCTGACCCCACGCATCTATTCAAGGACATCACTTTAGCAACTGCAGACCCTTCCCTTCTCTAGTTGGTTATTCCCATCTGCAAACAGTCGTTAGTATTTCCTATCTGGAAAATCTTTTACACTGGACTCCACTAGTCCAACCGTGGACTATTTCTCTGCTCCCCATTACAGCAAAACACCTCTGTGTCTGTTATCCCCAATTCTTTTAGTGTTATTTTTTGTAATTATTTGTAACTAAAGTTGCCTTAAATATTCCTGCAGGAACTCACTAATTTTTTCCATTGAATATGACTCAAGGTTATTAAGTTGTGAGAAAGAGTGCTTCAGTATGAGAAATCCATCACCGAATTGTAGCGTATTGGATTAACTTTCGAATAGGACCAAACAAATTAAAGAAATGCTCATGTCCAAACTTGAACAAGGAAGTTACTTCTTTGAATTGCTCAGTCATGTCCAACTCTTTGCGACCCCATGGACTGTAGCTGCCAGGCTTCTCTGTCCATGGAATTCTCCAGGCAAGAATACTGAAGTGGGTTGCCATTCCCTTCTTCAGGACATCTTCCCGACCGAGGGGTTGAACCCGGGTCTCCTGCATTGCAGGCTGATTCATTACCATCTAAGTCACCAGGAAGCCTTTGAATCTTATATCCACATATTTTTTCATAACTGATTTATTGCCTTGGCCTAATATGGGAGTATTTGAGAGATTATGATTGACAGCAAAGTGTAGTATTATCTTAGCAACCCAATTATATGCTTTGTCATTTTTTTGAGCACAAGATGCTTTTTAACCATTGATCATTAAGAAGAATGTTAATTATACAAGATTAGAAAATTTAAGTTATTTGACATGTCCTGTATTAACTCTGTGTACATGTTTAGTCACTTCAGTCATGTCCAACTCTTTGTGATCCTTTAGAATGTAGTCCACCAGATTTCTCTGTCCATGGGATTCTCCAGGCAAGAACACTGCGATGGGTTGCCATGCACTCCTGCAGGGGATCTTCCTGACCGAGAGACTGAAGCTGTGTCTCCTGTCTCTCTTGCATTGCAGGCGGATTCTTTACTCGCTGAGCCATCAGGGAAGCCCATGTATTAACTGAGGTTATTTAAAATGAGCTTCAAAATTCTGTTATCTTTATCACATATTTATTAAATATCTTTAGGAGCTATCTTATCAGCTGCTTTAATCCATGAGTGATATCAGTTATGTCATATGTTTATAATATTTCCTTAAAAATTATTTGGCCGTGCTGTATAGCGTGTGAGATCTTAGCTCCCTGACCAGGGATAGAACTGATGTCCCCTGCATTTGGAAGCATAGAGTCTTGACTACTGGACTTCCAGGAAAGTCTTATAATTTTTCTTAAAGAAGAAACAAACTTGAAATTTTATGTTTTCCCTTGTGTGAGTATATTGAATTGTGGCAATAACCTGGTGAAGTCAATGACAGTGTTAGTTGCTCAGTTGTGTCTGACTCTTTGTGACCCCCATGGACTGTAGCCCACCAGGCTCCTCTGTCCTTGGAAATCTCCAGGCAAGAAAACGGGAGTGGGTAGCCATTCCCTCCCTGGTGGCTCAGAAGGTAAAGAATTCACCTGCAGTGCAGGAGATCTGGGTTTGATCTTGGGTTGGAAAGATCCCCTGGAGAAGGTGAAGTCAGCAGAGCAAAACAATTCTTCAATTTTTTAAAAAAGATGGCTAAAATAAAGTGCTTATGATAAAAACCAGGATATGATAACCATCCAAAAGGGCTTCAGAAACGCAGGGGGACCACACATAAGTCTAAATTTAAGCAGGCATAAAAGATCTTATCCTTTGGAGGCCAAAGAACAACTACACAAGTACAGAATGGCTGAACCACAGCATTGATGGAAAACAGGCAGTGCAATGAACCTGCGATTATATTTTGTCTGCAGTTGTACTTCAAAACTCTACCAAAATCTTAGACTGAGTTGAAAACAGGATGTTTTGTGTTTGGCCTACATTTACTGAGCATTGTACTGGCCTTGCTTTACAAGGAATAAGCAGCTGTCACACAAGGAGTACTCAGAACATGGAGGTGATTTTTTTTTCCACTCAATTTGGGCATTATGTAGATAGACACAATTTCTCCCAGGAACCGCTAAAGAACACCTGGAGGAGCAGGGATGATTTCTTGGAGTGCAGCCTCAGGGATACGTGTTTGCTGTTGAAGTCTGCATGACCCTAAGGACTCAAGCTATGATCAATGAACAGGGCCACGGGAAAACAGAGTTCATCCCAGTACATACGGCAGAAATTTGGGATGGTAAAAAGCACAAAATTATCAAGGAGACTTGAGAAAGGAAAGGGAACCAGTACTATGTACCATACAACATGGATGAACTCTTTATTGCTGCATCATAAAGTATCCCTAAACTCAGTGGCTTAAAACAGCACACACTTATCTCCCATGATCTGCAGGTCAGGCTTTGGGCCATGGCTTTGCTGGGCCTTTTCCTACAGGGTCTCTCAGAAGGCTGCAATCAGGTGGCAGCCAGAGATGGGGACATCTCAAGATCCAGCTGGGGCAAGAAGGGCTTCCAAGTTCACTTTGTGGTTGTTGGGCAGGACTAAGTTCTTTCTGGGCTACTGGACCAAAGTCCTTATTTGGCTATTGGTTGGAGGCTGCCCTTGGTTTCTTGCTAAGGTGCCTTCTTCTCCATCAGAGCAAATGCTTGGGAAAAGCCAGGGAAAGTACAGACTTCTTAGGTGGTGCTAGTGGTAAAGAACTTGCCTGCCAACACAGGAGACATAGAGACATGGATATGATCCCTGGATCTGGAAGATCTTCTGGAGAGGGGCATGGCAACACACTCCAGTATTCTTGCCTGGAGAATCCCTGGATGGAGGAGCCTGGCGGGCTCTTGTCATTGGGTAGCAAAGAGTCAGACACAACTAAAGTGACTTAGCACAGGACACACACACAGGGCACCCTCAAAATGGAAGAAAATAGACAGAAACGAGAACTTTTTAGTGACTGAAATCAAAGTTGAGAGGTAGGTATTAAGGTTGGTATTAAGGATGAAATTTCTTGTTTGTGCAACTGGAAAAAAGGATGGCACCAGTCCACCTTAAATAAGCATACAAGAGGACCAGGCCTAGGGAGAGAAAGAACATCAATTTTGTCTTTAACATGTATCTGAGATAGCTTTGTGATACCAGTTGGAGACAATGAAGTGGACAGCAGCTCTGAGAAGAGAACTGGCCTGAAGATAAAAATTTGTGATAGTACGTCTAGATGGTAGTTGACAGTTTTACACTGTTATACTTATTACTGACCACTGTTACAGTTACTCTGACTTTTCAATTATCCGTTTGCAGGGATCCCAGCCTGGAATAAGGTTAAGAGATCAGTCAGTTCAGTTGCTCAGTCGTCTCTGACTCTTTGCAACCACATGAACTGCAGCACGCCAGGCTTCCCTCTCCATCACCAACTCCCGAAGCTTGCTCAAACTCATGTCCATCCAGTCGGTGACACCATCCAACCATCTCATCCTCTGTCATCCCCTTCTCCTCCTGCCTTCGATCTTTCCCAGCATCAGATCTTCTCCAGTGGGTTAGTTGTTTGCATCAGGTGGCCAAAGTATTGGAGTTACAGCTTCAGTATCAGTCCTTCCAATGAATATTCAGGACTGATTTCCTTTAGGATGGACTGGTTTGATCTCCTTGCAGTCCAAGGGACTCTCAAGAGTCTTCTCCAACACCACAGTTCAAAAGCATCAATTCTTTGGTGCTCAGCTTTCTTTATAGTCCAACTCTCACATCCATACATGACTACTGGAAAAACCATGGCTTTGACTAGATGGACCTTTGTCAGCAAAGTAGTGTCTCTGCTTTTTAACATGCTGTCTAGGTTGGTCATAGCTTTTCTTCCAAGGAGCAAGTGTCTTTTAATTTCATGGCTGCAGTCACCACCTGCAGTGACTTTGGAGCCCAAGAAAATAGTCTCTCACTGTTTCCATTGTTTCCCCATCTATTTGCCATGAAGTGATGGAACCGATCTTAGTTTTCTGAATGTTGAGTTTTAAGGCCACAGGACTGGAAGAGGTCAGTTTTAATTCCAATCCCAAAGAAAGGCAATGCCAAAGATTGTTCAAACTATTGCACAATTGTACTCATCACACCCCATGTGGCTCAGCTGGTAAAGAATTCGCCAACAATGCAGGAGATCTGGGTTCGATCCCTGGGTTTGGAAGATCCCCTGGAGAAGGGAAAGGCTACCCACTCCAATATTCTGGCCTGGAGAATTCCAAGTGGGTTGCAAAGAATAGCACACAACTGAGCGACTTTCACTTTCACACGCTAGCAAAGTGATGCTCAAAATTCTCCAAGCCATGCTTCAACAGTACGTGAACTGTGAACTTCTAGATGTTCAAGCTGGATTTAGAAAAGGCAGGGGAACCAGAGATCAAATTGCCAATATCTGTTGGATCATCGAAAAAGCAAGAGAGTTCCAGAAAAATATCTACTTCTGCTTTATTGACTACGCCAAAGCCTTTGACTGTGTAGATCACAACAAACTGTGGAAAATTCTTAAAGAAATGGGAATACCAGACCACCTGACCTGCCTCCTAAGAAATCTGTATGCAGGTCAAGAAGCAACAGTTAGAACAGGACATGGAACAACAGACTGGTTCCAAATTGTAAAAGGAGTACATCGAGGCTGTATACTGTCACCCTGCTTATTTAACTTATATGCAGAGTACGTCATGCAAAATGCTGGACTGGATGAAGCACAAGCTGAAATCAAGATTGCTGGGAGAAATTATCAAGAACCTCAGATACGCAGATGACACCACCCTTATGGCAGAAAGCGAAGAACTAAAGAGCCTCTTGATGAAAGTGAGAGGAGAGTGGAAAAAGTAGGCTTAAAACTCAACATTCAGAAGTTAAGAGATACTTGGTATCAAATTTATTACCTCCTTCCAACTGCACTCATCATGTCCCCCACCCTCAACACCTTGTTTTGAAGAGTTAAGTTTCAATAAAATAAAAGCATGCAGCATCCCATGATCTCCACATCCTGGTATTCATGTGTTGTTGCTCAGTCGTGTCTGACTCTTTGTGACCCCATGGACTGTAGCCTACGAGGTTCCTTTGTCCCTGGGATTTTCCAGGCAGGAATACTGGAGTGGGTTGCCATTTCCTTCTCCAGGGGATCTTCCCAACCCAGGGATCAAACCCGGGTCTCCTGCATTGCAGGCAGACGCTTTACCCTCTAAGCCACTGTAATTCCTTCCCAAGAGTGGGCAGGATCTGACTTGCTTCTAGCCAATCAGCTATGGTAAGGTGGTGGATGCCACTCCTGTGATATTATTTTATCTAAGACTCAAGTCTGCTGTGGCTAGACCTTCCCCTTGCTGTCTTGATGAAGTCAGCAAGCATGCTGAGGGAGCCCATGAGGCAAGCAACTAGGGGTGACCACTAATTACTGAGAACAGGCTTCAGCCAACTGCCAGGAAGAAACTGAAGCCCTAGCTCTATGACTGTAAGGACATGAATTCTACCAACAACTGAATGAACTTTAGAAGCCGAGTCTCCTCTAGTTGAGCCTACAGATGAGAATACAGCCATACTGTCACCTTGATTGCAGCCTTGGGACAAAAGCAGAGGATCTAGCTAAGCTGTGCCCTGACTCATGACCCAGTGACTGTGGAGATAGTTAAGTGTTAAGTCACTAAATTTGTGGTAATTTGTAATGCAGAATAGAAACCTAGGTAATATTTAAGCTTTTATTCAGTTCACCCTACTTTTAAACATACTAACCATTTTTGTTGCATAACACTTGCCTGCTTTTTTTGTTTCACAGGCTTTATTTATGCAATCTCATTTTGGATCTAGAACACAAGGGTGAAAAAAGGATCAGAAAGCCCACATCATGTCCACCACAGCAACTAATTTACATCTCACCTTTCCCTTGATACTTATTATTATTTCAGGGTATTTCAGGGTTATTTCAGGGTGTTAGCAACATGAAACCATAGAGAGGTGACAGAGCTTGTTAAGAGTCACAAAATGGTGAGTTTTACCCCTATAGATATCCCACTAGATTCAATACGTTTAAATAAATCTAGAATTAAAAGCCAGAGCTAAAAAAAGACTAGAAAGCAATTAATGGAACTCCTGTTTACATTCTCATAGGTAGAATAATGTAATTACAATGTGGTCTCATGTTCTTTTAATAAGCAAAAATCAAAGGTAATGTATAATTGTAGCAAGGTTGCTGTGTAAAACTTTTTCAAACTAAGACTAGTCACAACTGCTTAGAGTGAATATGGAAAAACTTACTTCAAGACAAAAATGAGTTAATTCAAAGGAAGGGAAACCACATTTAAGATAGGTATGTGTCATACCTTAATGTTTTTCCCTCTGCAAACAGTTATTTTCATTTTGAAGGGTTATAGAAAACCCTAAAGCTTCTGAGTTGTAGACATAGAAGAACTGCAAGAATAATTGTAGAGTTTCTGGAAGGGAAAGAAGTCACTAATCCACAAAAGGGATGAACGGATATTATTTTCTTTAGATAAATATCTTCTATTTGGTTAGCAGGGCAGATTCTTAACAAAAGAAAACACAGTTTGACTAGGTTCACTAGTAAAGAATTAGTCTACATTGATGATGTCTTTCATTAAAGCTGTTGGAAAAGGCTTTTTTCATTTTTCAGAATTGCATTAAGAAACCAGTTTGAGGGTCACAGCTTGCTGTTTTCCCTTTAATTCCAAATTTGCTCTGGGTAAGATGAGTTCATTGTTCATTTAATATATCTGAAGGTCCTTCCTCAGGACTCAAGGCTGAGTCATCCAAATGTTGAGTTCTTGATTGTCTTCTCTCTATACTCACCCTCTGTAAGAACGTACCCTGATGGGCTTAAATTGCATCTGTATATTTTTTCCAGACCTAATTAGCTCCAAACAGCCTACCAAATATCTATTTGCGGAAATATATCTACTTGGGTTTCAGATTTAGCAAGCCTAACACACAACTTTAGATCCCACACCAAACCTGCTCCTCCCACCTTCCCCCAGGATTATTCTTGTCTTGCTCCTCTACTCCCCAGACACGTGCACCAACCCGTCTTCTTGGGTCTACCTGTAAAATGTATCCCAAACCCCACCATTTTAGACCCTACCACCCCTACAGTGTAGTCTGAACTATATCTATTTTTGCTTAGATGAGGCCAATAGCCTCCCACCTAGTCCCCTGGCTTTCTCTCTTAACCTCTTCCCCAAAGACAATTCTTGACATAGTGGTGAAAGTAATCTATGAATACAAACCAGATCTAATCACTCCTCTGGGTTCCCATCAGAGTAAAATACAAACTCCTTTCTAGAAGCTACAAAGCATTTGATACTTAATGTACTTGTTTACTGTTGTTTATGCTGCCAGATATATGGGGAAATTAAATGGGGAAGGGACTTTTTCTCATTTATAAACTCAGTAAACATTCATTGAACGAATGCCTTTTACTCTAACAGTAAAGCTTTTCATTCTGATGAGCATTATGAGGCCCCTACCTCGCTGCAACAAAACTTTCAAGAACAGGTTTGATTTTCTATCAGTGTAATTTCAAAGTAACTAAGTTGGTGATGGATAGGGAGGCCTGGCGTGCTGCAGCCCATGCAGTTGCAAAGAGTCGGACATGACTGAGCGACTGAACTGAACTTAAACATTTAAAATGTGAGCTGTTACTTAACCTCTTGTAGTAATCTTGGATGATTATTCTTTTCTGACATGCCAGAGACATGCAACTTGTACTTGAATAAAACTCAAAATAAGGACAAGTATGTTTTGTGCTTTATGACTGCTCCAGTGTTGTAGTTTCCAATACATGGGAATAGCTGCCCCCCACCATTTTCTTTCTTTTCTGGCTGTGCCACACAGCATGTGGGATCTTAGTTCCCTGACAAGGTATTGAACCTGCGCCCCCTGCATTTGCAGTATGGAGTCTTAACCATTGAACCTCCAGGAAGTCCAGAAATAGCCTTTAATGTGAAGGCTGACAAATGGGCAGAGGAAAGAACATGTTCAAAAGCAAAGTGAAGGATGAAAAAGCAGGTTATGTGCCATGATAGCTAATATATTCATACAGTTCTAAAATATTCTTGAAGGGAGCAAAATTAGAGATTGGTAGAGCACTGAGGGTCTTATCCTCCGGGCTAAGGACTCCGAACGGTAGGCAATTGCAGTCTCTTTGGCTCTTATTTTCATTTCAGGAAGCTTTAGTTCAGTTCAGTCGCTCAGTCATGTCTGACTCTTTGAGACCCCATGAACCGCAGCACACTAGGCCTCCTTGTTCATCACCAACTCCCAGAGTTTATCCATTTAGTCAGTGACGCCATCCAACCATCTCATCCTCTGTCGTCTGCTTCTCCTCCTGCCCTCAGTCCTTCCCAGCATCAGGGTCTTTTCCAATGAGTCAACTCTTTGCATCAGGTGGCCAAAGTATTGGAGTTTCTGCTTCAGCATCAGTCCCTCCAATGAATATTCAGGACTGATTTCCTTTAGGATGGACTGGTTGGATCTCCTTGCAGTCCAAGGGACTTTCAAGTCTTCTCCCACACCACAGTTCAAAAGCATCAATTCTTCGGCGCTCAGCTTTCTTTATAGTCCAACTATCACATCCATACATGACTACTGGAAAAACCATAGCCTGACTAGATGGACTACTGTGGTGAATATTGAGGATGGCCTGGAGAGGTAATGATCACTTGGAGGTGGAGACTGGGTTAGGAGGCTTCAGAAGCAATTCAGGTAAAAACAAACAAACAAACAAGACCCCCAAACTATGGCTATGTGAGGAAGGTGTCCTTTTGGGCTCCAGGCTGGACTGTGCAGCTTCGAGGGCTTCTTGCATCTTCTCTACTCCAAGCCAGCCTGAGTGACTGAACTCTGGCAAACTATCACTGATTTTGCAGCTATTTCTTTCTGAAGATCTTTGTTATTCTGTTATTCTTGGAAGTCACCTTCTTTCTCCTGACCCACTTCTCTTTATTCTTATAATGTTGGCCTGAAACGGTCACCACATGGTGTCAACTTTAGGCGAACGTCACACAGTGTGAGCTGGTCTGGTAATAATCACATGGCCCTCTGATGGCTGACACCATCTTCAGAGGCGTGGCAGGGGTGGGAGGGGGCGGGACGTGGTGCCGTATTCACCGGTGCTCTGTAACACACAACCATCTCCCTTTTCAATACTTCCTTTAAACGTTTGTGCCCTAGTGGACTCCTCAAATTATTCCTGAAACCAGGAGGCAGATGAAATATATTATGCCCTAACTCTCTTGCTGTCTTGCCTTTAAATAAGCCTGTCATCGTCGTTCAGTCACTAAGCCGTGTCTGATTCTTTGTGGCCCCATGGAGTGCAGCACCAGGCTTCCCTGTCCCTCACCATCTCCCAGAGTTCACCCAAGTTCACGTCCGTTGAAATGGTGATGCCATCCAATCATCTCATCCCCTGCTATTCTCTTCTCCTTTTGCCTTCAATCTTTCCCAGCATCAGGGTCTTTTCCAATAAGTTGGTTGTTCACATCAGGTGTCAACGTATTGGAGCTACTTTAAGTAAAAATCATCGTGAAGAAAGATTGCTCAGTTTACAAACATCCAAACCTACTTCATCTGTTTTTGTTCTAATTAGTCCCCTCCAATCTTCTGGCATAATTGGTTATTGGATTTAAATGCTAAGACTGCTGTTATCACCCAGTTATAGCAAAGTTCTCTTAGTAAGAGAAGGATGCCTCTCACAACTTCCCCCTGCCTCATCCTTTACAAAAAACAAAATACTACTCTCAAAATCTTAAAAAGGGAACCAAAACCAGGGATTAGGTGAACATAATATCTATTTTTATTACGAAAACATTAAATTTTGACACATTGCTTCATTGCTTTTTAAAAAATCTATGATCTGACTTAAACCTATTCAGCAAAAATGCCAATAAATTATATAAACCATAGTTTGGGTCTTTTTTAAAACTAGGAACATAATATGTTTTATGATAATCAAACAATAATACTAAATCTGAGTTGTATGAGCTGTTAATTTGTAATGTGTTTTATGTTTCGCTAAAAATAAAACCAAACACATGCTAACACACCGCTGGAAAAGTTTCTCAGAAACCTCCTCCTCACTGCGTGTCTGCAGCCTTCTTCACTGAGGCACAGAACACCGCTGTGTCAAGTGTCAAGGCACTCACTCTCAACTGTCTTGTCCTGCTCACATTAGGAGTCACACTGGGTGAAGGGCTGATGATGTATTACCCCCAGACCATGCTATCTTGCCTGTAAGTAAATCCATTTCTTCAAAAGGAAATCATTAGCTAGGAACTCCGATACTTAATTTAGAAACAGTGATTCCAACATACATTAAATCAAATGTGTTAGTACTTAAAAGTCACAAATTCTGAAAAGTAAAAACAGCAGACAATACAGAACTTCCATAAACAACCAATGAACTAAGGCAAATAGCATTGCCACCACATGCCTGAAAAAAATGGTATATTTTTGGTGTCTGTAGTTCTTTGCAAATTATATTTTGGGACAGTTTGGTTCAATAAAAGATGTATATTC
Source organism: Muntiacus reevesi (assembly GCF_963930625.1). Lineage (NCBI taxonomy): Eukaryota > Metazoa > Chordata > Mammalia > Artiodactyla > Cervidae > Muntiacus > Muntiacus reevesi. Next base: position 25,278,266 of record NC_089270.1, read on the forward strand.
TACATAAAGTTAGAGTAACAGGATTATCAACATGGGTGGCATCATTTAAAAAATACATCAATAGTCGTATTAGTGAATGTTTTCCACTTGGTTTCTAAATCTTTATTTTCCGTGGAGGCAAACCAAAGCACTGTCTTAAGACTCCATCTTCAAAGTTACAATATAGTCTCTATCATTCCTAGAGATTTTAAAGCTAGATATGACCCTGTTCCTTGCCATCATCTTCATCTTCATCGTCCTCATCATCTTGGTCTCCGGATTCAAGTTCATCCTCTTCTTCAACCTAAAAGGGAAAATACACATTTAACATTATACAGATCTGGTCACATCACATTCAACACAAAATGATATATACTCTGTGGATAAATTCTTTACTCTAGTAATTATAGTAGATTATGGGCCATCTGGTTTCCTTGATTTAATATTTAAGGTTTCCTGTTATTTTTAATATGAGACAAGATACACAGGTTAACTTGCTGCCAGATGGGTACAACTCTCTACAAATAAATCTGAACCAACACAGCAAAACGGGGATGGAACATTTGGATGGTGAGTGTCTCTGTTACCACAGGAGCAAGTCACTTTCCAGGCCCAGATTCCAAAAGAGAAGAGTTAACAAAAGCTGGACACTGCATCTAATCTGTGTCTTAAGTCAACTGACATATCTACAAATCTATGCCTGTAGTATTGATATACAAGCATAACAACATTCCCAAGACACAGGACAATGTTTAAAAACCCATCATAAAGAAACACATATAAACCATTTTTGGAAACATCACAGTCTTACTGGATGACCAAGTTCCTTAAGTTTATTCTTTAATGAAAATATTTTCTGATCTTGATCGGCCAACAGCACCAAGAGATCATCTTGTTCTTTTTTAGAATCTGTAATGTCCACCTCGAGCTTGTTTTTCTCATTTTGTAAGATGGCAATGGTGCTGTTAGATGAATCCAGCTGCTCTTTAATAGCAGTTCTTTCCTCAGACAGAGCTTTAATTTCATTCTAAGAGAAGAAAGGTGAAAATCACAATCAAAAATTAGTATTTACTCTCCTATGGTTTTAACAAACATATTTTTTCTATGACAGATCTCTGTACTCATGCAATCTGAAGAGTTTGGGGTTAAGTGCTGGGGGGACAGGAGATTTAAAATATACACACACACACAGTCATCTAGTAACATGAGAATTTATGTTAGGCTTAAGATGATTGCTGTGAAAATCAGAGTTTGACAACAAAAAAAATAGTTTTAATTCCCTACTCCTCAAAAAAATCCTACTATTTCAGATAATCAGAGGAATAAATAAAGACATAATATCTTACAGCAGAAGCCTGGTGAGCACCAGAGCTAGGACTCAAATTAAAAAAAAAAATTTATCCCACCTTCACATATATACAATTAAATGGGAAAGAAAGATAGCTTCAATATAAATCCATAGCTTAAATATAAAATAATTTGACCACAATCCAAAAGGCAAAATCACACATTATCTTCCTCTTTCCATGTTTTAATTTCTACCTTTCTAGTTTTATTACTGTTACCTCATTCTTTACTTCACCCTATCTATTTTGATTTTTCTGTCACACAATAGGCTGGCAGGATTTAAGGGGTCTGTATTCTTTAGCCTACAGCTTGTGTATTAGCCAAAGCTATACTCCTTGTTTCTTACTGTGATTAGAGATTGATAAGAAAACTTAACTTTTTACTTTGACTAAAATATATGTTTTTACTTTCAAGTATACTCATATACAACCTTATTTTACACATTTGATACCATTATTTGAAATAGCATTTAGAAATATTCATTTGTGCCACTTTTAGTCATCAAAATAGGAACGGACTTATTGTGAGGTAAGATTACGTCCCATTAACTTTCTTCATAAATCTAAGAATTTGAGAAATTAAATGAAATAAATTCAAATTCCCTGGAGTTCATTTCACATCAAATACAATGAATAAAAAGTTTCACCAAACCAACCTTTAACTCTTTAGTTTCCTGTAATAATGCTGACAGTCTTCCTTCCACATCAGTAGTTTTTGTAGCTATTACAGTTTCACTCTCTCCTGGTACAGGAGCTGATTTTGCCTGAAAGTAAAAATTGGAAAAAAAAAAAAAAGTTTCTTTAAAGTTATAATCTATATGAAATTCTAATGATGATTTTTCTTGCTATTTTGAAATTTTATTTCCAGTAACAGAAAAATCTCTTTCAGTATTTACCCTCAATAACATGCTCTCCCTAAAAAGATGAGTGGAGCAGGAGTGGAGCAGGAGGCTGGGTCAGGAGGGGTGTGGTACAAGCTCTCATCAGAGTGTAAGGAAGGTTGGTTTAAGCAGCCTCAAGGCCAGATCAGGCAAGTTATCAATGACGCAGCTCTAATCTAGCTACAGCATAGCATTTAATATGTAGAGAATACTTATCAGTCTTTTCCTCATAAAATTCCTATAAGTTAAGATTATACCATCATTTCAGAAAGACAGATGGGGAAATTGAGTTGAATGTCATTAACTGGTAAAATGCAAGTACTTACTTAAGGGTTATAGGAAATTGTACTAAATCAAAAACTCTCAGTCCTTCCCTCATCTTTTTTCTTTCAAAATACTGGGAAGTGGTGGTGTTGATCTCACAAATACCTTAAAATGAGGAAAGGGCTTTGGAACTGGAAGAGGCAAAAGAATTCTGAGGTTCATGTTAGACAAAGTCTCAACTGCCTTGAAGACACTGTTGGCAGAAATATGAACATTACAGGCAATACCAGTAAGGGCTCCTAAAGAAAGAGGCAGGCTATAAAGAAAGTTTCTATGGTCTCAGAGAAAACACATGGGATCGTAAACAGAATGCTGGTAGAAGTATGGATGTTAAAAGTTTTGGTGAGGTCTCAGATAGAGGTGGAGGCTTTCCAGGTGGCTCAGTGGTAAAGAATCCACCTGTCAATACAGAAGACCCAGGTTAGATCCCTGGGTTGGGAAGATCCCCTGAAGTAGGAAATGGCAACCCACTCCAGTATTCTTGACTGGAAAATCTCATGGACAGGGTCGCCTGGCAGGCTGTAGTCCATGGGGTCGCGAAGAGCTGGACACAACTCAAGTGACTGAGCATGCACGCACATAAAGAGAGATAAGGAACATGTTATTTGAAAGTGGAGAAAAGGTGATCCTTGTTATAATGTGGCAAAGAACTTGGCTGGTTTGTGTTCTAGTGTTGTGGAAAGCAGAACTTGTGAGTGATGAACTATTCTAGCTGAGGAAATTTCTAAGCAAAGCATTACAGGTGTGACCTGGTTTCTCCTTGCTGCTTACAGTAAAATGTGAGAGGATAAAGACAGATTGAAAAAGGAATTGTTAAGCAAAAGGGAGTCATAACTTGATGATTTAGAAAATTCTTGGCCTATCCCTACTGCAATCAACGACAAAGCATGTCCCAGTGAAACACCAAGTGTGTGCCTGCACAACCATTTGTGAAGAGGTTACTCGTGTGACACACGGACCCAATCAACCTATCTCTGCAGAAGCTGGGAATAGAGATGCGGTTCCCCAGGAGGGATCCAGGAGAACCTTCCTGCTTGTTGGCTTGGAACCCTGGGAATTGCATGGGTCACCAATAAGGTTTTTGATGATTTTATACCAGCAGAAAACCTGCCAGCTTAGACTGCAAGATGGGGTGAAATATAAAACAGGGACTTCCCTGGTGATCCAGTGGCTAAGAGTCTGCCCTCCCAATACAGGGTCCGGGTTCAATGCCTGGGTCAGAGAACTAGAGCCCACACACTGCAACTAAGACCTGGGGCAGCCAAATAAACAAATAAAATGCCAACAAAATGAACCACAATTAACTGATAAAACTGACCTGGCAAGTCTGATTATAATACACTGGCCAAGAAGCCTATGTATCTGAAACTCTGACTAATGAATACCTGAAAGGAAGGTGCTGACAAATTTGCTTCTTTTCCATAGTGGCTGAGAAATAACCTCCTGATCTTGCATATACTACCTTTCAGAACAACAAAAAAACAATAACTTACAAATGCTTCAGTTTTCTGTAACAGTTCCTGTTTTTCGGCCTGTAGTTTGGTAATCTCCACAGACTGTGTGTTTAACTGAGACTTTAAAGTTGCCAGTTCCTAAGGGACAAAAAGAGTTGGGTTGTAACATTAAACAGTATTAATTTCATCAAGGAAATGTCTATTTACAGGAAGAAATTATTTCCCTCCTTGGCATCTCTAAAATCATCACTTCCAAGTTTTAAAATTTAAGTGAAAGAACGACTCTTGAACTTTTGGTTCAAGATGGAGAATTAAATGTGTACATTAAACATGTTCACCTCTGTTTTCTTGTAAGATCCAGTGAGAAAAATCACAAAGGGAGGATAGAAGGAGGAAAGGAAGAAAAGGTGGGAAGAAGGGAGGGAGGAAGGTGGGGAAGGAGGAGGGAGAGAGCGACTGAGAAAGGGTAGGCAGGAGGGAGAAGCCCACAGGGAGAGAGAATAAGAGAAGAGAAAATAGCACTAAACTGTGGAATTTCAGAAAGCAAATGACAGTGGTAACCGACCGGCACACCTGCAAGGGCTGAAACAGAAGCTGACCTTTTAGAAAGCCACGCTGCTGCCTGGCGTATAATGCAGAACTACCAAAGGCCTGGGAACCCGCACCACCAGATGTTTTGGAACTGTGAGTAAAACTGGGGTCAAAGACAGTAGGGCTGGAACTCCCCTGGGGGTAGGGTGGTTAAGACTTCGTCTTGCAATGCAGGGGTGGCGGGTTTGATCCCTGGCCCAGGAACTAATATCCAACATTCCATGGAGCAACAAAGTCCACACGCCGCAACTAAGACCTGATTCAGCCAAATAAGTAAAAATAACAACAATAACAAAAACCCAGCAGGGTTGGTTGAAAGTCTGCTTAGAAATAGAGCAGTGAATCCCTGTCCTAACTATGCCTCAGGTAACGTTTCCTTTTCTCTTGACTGAAGACTAGAGGTGTATTATTTGGAATGGGCAAAATAAGCTGGTTTTAGACTAGGGGCCACCAAACACTGATGAAAGTAGTACTACTGTAGTGCAAGTGGTGGAATTAACTGAAAGTTTATGTATTAAGGCTGAAGTTTCCAAACTTCTTGCTCACTCCCCTCAAAACAAGTCCAGGAAAATGAAGCAATTCTAACAGTGGCTCTCCACCAAGGGCAATCTTCCCCCACGATATCTGGCAGGTGTCTGGAGATACTAGGATGCTGTCATGTAAAAAGTTTTTTATTCTCTTAATATTTTCTATCATGAACATACATGTCTTTTCTCTGACTGTTCTGTTTCTTCACTTATCAAAGTAAGTTATGTAAAAATTACAGACCATTTGGTCTTCTTTCTATACTCTGTTTCACTACATATTATTAAAAAACCCCACAACTTATTTAAAATATATCTTTGGGAAATATGAAAAGTAAAAATTTTTACTTGGGATTTATAGACTGAGAGTATATATTAATAATTTATTTTCATTTTAATATAGTTTTAGATTTCATAAAATCAGAACAGCATATTAACTCTTCCTCATACGAACAAAACATTATGGCCACATTACTGGAGAGATGTAAATCATTATTGAAAAATTATTATTTTTTAAAATGTTTCATTGTAGAATCCACTCTAGGGTACAGAGACATACCAAAATAAGACATTTTGCTTCTCTGTCCACGCATTCCCATCTGATCAGGCACGTCAGAGGGTGAGGACCAGCTGACTACTAGAGAAGGAAGTCAGTCCTAGGTTGGCCAAGCTGTTAATTTCTTTTTTTAGTATTACTTTTTTTAAAAAAAGAAACATATATTCCTTTTATAGAAAAGGAAGGAAGGAGAGGGGGATGGAAGGAAGAAAAGGCATATTTGCATTTCTAAATAATATAAATTATTACAGCAGAAAAAGTTATTTTGCTTTATTTTTAGCTAGTCATCTAACTGAGATATATACAAGTTTACTTTCTGTTTTTCCCTTTCCAATTCTAATAACCAACATTTTTCTGGATAGAATGATTTAAATGCCCGATACATTTAACCAAGCAGTTACCAAGAAAATTAAGCACAAGATTTTGTATCTTCATATTTGCAGCTTATAAACATATTTAAAGTTTCCTTAACTGCTTACTGACAATCTACAACTAATCTGGGTAAGATGCTGAGATCTATTAAAAAGAACACCACTGAAAAATAAATACACCATAAAAAGCAAAATACCAGTACTGGACAATTAAAACAGCTTCTGTATTTTCAAATGGCTTTTACTTGATAGAGAAGTGAAGATGCCTGACAAAGCAGTTCTAGATTAATGCAGGGCCGTTACGCTATTATAATTAAAACAGGACAAAACAGAGCCTGAATCAAGCTGAAAAGTGACCTGTTTTAACTCTGCAATTTGTTCAGAATCTCCTGCTGTTGCTGAAGACTGTTCATTTGTGCCAGGTGATGGTTGGGAAGATTTCTACAAAGAGCAGAGAGACAAACTGTGAAATAAATTCAGTTTAAACAGTTAGGAAAAAGCAAAACAAAACTGTACACATATAAACTATGCCTGGTACATGTATACCAAAAAATTCCACACTGACAATAAAATTTTATGCCTAAAATAACATTTCAACATAGCACATCTTGTCAACAAATTTTCCATAGCTAATCAACTCATACCAAGTAATTTACTAAATTTAAGCACTTAACTGAGATAATATGAAGAAAAGAGCATAAAAGCAGGTATTTACTGAGTGATTTCCATGTATTAAAAGAGCTTCATATGGAGTACCTTATTTAATTCTTGCAACAATGGGACAGATACCACCACAACCATTTTAGAGCTCAGGAAACAAGTTTCAAGAGGTTAACTAAGTTGCTCAAATTCAGTTAGCTAGGATGCACTGATGCTTTAGACAGTCTGACTCCTGAGCTCACGTTCTAAAACCTTAAAATGATACTTTAGCTTAAGGGATCCAGAAATAAAAACAAGCAGGATAATGAGAATTATTTTTGACCTCGTTTACAAATTTTAAAACACTCACTCACCAAATTTTCAATCAGAGAGTCTTTTTCAGCTAGTTGACTTTGTAAAAGTTCCCGATTACTTTTTAATTCTTCTATCTCTTCTCGCAGCCTACTAATTTCTTCCGGCTGAACGCCATTCATCTGAGCCCCATCACTGTAAGGACCTTGATGCTGACTGTCTTTTCCTATTAGGCATAAAATTTGAGAAGTCAGCATGAAATTTTTCATTTTTTGAGCTGACAATTCAAGTATAAAATAAACACATAATTTCCTGAATAATTACTTTGGAGGCACTTTTGTATGCACATTTCATCTTTGCAAAACAGTGCACTGACAAAAATAATGAACTGACGTTTTCAGGGTTTCTGGGAGGAAAAACAGCAGAGTCTTAAGACTAAACTGGCTCAGTGATCTAAAATTAAGAATTATAGTAGTTTCAATTCCATCAATTAATATAAGAGAAAATAAAATCCTTTTAGAAATCTTCACAAAAGAATAGCTTTCTATACGGCCTAAAAAAACCGATGAATTATTGTCATAAATAGAGGAAGCAAAAGTTATTTTCTTCTGAAAATTTTGGTCACCTTCATATAAATAAACTATGTTTCTAAGTAGTTAGCATTCCAATCATAAGCAGTATAGAAAGAGACTATTTACAAGCATTTGAGCCCCTTAGCATGTGCCAAACACCAAACTAGAATTTTATACATATTATTTCATTTAAATCTCAGCTCCACTTTGCAGATTAAAAAAAAAAAAAGGAAAGGTTAGACCAGTCATTTGAAACTGGCTATACATTAGAATCACCTGGGGAGCTTGTAATAATCACTGATGCCTGGACCCAAACCCTAACTAACTTAATTAGAAACTTCAGTGGTGGTCTCAGTATCGGTATTAAAAAAGATCTCAAGGGATCTCAGTGTGTAGGTAGCTAAGGTTGAGAATCAATGGATAGCAAAGAGATTGGACTTCAAACTCTGACTTACACTTTTGTCACAGCGATCAAGGTTAAAGAAAGATGAGTCCACAAGAATAATCTCTTGGGGACACTACAATAGGAACGGCTAGCTACACTTACCGAGCTGTACTTTAAGAAGATTATACTGATCCTTGTGTTGCTGAATCTGAGATACTTGCTGTGTGACTGCTGTCTGGAGCTGTTCATTTTGACATTTTAATGTAGAAATCTGCTGCTTTAATTCCTCCAGTTGCAGATCCTGTGAAACAAAACATAATTCAATTGATTTAAATTCATACTAGTGAGCATTAAGAAGAATGAATGAAAAATCAGAGATTACTTTGGATGAGGATATTAAACTACTCAACATTTTCAAGATCATTCAATAATTAAGCAATAACACATTAATATATGTACGAAGGCCAGTTAATATGTAGCAGAACTGTAAGATTTCAAGGCCCCACTCCATGACACAACCTGCAATCTCACTGTGAGTTTTGGTTTGGAGGGCGGGGTGGTGGTGTCAATTTTAAAAACTTCATTTTATGATCCATCAAACTAAAAAGTGTGTTCCAAATTATTTAAGCTTAGCATATGTATGCACCTCTATTACTTTTAATACTGAAAGACAAGCAGGGGACTTCCCTGCTGGTCCAGCGCCTTTCAATGCAGCAGGTGTGGGTTCCATCCCTGGTCAGGGAGCCAAGACCCCACTTGCCTCTTGGCCAAAAAAACCAACTCATAAAACAAGAAGCAATACTGTAACAAATTCAGTAAAGACTTTAACAATAGTCCACGTTAAAAAAAAAAAAAAAAAAGACAATCATAGAACATTTAGAATTTCAAAAAAAAGCTTTCACTTCTGATCACCTCCTAATTTAACTGGTTGAAATGTGATCTGTGTTTTTATTTTCTTCTAATTTTTTCCAACCCAAATTTTTTAAACTTATCATAATCAGTCCATACATCATTTTTTAACTTTTAATTTGCCTACTATTCAATCATAATTTCCTCATATTAATCAGGAGATACAATATAATTTATATTCAAAAACAAAAAAGAAAAAAAAAAAAAAAAAAAAAAAACAACAGGAAGGCTGCTCTCCATTTTTCTTAATGATAGTATCATTACAATAAATATCTTAGTCAATATAACTGTTTTCCTGAATTTTGGAGAATTTCCTTAGGATTGATTTCCAAATATAATTCAGAGTTTATATAAACATTTTATAGCTCTTGAGGCTTGTTGCCTAATTGCCAAATGGTATTCTAATTGGTGAGAATATTTAAAATTAACATTTCTAAAGAAGAGTCATTATAGTAATTGTGTCAAATCACTCTTTTCTTCTTCCAAATCAACCATATTTATCAGCTCCAAGTATAGGCTATAATATTGCCTTCCAAGTTCTTATTTCCCACTGCTGTAAAGATTACATTTTACCATCTGGAAATGACTGTGATTTTGTACTAAGATAGATGAAAAATTCTAATAACCACGAACATAGTAATGATTCAAATTTGGATCATTCAAAGATGATTCTAATTTACTAATTTGCTTATAAACTGAAAAGCTCAGAGTGAATGCTAAATATACCTCCAGTGTACTTTTATTCTTTTTTAGAGTTTCATTCCCAGCAGTATACCTTGTGGAGGGAGCTCTCATTTACAGGGCTCCACCCTGAAGCTCCTACTTGCCACACCTCCCTGAGCTGTGCACAGTCAGCATGGGGCGGAGGGCAGTGCAGGGATGGTGGACCCGCCTCACATGAAACTGTCTTCATGATCCTCGAACTTTAACACCAGTAATCTTATTTTACAGATAATACTGCAGCACTTCCTAGGATTCCATTCCAATAAAAGTATGGACGCCACAGTGAGGAATTAAATGAGAGAAGAAAACCAAGAAACACTGCTTGAGGGAATGTAAAGAAGCTAAGGTGCTGAATACTATGTAAGTGTGGGCTTCACTTGGTATCCTGCAGAGAAAATGTCAGTTGATGATTCTGAAACTGTAGTTTCAACTTAACTCATCATTCCCCACTCTAGTAAGTCAGTTTCCTCTACTCTGCAGGGATACTGTGAAAATTAAATGTGACAGTGTCTAAATGTGCTTAGTGAGCACCCACAGCACAGGAAACAAAACCAGCAGTCACCACCAGCATCAGCTCCCTAATATCCACTCATCACCAGCATATCCTTCCTTCCCTCCAGCCTTGCCTCTCAAATTTCCCTTTACACAGCTAGCAAAGGTTCTGTGTACACATCAGTAACACGTGCCTTCCTTCTCTCTCCTTTTGCTGAGCTTAGTCATAGTCATCCTCTCAGGGGGACTCAGCTTCTGTTTTCCCCAAACCCCTATCTAGATAAATTATGTACTTCTCAGTGCTGCCATACACTTCTGATTATATTTACTACTAGACTTGCTAAACACATAGTAAGCTCTCAGTTTGCTGAATACTCAGAGGCTTCTGAATTATGTAGGTGAACAATGAGTTTTGCTTTGTGTATCCTCTTGCATTTAGAAATGCCAAGAGAAATTCTTCCCTAAAGCAGAAAAGTATGAGTGCTTAGTCATGTCCAACTCTTTGCAACTCCACGAAGTGTAGCCCGCTAGATTCTCATGTCCATTGGATATCCCAGGCAAGAATACTGGAGTGGGTAGCCATTCCGTCCTCCAGGGGCTCTTCCCAGCCCAAGGACTGAACCTGGTCTCCTGCGTTCCAGGCGGATCCCTCACCACCGGAGGCACCGGGGAAGCCCCAGACAGTGTCTACACTTCCGGTGTGACAGAGACTGCGCGTCAGTACGCACCTGCTCTCGAATCATGTTTTTGTAGTGAGTCACAATACTGTCATGCTGCTCTAATGTCTTCTTCACCTCTTCTTCTTTTTTATCTTCTTCACTGGACTTATAAATAGCCTTAGTAATCACACCTATAAGAGAAGACATTTAAAAATACTGCTTTATTATCAAGACTTATCAGTAAAAACACATGGCCTAACTGCATGAGGCTTTGGGCTTCCTGGTGGCTCAGCAGTAAAGAACCTGCCTGCCAATCCAAAAGACGTGAGTTCAGTCCCTTGGTTGGGAAGAGTCCCTGGAGAAGGAAATGGCAACTCACTCCAGTATTCTTTTCTGGGAAATCCCATGGACAGGCTACAGTCCATGGGGTCGCAAAAGAGTCGGACATGACTTTGCAACTAAACAACAACTGCATGAGAGGTCAGAAGTCATCTTTCCAATCTTACTGAGTGCCAAAAGTCCTTCAATGGGCTACAGACCAAGAGCTAAAAAGATACTTTTGGGCTTACCATATAATCTGGATGCATCCAGAATATACATATAAAATAAAATCACTTTTTATTGATTTCTAATACTTTCTAATGAGTGTCAAAATGAACTTTTGTCGTCTTACCTTCAAGTTCTTTTACCAGTTTTGTAAACTCATGATCAAATATCATGTATTCTGGACTGGGGAAGTTTGGCTGGGGTTTCTGAGACGCTCTGGAATACAGCTCATGTTTGCTAATAAATCCTAGTTTCTCTATGAAATTCTCTTTGCCAATCCTCTTCTCTATCAGTTGTTTGAGTTTCTCTCTACAGAGATAAGTATATTGAGATGCTTAAAAAGTCATAACAAAACAGAAAAGCCTGGTCTACATTATGCTTTGGCAGAAAAAAATTTATCATTATCTATTGATGACATCAGCAAATCATCTTCCCCTTACTTACTTCATATAGGTCTCAAGAGAATTATCATTGAAGTAAATCGAAATGCCCAACAAGAGAGCACATAAGCCTTGGACCAACTGTTCCTCTTCTCCAAGATTTTCTGCAATTTGTCCTGTTAGCTGAAATCTTTGTTAAGAAAACTAACAGTTCATAGTATCAAGAATACTTCATTTTACAATTTGAATCTGACATGTATTTCATGTAAGTTTCAACAAGAAATTCTATACACAATCTAAGAAAACATAGAACAGTGGTATACATGTACACACCCCCCCCCACACACACACAGCTTAAACAAGCATCATTATCACCTTAACCATTAAAAGTCTGCAACATAAAGAGAATGCAAGCATTTGAGGCATGGAGCTACCTCTAGTTGAGAAGAAGAAACAGAAAAGATAGAAAAGATAAATACTTACATGTATCTTACTAAAACATAAAGGATACAAATGGAACATTGGCTGAATTGTGAAGAAAGTGTGTCACTGCAATGGGGCAGTTGCTGAGCCAGGTACAAAGCAACATCAGTAATCCAACTCTTGTCTGTATTTTACTTCCCTGCAATAAACAAGTTAGCAGAAATCTTTTTATGTTTTTCAAACCTGAAGTTGCCCTAAAATCCCTCCCCATCTACATAAAAAGACATTTAAAATCTTATAAAAGATGTGTCAGGAATCTGGATTTTAAAAATTGAACAACAAAATGCACTCGTGTTTCCTGTTTGGACTGCACTTTCGAAACAGAGAGCAAAAATTAGACTTGATCCATGTTTACAAGCATATACTAGGTTATCTAAAATATTGTTAGTGGAAAACCTGACATGCTCAGGAAGATATATGATGCGGATGCTTATAATTTATCAATCTTAAAACACTTTAGCATAAATTTGCTGGCAAATTTAAAATGTTTCAATAGGAATTAGAAAAAAACTAGAAAACACAAATTCTACCTCCTTCAAAAAATTAGAAAAAAAAAAAAAAAAGACATAATCTCCTGAATTGTTTAGTTAAATTCCATTAAAGAATATATTTCTCGAACAGGAAAATAAATAAACCACATTACAAACTCCTGAGTAATGCCAAATTATGAGAAATAACAAGCATAATGGAGAAGAAAAAGATTTATTTAAATTAGCTAGTGTCTCAAACCACTAACTATACTGCTGCTAAGTATGTGAAACAATATTGAAAACTAGCATGTCCATCAACATTACACTTTCCTAAATTTTCATACAACACATTTACATCCTTTATATGAGGTATTTTCTTAGCTCATAATACTCAGTTCACTTCAGTCGCTCAGTTGTGTCTGACTCTGTGACCGCATGAACTGCAGCACGCCAGGCCTCCCTGTCAGCATCACCAACTCCCTGGAGTTTACTCAAACTCATTCCATTGAGTCAGTGATGCCATCCAACCATCTCATTCTCTGTCATCCCCTTCTCCTCCTGCCCTCAATCTTTCCCAGCATCAGGGTCTTTTCCAATGAGTCAGCTCTTCACATCAGGTGGCCATAATATTGCCCTTGCCCAAATTACACTGTGGTGTTGGAGAAGACTCTTGAGAGTCCCTTGGACTGCAAGGAGATCCAACCAGTCCATCCTAAAGGAGATCAGTCCTGGGTGTTCATTGGAAGGACTGGTGTTGAAGCTGAAACTCCAATACTTTGGCCACCTCATGCGAAGAGTTGACTCATTGGAAAAGACCCTGATGCTGGGAGGGACTGGGGGAAGGAGGAGAAGGGGACGACAGAGGATGAGACGGCTGGATGGCATCACTGACTCGATGGACATGAGTTTGAGTAAACGCCAGGAGTTGATGATGGATAGGGAGGCCTGGCGTGCTGTGATTCATGGGGTTGCAAAGAGTTGGACACGACTGAACGACTGAACTGAACTGACTGAACCTGCATTTTTGTTTAAGCAAAACAAAACTTGCTTGAAAGAAAATAATGGAAATTAGCACAATAATGCATTGCTTTGGGAGTAATTTCAGAAAATATCCAAAATACAATTCTTTAAAAATCAAGACAAGGGATGGATTCAAAAATAACTATTACTATGTTTTGAAAAATTTCCATCACTCACCCAGACTATTCTAATTTCATGAACCTTAATGTCAACATCTTGGCCTTTCTATAATCTTTTTTCAAGTATATTTAATTAAATTCAAATTAGACCTCTTCAAATGCCACGTAAGCATTAATTAGCATGATTTAGTTTTTACATAAAGCATTAGTTTTACTTTTTCCTTGCCTTTATGTCATTATTGTGTCCACAGTATATCTTCATGTTACCCAGGTAAACTGAAAGTAAAATTTATTATAGGAATACCATTTGCAGGTACCAAACATGCTGACATTGTATAAACAAGGGCATCCTATCAAATCACTGACTGATGTCTCAGTAAACAAAAATGGAATTAGGTTCAATTCTGAAAAGTATGTCCTTTGGGGTCTAGCTGAAGGTTAAAGAGAGCAAAGTCAAACATAACTGGTTAGAACCAGGTAGAAGATAGAATGGAACACCTTGTTTACTACAGCAACAATTCTGATTAGGAATGAGCCTACTCAAAACTGTGTATGTGTACTACTCTGTGTAAAATAGACAGCTAGTTGGAAGCTGCTGCATAGCGCAGGGAGCTCAGCTCAATGCTGAGATGGCCTGGGTGGGCGGGGCGGTGGGATGGGGGAAGTGAGAGCGATGATCAGAGGAGGAGATGTGTATACAGATGGCTGATTCATGCTGTTGTACAGCAGAAATTAACACAACATTGTCAGATAATTATCCTCCAATTAAAAAAAAAACAGGAAAGAAATTTAATTAGAGCAGTCATGGAGGGCTCTTTTTATTTAGAAATGAAAGTTCTAAAGATGTTCTCATCAATAGGATCATAAGAATAATAACAAGATATTAATTTTTTAATATATGATTTAGAAAAAATAATTCACTGCTATATCATGATGTCATTTAATTATAGTGAAGCTAACTGCTATTAAAATCTCTCTCTCCTGGACTTCCCTGGTGGTCCAGTGGCTAAGACTCCGACTACCAATGCAGGGGGCCCACGTTCAACCCCTGGTCAGGGAACTAGATCCCACATGCTGCAACTAAGGGTTCACATGTCACAGCTAAAGATCCTGCCTGCCACAATGAAGATCAAAACGTCTGTGTGCCTCAAATGAGATCCAGCACAGCCAAAAACAGAAAAAAAATCTCTCTCTTACTGTTATCAATTATCTCCCACTGTGAGAAACAACCAAAGTCAAATATTTCTACATGTTGACAACATGGATGTACTCATTCTACTACTGGAATTTTTTCCAGCTTGAAAGAATAAACAAATAAAAGTATCATTAAAGGGAGCCTTAAAAAAGTGGGAGAGGCTAAAACTGACCAAAAATCTAAGTTTGTTAACTAGTGAAAAATGCTCTCATTTTTTAGGGGGGAGAAAAGCTCTGTCTAAACTAAAAATGTTTCAAAATACTGTTGGAACCTTTGTCTATCTCAGAATACTTCTGCCTACCATTCACAAATTGCATGATGCATTTGAGTTACACATCTCCTGAAAAAAAAAATGGCTGAGAATTATTTAAAATCTTGTTGCAGAGAACCTTGAACATTTCAGAAGAAATAAAGTATTATTCCTAAAAGTACATTAATAATAAAAAATATGTAAAGTTAACATTTTAAACAACTGGTGTTTAAGTATTAAAATGAGGTTCAAGAGTATTGTGATCAGATTTACTTCCTAGTGGTGGGCTCTGGAGACAGAGAACTAATAGGAAAGGGACAAGATGGAACTAGTGGGATTATGAACACTATGCTGCATATTTTGTCTTGGGTGGTGGTTATAGAAATGTATTCAACCATGAAAATCATCAGACTGAACACTTAAGGTCTGTGCATTTTACTGTATATAAATTATACTTTCCAAAATTTCCCTTTTAAATCAGTGATATGCACACTTATAAAATTCTTTGTTTAGTATTGAAAATTCTGACAGCTAAAGCTGCCAAATCTGTGTGTGAGGTATTAACACACGTTAAATCATGTTCATACACAAAGATACAACTCTCAATAGGACCTCAGTTATTAGTATCCACGCTGCATAATTGAACACACGCTCAAATACGGAACTAAAAGTACACACCTTTTGGGCCAAATATCCCAGAAAACAGATCAAAATCAAACACAAATCACACTCTCCCCCAGCACACATCAAAAACAAATCCAAAATGGTAGTGTAGCACATATGTAACACCCAGAATAACTCTAGATGTTTAAACTCTTTCAAATTACAAATTTATACTTACTATAGTATATTTTCAATAACCTATATAAAAGTCATCATGTTCTTTCATATGCTGATTAAAGACGAAATTTTTAACTTTAAAATTTTACTACCTCTGAAATGGTTTCATTGGAAATAAAGCAGCAAGCTTGGGTGAAAAATCACACCAAAAACCCCAAACCAAGGAATTCCAGAAAGTGCAAGCATCCCCAGAGGAAGCACAAGGAGAGCTTCAGTCGCTCACTCCCACAGTGAGCGTGGGAGTAACACCACTGCAGGACTGCCCAGAGAGAAACCCAAGAGTCACGGTAGAGATTAACTTGCTGACACATACAAGTGTGAGTAGGATATAACTTCAAACAAGCAGTTAAAAAAAACAATTAACAAAACCCAAGACAAAGAAAAAGGCTGGCTGTAGGAGGAAATGCCTAAGCCCAAACAAGTGATACATACCCGTCGGTTGATCTTATCACCCTGCAAATTATACATTAAAGATTATTTGAAAATATTACTATTTGAGAAAAATGTATACCTAGAAAAATCCCTCAAATACAGTTTCTCTAGCAACCCAAGCCAACAGTTTGGAACAGGATAGATCTAATCTTTTATTATACCAACGTATGTACATTTTAGAGGAGAAAGGCTAATTTTATAACACTGTGATTACTTAAAAGTGGGAAGACACCACTCTCTTGAGGATTTCTCATGCATTAGTTAGAATTGCAATGTTAGAGTTAAGTATGTGGTGATGATGGTCAGACAGTTAATTACTATTTGGCTTAAGAAAAGCCATTATACACCACTATGTTTAAAGTAAGTAACTAATAAGGACCTACTGGGAACTCTACAGGGAACTCTACTCAATAGTCTGTAAAAACCTTCATGGGAAAGAATCTAAAAAAGAACTGGATATACGTATAACTGGTTTACTTTGCTGTACACCAGAAACTAACACAACGTTGTAAATAAAATATACTCTAATGCAAATTTGAAAAAAGAAAAGCTGTTTTCCATACACAGCAACAAGAGAAAGACAAGTATTAAATAAATAAGACTAAGAATATTTTGGAGTACTTCTAAAAAACCACTAAGATAAATAATAAAGATAAAGCAGACTTTCAATCAAAGTAAACTGATGCTAAGTAACAAAGGAAGAGTTCAACTCTCTTTTCACTAGCTAATTTTTAAGCCTTCATTAATAACTTCCTATGGATGGTACTGATGTTTCTTTAAAATCTCACAATAAAACAATTCAACAAGTGTGGCAAAATTAAAAACTGAGAAGCACTCCACATATCACGGGGAAGGAATAAGATAATACCAGTGGATAGAGCAATTTTAGACTTATGGACATTTTCACTCTCCTTGAATGATTCTGAACGTCTATGACTTTAAAGTTTTGCTTAAGCATCAATGTGAATCCTTTAACAGCAAGGCTGGCACATGTGGGCAAATCATCTAAAAATAGTAAGGGATATTCCTATATATCAATCCTTTAGCATTCACATTTCAGTGAAGCTTCACTACCTTCTTTAGGAGTCTAAAGAAATGCAAACATTTTACATTTATTTACATCTTACTAGGTAAACTATACACCTTGGGGTTCAGAGGATTTGAGAGCTCACAAACATCAAGGGGTATATACTGTTTAACTATATAAGCAATGGATTGGTATTTTATTTTTGTTTTCTGAAAGGAAGATCAATTGCCCTGGGAAGAGAAAGAGCAAGGGACACAGCTATGAACACTCTATTCTATTCCCTCTCATACACTGACCCAAATACAGCTATTGAGCAGTAAGAGAAATTGTGTGGATGATATAAAAAGAAAACAAATCTACCCCCTCAAAAAAAAAAAAAAAAAACAACCCACCACCTTTCTGTCCAGAACCTGTGCTTCTATCCTGATGCAGACCTTATTCATTATTTGGCAAAATCATTCTGATAGGAGTATTTCCTGCTTTCTCTCCACAAAACCATTTGTTGTAACAGTGAGCTAATGAGCGGTCTTTGCCTTGTTCCCTTTCCACCTGCATCTACTAAGGACATCCTTAAATCCTTGTGTCACTGACATCAAATGAAACTTTCCACCCCCTCCCTAGAGAAATCTTGCTGGTCACTTTACCTGTGAAAGAATGTTGGTGCACTGCTGCAACAAAGAAACTGGAGGATTGCCGATACTTGTAGCAAGTTGAACCCTGAGCAACTGTTCTTTCTGGGTAGCATTTTCTTGCAAAGCATGGGCAAGGGCCACGGCAGCACACCAGTTTGAAAGCGAATCAGTAGAAAACAAACCTCCGCATAACAACTGACCAGCTGAGACCGTATTGCCTGTTGCTACAAAGGTGGCAGGCAGATAATAAGGTGAAAATGAATTATGTTGTTTCTAAACACACAAAAATAGTAGGAAATAATACTTAAAAATCTGTTAATTAGCAGTATTAAGTAACACTTTCAAAAGTTTGTTTTTACAAAATAAAATTTAAAAGATGACAAAGAAGTATCTTGAAAGTAGCAAAACAAAGAAATATTAGAACACTTCAGGCATCAAACTGATGATGGTATATTCCAGAAATTATGACCTTAATTAAAAACTACACTTCTAAAACAAATTGAGAGGAAATGTTATATTTTAAACATCACATTACATACTAATATTTTACATTTTAAATATCTGCTACACATTTATTTTTTACTATTAAAAGATAACTATTTATTTTAAAAATTAGAATTAAATTATTTACCATCAATAGTGGAAGGCAGAAGTGTTGACACAATTTCTCCTTGTCCTTTCTGATTTTTATATAAGAAACACTGGAAACAGTAGAGAACAGCACAGCGTAATACAAATGGCTGCCTTTCATTAACCATGGACATGAGAAGTACTACGATGGCTGGTCTGTTGCATTTAAAAAGAAAAGAACAAAAAGAAATATTGCAGTCTACATACATAAATCAACAGCTAGTCATTTTTGTTGACTGAAAAGCCATAGCCAGAACACCAGCAAGTTAACTATTTTCATCTCCATTTCACAGAAAAGATATCTGCAGCTGAAAGAAATGAAGTGATCTATTTGCTAAGGCACATACCTAGGAATTAATACCCGAGTACAAATACATAGGTTCTAAAGACTGAAAACTCTTAAATACCAACATATTTATCTTGTCAGATAATTTCTTGTTTCAAAACACAGAACTGAACTCCTTAAAAGGATAAGACATGCAGACAAGAGATACTAAATCATCTGCGGGATCTCAGCGTTTCTCTTTTCCTACCTTGGTGGGTTTGAAGGAGCATTTACAGAAGCAAAGTAGTCTTGGTTTACTTGGCAGCCTCGAATAACTTCAGATACAGTATTAATGGTCTGCAATGAACATGAGTGGGGAAGATAATTTAGAGAAAGTTGAGTTGAAGGAAAAACCTTGTTTTTAAAAGAAGAAAATATTATATTCTTTGCTTTTTTTTTTTTTGCTTTTTGCTTTTAAACAACAAAACTTAGATAACAAAAATGTCAGTTACAGCATTGTAACTTGTAACACTTTTGTGAGATTATATTTTAAAACACTAAGCGCCTCCAACTAAAAATAAACTTGACCACATGCATTTAAAATCTCAAACTAAAATTAATAATATCCTCTAAGAGAGAGAATCTATTTCTACAAAGCAAGAAAAAGGATGCTTAAAAATAAAATCAGAGAATAAATTTAAAATATAACAAATTATAAATTCAATTTAAGGATGAGGCTGAAAAAACCTCTAAGTAAACAGAATAAAAAGACACTGGGTCCAGAAAGTCCAATAATCTATGAATAGAGTTCAAGACACAGAAAAGAAGAAATTGTCAAGGAACACATAAAACTTTCTCAGAACTGAAGTACTTATGTCTCCAGTTTGAAAGGGCCCGATGAGTACTAAAATTTAGTGGGGTTGAGGGGTAGAGTCTGTAAAACAGCACATCATCAGTGAATTTCAGAAACAAACCAGAAAGAAAGATTCTAGAGAAAGAAAGTAGGTTACACAAAAAGACTCAAAATGGCTTCAGACTTCTTAGTAGCAACACTGGAATAATGTTCTGAAAGTTGAGCGTTAATGATTTCCAATTCTGAATTCCATGCCTAACCAAACACTAGATTAATTCTGAAGGTGGAGGAATGACATGAAAAAGCTAAAACCAAATTATCTTGCCATTCACCCCCTTTCAGGAAGTTAAGTAAAATAAGATAATGAACCAAGGGGTGGTAGAAAAAGACACAGAATCTAGATAACCAAGGAATCTCTTGGTGGCTCAGACGGTAAAGAATCCACCTGCAATGAGGGAGACCTGGGTTTGATCCCTGGGTTGGGAAGATCCCCTTGAGGAGGGCATGGCAACCCATTCCAGTATTCTTGCCTGGAGATCCCCAGTGGACAGAGGAGCCTGGTGGGCTACAGACCATGCAGTTGCAAAGAGTTGGACTTGACTGAGCGACTAACCATGGTAAAAGGATAAGAGAACAGCATTGAAACATGTATATTATCTATGGTGAAACAGATCACCAGCCCAGGTTGGATGCATGAGACAAGTGCTTGGGCCTGGTGCACTGGGAAGACCCAGAGGGATCAGGTGGAGAGGGAGGTGGGAGGGGGGATCGGGATGGGGAATACGTGTAACTCCATGGCTGATTCATGTCAATGTATGACAAAACCCACTACAATATTGTAAAGTAACTAGCCTCCAACTAATAAAAATAAATGAAAAAAAAAAAGAGTGAATAAACGTCCCAGGATAGGGACTTCCCTGGTGGTCCAGGAGCTAAGACATAATTAATGTTCCCAATGTAGGGGGCCCAGGTTGAATCCCTGGTCAGAGAACTATATTCCACATGCCACACACCATGAAGATGCAAATAAATAAATAAAAGGTAAGCCCCAGGATAAGAGCTTGTGTGACAGAAGAGGAGAATAAGCAGCCCATATTGGAGTAGGAGGACAGAGGACTTCCAGAAGGTCGGAAGTGGGGAATGTACTGTTAAGCACATGACAGTGTTAATATGCATAGATAGAAAATCAGTAAAATGAAAAAGAATATTATTATAACTCAGGAAAGAAAAAAAGTTTATTTAAAAAAAAAACTATGGGGCTCTGCTTGGCTTAGCAAGAAACAGTATCGGAATAGTGACAAAACTATAAATTCTGATGATCAACTTAAAAATAAATTACTGGGGTGACAGGAAGAAGTAAAGTGGGAGGGTTATATAGGGGGAAGTGAGGCTTAGATAGGAAGGAGGGAGTCTAAAGATAGTTTTTCTTATAAAACTTTCACTATTATCTGTACTTTTAATGTACATGTGTTAATTTGAGAAAAGAAATTTAAATAAACCTTTCTTTTCTTCAAACTAACTTTTTCTTATAGGCAGGAAACAGAAAATGCGGTATGTCAAGGAAAAAGAATTTATTATTCTACAAATGAGATTCAAGTCTGACTTGACTAAGTCATACTGTTCTCAAAATTAAAAATATAAATCATTACTGTGCACTTCTGTTGAATATAATAAAATTAACAGGAAATCTTCTAAACATTAACATTATTTATGCGCTATTACACTTTCGGAATGAATACACCTTTTGGAATTGCTACTGTCTTCATTATGCTAATTCTACTTCACAGTGTCAATAAGGAATTTAATAGACAAGAATGGTTAGCAACTGCTGTTTTTCATTCGGCTGATATCTAATTCTTCCTAGGCTTCCTGATCTCAGCTTCCACAGAGTGGCTTCTGTCACCACTTGGTTTACCTCGGTCAGGATATCAGCAGGAACTCCAGTGGCCATCAGGATAGTGCAAAGCTGCTGCAGTAAGCCGCACTGGAACATAGCTTTTTGGCAGCTACTGGTAGCACCAGGAGGGTTGTTGGGAGATACTAGTACACGAACAAGCTGCGAAAGAAAGAGAACACAACATCTGTCTTTTAGAGATTTGGAAAGTCTTGAGACAAATTGATCTATATGAATAGAAAACCTGTGTAATGGATTCCCCGAACTGCTCAGCCAGATCTACAGCATGCAATGCTTTGACAGCATTTCACTCACTTCTTTCAAAACTGGTGTGAAAGTGTTAGTCACTCAGTCGTGTCTGACTCTTTGCCACCCCATGGACTGCCGCCTGCCAGGCTCCTATATCCGTGAAATTCTCCAGGCAAGAATACTATTCTTGCCTATACTATACTAAGTGGGTTGCTATTACCTCCTCCAGGGAATCTTCCTGATCCAGGGATCAAACCTAGGTCTTCCACACTGCAGATTCTTCACTGTCTGAGCCATCTCCTCTCAAACCCTGTCACTACTTAACCAACTAAGTTTTTGTAATATCCAGTGCTGTCATTTCCTCCTCAAGGGGATCTTCCCAACTCAGGGACTGAACCCACATTTCCTGCATCTCTTGCACTGGTAAGCGGATTCTTTACCCCTGCGTCACCTGGGAAGCCCCATCAAAGCCCTAGATGGCATCTTTTCCAAGAGGAAGCTGTTTTATGTGCATTGAAAATCTGCTGCTTTGTGTAGCCACCTTCATTAACTTGCTGCAGCTTCTACATTAGAACTTGTTTCACCTGTGTTAATACTTCTATGTTATGAAGCAGATGGCTTCTTTCCTTAAAACCTCATGAACCAATTTCTGCTAGATTCAAGCTTTTCTCCTGCAGCTTCCTTACCTTTCTCAACCTTCATGGAATTGAACAGAGTTATGGCTTTTTTCTAGAGTAGGCTCTGGCTTAAGGGAATGTTATGACTGGTTTGATCATCTTATCCAGGCCACTAAAGTTTTCCCCACATTAGCAATAAGGCTGCTTCAGCTTCTCATCACTCATGTATTCGCTATTCTTTCCTTCAATAACTCTTCCCCTGGATTTACAATTTGGCTAACTGGTACTACAGACCTAGGTTTCAGCCTGCCTTCCCTGTCAATATGTCTTCCTCCCTCAGCTTCATCATTTCTAGCTTTTGATTTAGAGTGAGAGACACGTGACTCTTCTTTCTCTTGAACACTTAGAGGCCACTTACAGGCCACCGTAAGGTTATTAACTGGTCTAATTTCAACACTTATGTCACAGCAGATAGGGAGGCCCGAGGAGAGGGAGACAGGGAATGGTCAGTTAGAGGAACCGTCAGACACACACATTTATCGATTAAGTTGCCCATGGGCGTGATTCGTGGTGCCACAGGACAATTACAACACTTACAGCAAAGACCGTGATCACAGATCACCATAACAAATGATAATGAAAAGGTCTGAAATACTCTGAAGATTACCAAAATGTGACACAGAGACATGAAGTGAGCAAGTGCTGGTGAACAAAAGCTGACAGACTTGCTTGACATAGGGTTGCCATAAACCTTCAATTTGTAAAAAGTACAATTATCTGCAAAGCACAATAAAGTGAACACAGTAAACTGAGAATATACCTGTATTTAAAGCAAGCACCAAATTATGTGTCATTTTTCCCATAAATATTTCTGTATGCCTCTGATAAAAAGATTTTAAAAATATAAACATCATGCCATTATTATACCTAACAAAATCAACAATAATTCCTTAAGTAAGTAAGTAAGTGTTAGTTGCTCAGTCGTGCACGACTCTTTGCGATCTCATGGACTGCAGCCCACCAGGCTCCTCTGTCCATGAGATTTTCCAGGCAAGGATACTGGAGTGGGTTGTCATTTCCTTCTCCAAGAGAATCTTCCCAACCCAGGTATCGAACCCAGGTCTCCAGAACTGCAGGCAGATTCTTTATCAACTGAGCTATGAGGGAAACCCAATAATTCCTTAATGTCATCTAATAGCAGTTGGGTATCTTAACTGATGATATAAATAAACACATTTCTAGATAACAAAGAAGTAGGAGGGATGGTTGAAGAATGAGATTACTTATAATGATAAGAAAATAAGTGAATGTAAATCCATGGCTGATTAATGTCAATGTATGGCAAAAACCACTACAATATTGTAAAGTAATTAGCCTCCAACTAATAAAAATAAATCGGGAAAAAGCAAATAAATAAAAATTTGAAAAAATATATTAGGAGTACAAAATTCCTCACACAAAAAAATCATACATTATAATAAATTTGTACTTATAGAAAGGATTAAATAAAAGCCCATTAAAAGAAAAAAAAAAGAAAATAAGTGAAGAACTAATAGTAATATTCAAATACATTACAAATATGCAAAATATCACAATAAATTGATTTATATTTTCCCAGAGGGAAAACCAGGGGAAGTTTGTAGATGTTATTTCCAGGCAGATTTTGACTCATTATATAGATTAAGCTTTTCATAAATAGAACTATCCAACAACAAAAAGGAGTCTCTCATTAGGTAATGAGTTTTCTGAGAGTTAATGACAGTATCAGTCCAAAAAATGGAATAGAAGGAGTTCCTACAGGTAGAAATAATCATGAAATTATCATGCCAGGAAAAAATTTAAATGTTTCACAACTAAACAATTTTCAAAAATATGCTTTCTTCAAATTTAATTTGCGAAATTTAAATGAACAATCCTCAAGTGGATCAATTTCAATTTTTAGTGACTTAGAATTCTATCATAATTATAACTGGGATGATGAATAATTCCAGTTAGGACATATACACCCAAAAAGGATTGTTTATCACTATTTACAATGCATTTTCATTTGTTATATAACCGAGAACTTGAAATATAAGCAATCCTAAATATAAGCAATAAAGCTATCAAGAAAGAGTTTTCTAACAGTTTGAAAAGCAGAAGATAATCTATGGCCTTTGAAGCTATGAAATACATCAACTACTCCGTCTTTGAATTGAGAATACATTACAGTGAGTTAAACTCAGTTTACTTTGAAGTTTATGTTCTTCAATAACTACTATCTAGTTTATTCCCTTTCCAGAAGAATACTTGAAGAGCTAACTTACTTCTATATAGAACCAGAATACTGATTTTCTGTTTACATGCAGCGTTCTATTCTAAATTTTTTTTGGTAAAATAGTGCTTTCCTTTTTAACAAGTGACTTTCTTGTTAACAACTACTTTTTGCAAAAGTTAATTCTTTAGGTAGCACCCTAAGCTATAAAACATGAGTAAGCTCCTCAAGCAGTTTAGATTTTTACTCTGGAAGGAAATATATATGTAACTGGTACATCATGAGAACCCGTCATTTTCTCTAATCACATTTTGAAAATAATTTTTCTAGAGGAATTCCTTTGTTAAGAAAGCAGTGTTGAGCAAAGATATCAAGTTTACCATTGGGACACTATTTCTGAAACATTAAAAACTAATAGCCTTGAAATGTGTGATACTGACATGTAAAAATAGAAACAATGAAGTTGGGAATATAAATAGATTCTGCCCATGTTCTCCTGTAAAATATTTCCCTAACAGTTTTTAAGGCATATTTTAAATAGGCTAAATATAGTTTATTATCCAAACTGGGACACTTCTGAAGTGAAAGAGGACACGATTAATAATTACAAAATGAATACTGACCTGGTAAACTGGGGCATATGGTCACCCTAATTATCAATCAACCCTATGTGGGAAACTCCCAGAGAAGGCAACAATATGCAGATTCTAATTATCAGAAGATTAACCACCTAGTTTTGAGGAGCACAACTTTAATAACATAGGGACATTCAAAGATCCACAAGAATCACTCGGGAGTAAGTTAGGAAGTGGGTATAAACTTAAGGGTTTGGAGAAGGGTAATTCAATAAAGGGATAAATAAGTAAAATACTTCAAGAATGTCAATTTTCTGATACAGAATTCATTTGGGATCCTACTGTCTTCACTTTTACTATCCATCACCACCAAGCTTTCACGACAGAGCTTAAATGAAATTACAAGTGACTTGTTAATTTAATTTGTATCAAATGTAAAATTCAAGACTATTAATCTCTGAGGGTAGGGACATCATCATCCAATTCCAAGCATCCAGTGTCTGGCTCTCAGTAAACGTTTATTGAATGAATTTCTATGCTGAACTTAATATTCTGAATGCTAAAATTTATGATATTAGAACCTTAAATGAAGAAAGTAGATTTAAAAAATTCAACTCAACAAGCTAACTTACTATTTTCTAATGCAAAATCTATCAGGATACACTTTAAAAAAAACCCAACAGGGCAAGACAGGGGAATAAAAGATGAAACAATACTGTCAGATGTTAATAGTTACTGAAACAAAGCGTATGTGTGGGAGGGAGGGAATCTCTATCTCGAAATATGACTGTAAATTTCCATATCAGAACGTTCTTACTTTTTTTTTTAAAGCCCATCTGAAACCAATTCAACATCCTGGACTGACCAAATGCAAGCCATTTTTTTTTTTCTTTGAAAGAATTGTTGTCAAAATCATCACATTTATGTCTGAGGACAGCATACCTGTAGCATTAGGTGCAAATTAGTCACTTTCTGTGCGGACCAGCCAGAATTTTCATCTCCAACTTCAAACCAAGGTTTCATACGCTGAATATATGAGCCTTCTTTAAAAAAATTTTGATTGGAATTGTTGTTTTTTAACAAGTTTTGGAGCAGAATCAGACAATCTTCCACTACTATACCTGGGGAAAGAATGTAAAAAACGGGAATGTGAAGGCTGATAGAACCTGAAGGAAAATTCAACCCCCAAACATCTTAAAAAGAAAAATCTCCATGTGCAGCATCTCCTCAGCATGCCACAGCACTGAGCTTGCTCTTCCTCAGGTCCCCCAGGGATCTCTGGACTTTTCTTTTTGACTAGCCACTCATCTCAGTAACTCATACTGTTTCTTCACATTCAGCTTACACGTCATTTCTTCAGGGATGATTAGTGAGATCCAATGACTGGATTAGGATCACCATCTACATGCTCTCACAGTAGCCTGCTCCTTTCATTAGTATGTAGCATCTGTCTTCTCCACTAGATTATAATTCATGAAGACAGGAGTTTGTGAATGTCCTACTCATCTCTGTATACTCAGCAGGTACAGAGATAAGATATCAGACATATACAAGGTAAAGTGAAAGTGAAAGTTGCTCAGTCAGGTCTGACTCTTTGCGACCCCATGGACTATATCGTCCATGGAATTCTCCAGGCCAGAATACTGGAGTGGGTAACCTTTCCCTTCTCCAGGGGATCTTCCCAACCCAGGGATCGAACCCAGGTCTCCCACATTGCAGGTGGATTCTTTACCAGCTGAGACACAAGGGAAGCCCCATATACAAGGTAGGGTACTACTAAATATTTGCTAAATTATTGTAATTCAGTCATTGTAATCTCTAAGAAGCACTTGACATTGTTGTCTCAATGTCTCTTCCTTGAAACTTCCTCCTCTCTTGGTTTCTAAAACACTAACAACTCCCTCCCTGGTTTTCCTTACAGATGTCTGGTCACTCCTCAGGCTTCCTAGGCAAAGAGCTCTGTTTCCTCTGTAAAGCCTATGACGAACAGTGGATGCTCATAGTGAGTAGGTTCCTCTGTGTATATACCCACACTTTTGCGCCTACTAGTTGAGCTGCATGATTATAAGAATTAATTGCTTTTTAAAAATTAAGACTATTTTTTCAGAGCACCTTCAGGTTTACAGAAAATCTGAGCAGCAAATATAGGGAACTCCTACATACTCTCTCCCTGCTAGGGTCCACTGCTCTTACTATTTAGCATTAGCATGAGGTACGGATGATCATTTGTTAGACTGATGAATGAATACTGATACATTATTAACTCATGGTCATAGTTTACATTAGGGCTCATTCTTTGTAAGTTCTATAGGTTTCAACATATGTATTAATTTTATGTACCCACCATTACAGTATCACATAGAATAGGTTCACTGCTCTAAAAATCCTGTGATCCACCTATTCATTCCTCTTTTCTTCAAGACTCACTCATGATAAAAACTCTCAGCAAAAATCAGAGTTAAAGGTGAAACATCAACATTCTCATTAAAGTCAGCAATTATTCTAACACTGTATTAAGATTCTAATAGGCTTCCCTGGTGGCTCAGATGGTAAAGAATCTGCCTGCAATGCAGGAGACCCGGGTTCGATCCTTGGGTCAGGAAGATCCTCTGGAGAATGAAACGGCAACCCACTCCAGTATTCTTGCCTAGAGAATCCCAAGAAGAGAGGAACCTGGCAGGCTACAGTCAATGGGGTCACAAGAGTTGGACACCCCTTAGCGACTAAACCACCACCAAAGATACTAGTCTGTGTGATGAGATAAAGAGGACAAGAAAACTGGTATAAGAAATGAAAGGAAGAAAAAAGGATTACACTATTTGTAGAAGATATCATATCTACACAGAAAGTCCAATTGAGAACTGATGATTTAATAAGATAATTGGATACAAAATCAATATATAAAAAATCAAACAGTAACCAATTTGAAAATGTAATTAAAAAGAAAGGTTTCATTCATATGTAACAAAAAGTATAAGATGCCTAGGAATGAATCTAATAAAAAAGGGTATACAACTTCTGTGTTTAAATTATAAATATTACTGAAAGAGATAAAAAGAGGGCTTGAATAGATTAAAAGATACACCTGGGTTCATGGAGAGAAAAAGTCAATGATGATTCCCCTTAATCTTAAATCTGTATATTTTCAATAAATATCCCGACTAGGATTTTCAGGTAACTTGACTAGCTATTAAGTTTCACTTAAATGAAGAATAAAGAAAACAGACAGTAAGACAGTTATGAAGAGAGCCAAGAAAGGAAATTCTTTCAATATTCTAATAGGAGATTATTATGAAGCTTTAGTAATTAAGAAAGTATGGTTTTAGTGTAGAACTAGACAAACACCAATGGAATAGAACAGAGAACTCAGAAACAGACCTTTACATGTATGAAATTTGATCACAAATCTTATATACCATCATTCAAAAGAAAATCCCAATTAATTAAATGCAAAAGACAAATTTTTAAAGCGTTTAGTACAAGAAAGTGATGGAAACTCTCTTTATGACCATGAGATAGAGATAGATTTCTTAAACAAAACCCAAAAGCATAAACTAAAAAAAGTCTAACACATGATTATATTAAAATTTTAAACTTTAATAGAAACACTATAAACAGACTAAGAAGATAACTAAAACATATAAATCAACAAATGATTAGTGTCTAGTGTATATAAGAGCTTCCAACTAATCAACTGGAAATGGAAAAATGATCTTACATAAAAAAGGGCAACAAGGTAATTCAGAGGGTTCAAGGATACACAAAAATAGACAGTGACTATACTAAGATCATGGCAATCAGTTCCACCACTTCATGGTGTATAAATGGGGAGAAAGTGGAAACAGTGACGGACTTTATTTTCTTGGGCTCCAAAATCACTGTAGGTGGTGATAACAGCCACAAAATTAAAAGATGCTTGCTTGGAAGAAAAGTTCTGACAAACCTAGACAGTATATTAAAAAGCAGAGACATCACTTTGCCGACAAAGCATATAGTCAAAGCTATGGTTTTCCCCGTAATCATGTACAGATGTGAGAGTTGGACCATAAAAAAGGCTGCGTGCCAAAGAATTGACGCTTTGAAACTGTGGTGCTGGAAAAGATTCTTGAAAGTCCCATGGACTGAAAGATGATCAAACCAGTCGATTCGAAAGGAAATCAATCCTGAATATTCACTGGAAGAACTGAAGTTAAAGCTAAACCTCCAATACTTTGGCCACCTGATACAAAGAGCTGACTCATAGGAAAAAACCCTGATGCTGGGAAAGACTGAGGGCAGGAGAAGAAAGGGGTGACAGAGGATGAGATGCACCAGCTTAAAAAACATGAGTTTGAGCAAACTCTGGGGTATAGAGAAAGACAGGAAGCCTGGCATGCTGCAGTCCATGGGGTCACAGAGTCGGACATGACAGTGACTGAACAACAACATACCCATGAAAATATGTTTAATCTCGTTATTAATTTAAGTAATGAAATAAAATCTCAGTGAGATAACTCTCTCTCTTTGCATGTGTGCTCAGTCCATGTCTGACTCTTTCCAACCCTGTGGACTATAGCCCACCAGGCTCCTCTATCTGCGGGATTTTCCAGGCAAGAATACTGGAGTGGGTTGCCACTTCCTTCTCCAGGGAATCTTCCTTACCCAGAGATTGAACCTGTGTCTATCTGCATTATAGGTGGATTCTTTATTCGCTGAACCACTGGGGAAGCCATAACTCATCCAATCTTTTCTGCTTATCTAATTTTGTTTCATCTATATTCTAATGACTCAAATCTTTATCGCCAACGTGGCCCTGCCCTCCAGATTAGTAAGCCTACTCTGAACCATGTTATCGCTGATCACTCAGTTGCGCAGTCATGTCTGACTCTTTGCAACCCCATGGACTATAACCTACCAGACTCCTCTGTCCATGGGATTCTCCAGACAAGAATACTGGAGTGGGTTGACATTTCCTTCTCCAGGGGATCTTCCCAACCCAGGGATCGAACCCGGGTCGCCGGCATTGCAGGCAGACGCTTTACTGTCTCAGCCACGAGAGAAGCCTCAATCATACTATGGTACTTGCTAACTCCAGTTCAATGAATGCAAATATACTCATTTTTCTCCTCTGACTCTGGTGCTAGGGTTTTTCAATCAATTTCTCACTAAAAATATCTAAAAATGAAAAAAAAAAAATCTACAAATGCTGAACTAACAAAAAAAGTCTAAGAGCAATGAAGTGACAGCACAGCAGGCTAAAACTGACAAGAAAATGGGTATCCACACAGCTAGATAAGTATAAAAGTACCTTTTGGCTGGCAGTACATTTCTCCATTTTGATAAATCTAAACTTCTCATTTTGACAGTCTCATGGGACAGAAGGAAAATAAATCAAAGCCAAGAGTATACACAAGTTAGGCAAGGAATCTAACAGAAAACTCTTCACCTAATAAACCAGAACCTCAAAAGGAAATATCCCCAGGGGGTAAACAGTGAAAAGTTAACCAGTACTCAAAGATTAGCCTGGGTTTGCATTGCCTGAATGGTCCAGGAAATAGCAAGCCTTCAATCTGCAATAAGGTGATCCCAGATAAATTGTAACCCCAGGGCTTGCCAGAGATGAACACATTTTCTATGCAAGAAATTACCTTTATCCTATGATTCAAATTCCTGTAATTAACTCTCTTAAGTACGCCACACAACACAGTGAAAGAAAGCCAGGTACACAGAAAACATTGTACCATGTGTGAAAACCAGTAGAGCAAAGTACCAGACCCACCAAGACTTCAAGTACTAGGATTATCAGAGACCATTTAATAACTGTTTCTTAAAGACATGAAAAGGTAAATTGAAAATATATGCAGAAAAAAGGAAGCTGTAAAAAGTTACCTAGCAAATTTGCCAAAGTACCAGACAGAACTTTTAGAAGAGAAAAATGTAAAACTCAATGATACATGGAAAAGTTGATCAAATACGGGTGAAGAGAGAATTGTTGAAATAAGAAATAGATCAGAAGAAATAACCCAGAAGAAAACCTGCTAAGATAGAAAGAAAACACAGAAGAGGAAGTACGATGGTAAGGTGAGAATCTAGTCAGATGACAGAGAACTGACTCTGAGTTTAGGAAGATCTGAAAAAACGTGACAAAGCGGTATTGGAAGACATATAGCTGTGATTTCCGGAAATGAAGAAAGACACCAACAGATTCTAAAAGTCTAAGAAATATTAAGCAGGATAAATAAAAAGAAATCCATACTCAAAAAACCTCAGAGGAAGAAAGAAAGAATTCACCCACCCTCCCTCAGGAAAGCCTCTTTCAACATCTAACAAAACAACAAAAAAAGGCATATGTCCTCCTGTCTTCCTTTCTCCGTTCAGTTGCATTCCTGAGAAGTTAACAATTCAATGAGAGCAAAAGGGACCTTCTCAAATCAATCTCTTCATACTATACCTCCATCACTGTTCCCCTCCTCTGTAATAATGTCCAGTAGTCTCTCAAAAGCATTTTCAAAAGCAACAATTTTCTGGATTGCTCCATTGCTTCTTGTTAGAGCCTGCAGTAGTAAGACGCCCTTATGGAGGAAGAAAGATAATGTTGAGTGGAATACGACTTTTTTAAGACATTTAAAGATTACTTTAAAAATCACAGAGATTTAGAAGTGGCAGGAATTTTACAAGCCCAACTCCTTTGCTTTACAGATGGGGAAAAAAAGGATAGAGAAGGTGAGTAATTTGCCTCCCTAAGCTGTACAGATTTCAAAAGACAGACCCCTGACTAGAATCCATGTCTAGCAATTCCTAATTCAGTTCTTTTCTCCCCATTCAATACAAATATACAATTCTTGCACATTCATCAGTAATTACATAGCTTTCACTGTGGTCTAAGAGAGCTGAACGTGATTGTATCTACCTCAGTAATGCCTCTGTATGTACTTCACGATAGTAACAATAAGAAATTGTGAAATCAATAATATAAGCCAATAAACACCACCACATTCTAGCAGGGCAAGTTCAACTATTCTTGTAATTATTCAACCTGCAAATTCTCCAGATTTAATTCTAAAAGTTGACAGGTGAAAAAAAAAAGGAAGGAAGAGAATTCATGTCTCATGAATAGCATGTCTAGTAGAAAACAATTCTCTGTAGTCTTTGCTTCTAATTTTTAGTTTTACTCAGTTCATATTGAGCCAGATTTGGTTTACATATCTGCAACCACTTAATCATTCAAGAAAAACTCACTGTTAATCATTTCTGCTTATTTCACTATCAAACAAGAATTTTACGAGCTCACAGGGAGTCTAACAATATCATAATGGTCAAAGAGATAGAAAATATTTAATGAAAAAAGCAGATATTACTTAGAGGAAGAGGAATAGCAACTAGGTAATTCAAAAGTGCCTAAGAGGCCAATTAGCTGTTGGCTGTCCATACGGGGCAGGTCAGTATTCACACAAGACAAAAACTGCCCACCGCACTTCATTAAGTTATTGCACTTGTCTTACTCATCTTTCTGACTGTCCACTCTCAACATTAACAGGAGAGAGAAAGCGAAAGTGGTTACATCTAGTTCTCCTACTTAATGAGTTTAATTGCTAACAAAGGAGGAAGAAATACAGTAGAAGAACACTAAGGCTATGAATTAGATACAGTGGGTTTTTTAAAGTTCTGGTTACTGCTTGTACAACTTGAAGCAAATTACATAAATTCTGTATGTAATTTATATAATGTAAGTCTCAGTACACCCATGTGCAAAACGAGGATGGTGTCTTTGTCAAAGGGTTTTTATGAGGACTAAAGGAAATAAAATAGCCCCCACAGAGCCCAAGTTTTCACTGCATATCAGTTTCTTTTACCTATTATAAAAGGTATTCCTCTATTCAAACATATCCAATAAAATGTTATTGAAAATGAAAGTATACACTCATTGGTCATTGAAATTAAGTGGGCACCAATTCCTGACTTTAAAAACTGGCAATTAAAGCGATTTACCGATTTATCCTTCCTTTCACATATGAACTGTAATTCAGGGTAATAAAATCCACTGTTCCATGAAGTAAAATTCCTCTTTGAGGAAGATTACAGCTGAATAAATGCAAAAGAATGACAAGTTCTAGAAATCATCATTTTGAAACTCTTAACAAAATAACTGATTCAGGCAATGTTCATTAATGAATGATAGGCTATAATGGACCAAAGGATCCATGAAGGGATCTGAATGTCATCACCTGAATCAAATCCACTAATCATACAAGTGAGACAGCCAGGTATTTCATTTCCTAATGTGTTGCAAACTGCATCACCCAGGGAACATCAAAGCAAAGAGGTGAACCAAAACCTAATCAAGGCCTTTAGAAAAGTAACTGACATTAACAATCAAAAATAATGAGAGAACCTTGTCTGGATCCTGATTTGGAAACCAACTGTGAAGGACATTTATGAGACAACTGGGAAACTTGAGTACAGAATAGTTATCTTATTTAAACTGAGGGCTAAGACAATCTTATTATCTCATTAAATGTGATAATGGCATTGTAGTTATATAAGGAAATAAATACACACTACATGTATACTGAAGTATGCAGTAGTTAAAACTATCCAGAAATAGTGAAATCAGGTAGGTTGATTCCTTTTAAATATTCCAGTTAAAAATAAAGGAGAAGAAACAAATTTTAAAAAATAAAGAATGGTGAGGGGAGGGGTAGATGAAGCGAGTATAATAAAATCTTGAAAATTAAGGGGTTTGGGGATGGGTTTGTCTGTGTTTTCTCTACTTTTGTGTGTGCTTACATTTCTCATAATAATAAGCTAAAGAATGCAATTATAGACTATCACTTAGAAGTGAGCTGGTACCTAAGAGTTTTCTCAACCTTTCTAATTTTTAAGCACTAACTTGAATAAATATATTTCAGTGTACCTATGATAAATGACCAACTAATTCTCTAAATCCAGATCAAAATCAATTTTTCGAATATAGAACAGAGACTAAAAATCTTTACCAATAGGCTTCCCTGAGAGATTTAGTCATGTTGGTAACTATCACTGAATGCAATGAGAAATATTAAAAAGAAAGAAAAGAAGGAAATGAAAGTTTTAAAAGAAGGATGAAGAAAGAAAAAAATACAAAAGAGCAAGGGGAAGCAGTGTATTATTCTAGGCAGTCAGAGAGAGCCACTAGTGACCGCCAGGCGTGCCTGTTAGTTTTTTCTGATTGCTATATGGCATATTATGCTGTTTATTACATAATGCTCAATAGTAAGTACGCACAAAAAATTCAAATGAATTTGTTTTTATTTTTATTTTTTTAATTTATTTTTATTAGTTGGAGGCTAATTATTTTATAATATTGTAGTGGTTTTTGCTATACATTGACATGAATCAGCCAAGGATTTACATGTATTCCCCATCCTGAACCCCCCTCCTACCTCCCTCTCCATCCCATCCCTCTGGGTCATCCCAGTGCACCAGCCCTGAGCACTTATCTCCTGCATCCAACCTGGACTGGTGATCTGTTTCACACTTGATAATATACATGTTTTGATGTTATTCTCTCAGATCATCCCACCCTCGCCTTCTCCCATAGAGTCCAAAAGTCTGTTCTATACATCTGTGTCTCTTTTTCTGTCTTGCATATAGGATTATCATTACCATCTTTCTAAATTCCATATATATGCATTAGTATACTGTATTGGTGTTTATCTTTCTGGCTTACTTCACTCTGTATAATGGGCTCCAGTTTTATCATCTCATTAGAACTGATTCAAATGCATTCTTTTTAATGGCTGAGTAATATTCCATTGTGTATATGTACCATAGCTTTCTAAACCAAAGGAAAGATGGCTGTAAAACTCCAAAATCTAATAAACATTATAGCAAAAAAATAACTTAATCCCTAATTGTAAAATTAACAAAAACCAACATAAATAGAGAATCATTTTATCTGTCTCAAATAAAGACAGGAAAAAAGGTTAGGAGCAGGAAAAAAGAAAAACAGTAGATAGTTAAAAGAAGTGCTATATTTAAAAACCAAGAAAATGCACTTATATACACACACCAAATTATATCTGAAAATGAAAATAAATGATAATAATACTAATAACAATATAGAAAGAATTTCTTTATTAATTAGTTTGTACATATGTAGTAATTCTTTATTAATTGGTATGTATCTTATTTGAACTGAGGACCAAGAAAGGAGTAGAACAACAAATTCAGGTTTAAGACACATAGTATTTTAGTCAAGAAAAGACACTCAAAACTCCTAATAGGTACACAATTCTTAAAAGAATATTAAGGAATAAAAAAATGTCCTCAGAAACCAATACATTTTAAAGCAATTTTCCTCCAATTAAAAAAAAAAATAAAAAAGCTCTTCTCATGAGTTTCATTACTATATTATTTCATCACTTATAATATTGCTTTCACATATATACCACAAAGTTTTAAATACAAAACTAAAAATACTGTCTATGTGGATAAGAAGTCAAGAGCATTTCAGTTTTGTCTTTACTTTGCCATGAACCAGTTATGAGACCAAGAACAATCCAAATGGTATTTACTAGCACTTAAGATGAGGAAGGCACAGGCCGGGTGCGACAAATAGATGAATAAGACGTCCCTAACAAAGAACAAGTCACAAGGCTTCTGTGCATCCTGGGTCTCTCAGTGTAAATATGGAGACTTAATTAGTTTGATAAGATCTCCTAGCTCTAAAGTTTAATTTTAAAGATTTTTCCAATTGCCATCTAAAGTATTATGGTTTTGGTCAAGTTGTAGATAACAGAAAAAAATAGTCAAGCAGCAAAACAGTATTGCATCAAAACAAACCAGTACTGGTCAATGTAAAATACTCAAATGTATATGCAAATAAAAAGTAAAATAAATCAGAATGAAGAATTAACTCCAGAGCAAATCATGTGAGTTAAATAGAGATTACAAGGAAAATCCTTTGAAATATATTCAATCAATTAAGGGTGGAGAGTTCAAATGCAGCACTTTGTTAAATTTATGCAGTTCAATGTCTAGGGATGTTTCCTGTACTCTCTCTGGAGGCAGTCTGGGATCAGTACAACCTTTCAAAAAAAGTGGAAGAAATCCTAAACTTGTAGAAGGCATAAATTTGAATAGCAAAATCATTTGTCTAACCAAAATACTGAATAGGCAGAAAACAAAGAAATAATAGGGCCTTGTATATAACTTTAAAAGGTCTAAACCATTAACCCAATTTTCCAAATCTAATTTCTTATAACTCTGAAAAAGGGTCAACAAAGATTTCATTTGCAAAGAGAGAATAAAAGTTGCATATTCTTAGGCTTTTTAAAAAAAATTTAACTTACATCATTACGTATAACTTCCCTGGAATCTGCTAATAAGTCCATCAATCTTGAAACACCTAGAACATATAACCATATGTAAAACACTGGCAGATCAAAAATACCAATAGTGAATCAAATTATGAACAATTTATTAACACATTTCAGTTATAAAAGTGATCCTTACTTTTATTTTCTTGTTATTTTTGTTTGTTTTGTTTTTTATCATCCTCACTTAAAAAAATTTTTTTTTGGCCTTGTCATGAGGGATCTTAGATCCCTGATCAGGGATAGAACCCACACCCCTTGCATTCGAAGTGCAGTGTCTTAAACACTAGACTGCCAGAGAAGTCCGTGAGCCTTACTTTTAAATCAAAATAATATAAGGAAGATGAGTCACTTACCCATGGGACTGACTAAAATAATTTGCTGCACCTGAGGCCCTAGTTGTTTTAAAAGAGAAGTAAGAAGCTTCACGCCAGGCCAGCGGACATGGAAATCAAACTCCTACAATATAAGAATTCAAAATATTTAACATTTGTAATTCGTATTGTCAAGGAAAACTTTTTTTTTTTCAATTAGTAGTATGGTACCAAAGACTATAAGCAAACAGAGTTTAGCAAACTTTAAAAAAGTAATTTAAGAAATAAAAAGAGAAGTTATAAATGATCAAACTGATTAAACTGCTATTGACTAGATATAGTTGTACTTTGGAAAAATGGAAATAAGCAGACAGTATTTGAAGAGATTATATAGGTCTTAAAAATGTGAATCTCTTACAATGATATAACAAATTTCACTATCTTAAAAAGAAACATATGTATTGCTTCCTCAATAACACCCAAAAGGGCAACAAAAGCAGCTTATTAGGATGACAAAAACAGCGAAGTTCTTTCCTTACCTCCAATAAAGACAAGAGAAGAGTGACATTTTCTTGCTGCTTAATGAAAATTTCTGTAAACTGGCTTCCCAAATCCTCACTCTGTCTTGTGGAGTTTTCTTCTGTAATATTCAAAGATAAAGTACTTGAACATGATGCTTTATTATTTTAAAGTATCTGTTTTGCTGAAGAAGCTAAGCAGAAACGATAATTTTCTTGGAACAGTGTGGCTGGAAGCGGTATCACGATAATGGTGGAAGGACATATCCTTAAAATTACTTTCAGTGTCATTTAAAGGAATTTTTATTCTTTAAATGTTTATGATATTCAAAGAAAATATATTTAGATCTCCGCATTTACTCAAGGTCATTTTCAGGTTAAACTTCTAGTTAGAGTATAAGGTAACTTACTGGGGCGATGGAAATATTCTATCTCAAATGTGATACTGGATACTGGTTACGCTACTATATACATTTGCCCAAACACACAGGACTACACAACCCCTAAGGATAAATTTTAGTGTACGTAGATTATACCCCAAAATCCCCTCCCCGAAAAAGATTACTTAACACATAGTCCTTGCTGGCTCTTTGTCTCTTAGTGTTACTGAGTTAAATAATTTAATTCTAAAGTTAAACCAATCATCTAAAGATTATTCAGTATATTTTTCAAAAAAATTAACATATTCATCCTATAAAGTTATTTGGCAGTAAAACCAGAGTTTGTATGTAATTTTTCATTCATTTTTAAAAAGATTTTATATTTGTCCTTAAGATTTAATTCTTTATCCATTGTTTCAAAGTACTTTGTCAAAAAAAATATAAAGGGTCACTAAAAACTGAAGCAACAATTGCCAAAACAAATTAGCATTTAAAATCTGCCTACACTATAAATGCAATATAGAGATGGCAAATACACTACCCCCATCCCCTCACCCATTCCAGACACAGCTATTCCTTTTCCACATATTGCTCCAGGCAGTGACTAGAAACAATGGAGTTGGCAGTCAAGATCAAACGTATTTATTAATCCTCAAATTGTTCTTTTTCCAAATGTTAGGTTTTAATATTAATATACTTTAGAAATAGAAAAAACACAGCAGAGCAAAACAGCAAGACAATCCTACACTGACAGTGATAATCTCATTTAATCATTTGAAGAGAAAAGAAAAGGAAGAGACCAAAGTAGAAAACAAAAGTTTCCATATTCCAAGTTATTAATATAACCTAATTTTCTAGCATATTGATTAGAATGCTGGGCTTATCCTTCAGAAATCCTAAGAAATATTTCTTTCATCATCTTTTTTTTTTTATCAGTAGAAGAATTCACTGTTTCTGAACCTTAAAACTATGTCACTTAAAATATACTTTACTTTCAAAAGGACTAGTCTGGCTGTGCTAAGAAGATGCCAAGAGAAAGAGGGAAATAACAGGCAGTTCAATTAGGAGGCAATAATCAAGGTAAGCAGTGAAGGTGGCTTACAGAGTGGTCATAATTCTTATGAAAATAGAAGGAACAGGATTTGTTGGCATATTCCTTAGAGGAGTGTGAGAAGGGGAGAAAAATAAAAGGAAGAGTGATTCTAAGGTTTCAGCCTGAAGAAGTGGAAGGATGGCACTGCCACTTTCTGAAGATTGCAAACACTGGAAGAAGTAGGCTGAGAATATATAGAGAACCAGAGGTTTAGTTTTGAATGTGTTAAGTTTGAGACACATAAAAACTTGAGTGGGGTTATCCACCAACTGGATAAACAAAAACATAACTGTCAGTGGATAGGTTTGGGTTGGATGTATATATTAGAATGGTAAACCTAAAAATGATATTTATAGTCATAAGACTGGATGATAAAGGGCATCTACAAAAAACATAGCTAACATCAAAACTTAATGGCAAAAGTTTGAATGATTTTCACTTAAGATGAGGAAAAAGGCAAGAATATCCACTTTCACCAATTCTAATCAACATCATACTGGAGTTCTTAGTATCACAGAGCAGAAAAAGAATAAAAGGCATATGGGCTGAAAAGAAAGAAGTAAATTGTATTTACAGATGACATGCTTGTCTATGTAGAAAATCCTATGGAATCTACAAAAAACCTATTAGAGAGTTTAGCAAAGTTTCTGAATAAAATGCCAATATACAAAATTAATGGCATTTCTATATACTGATGTTAAAAAATTAGAAATTCAAATTTTAAACACAGCATGAATTAAGAGTGCCAGAAAGTATTAAAAACTTAGGGGTAAATCTGATAAAAGATGTATAAAATCTATATACTTTGAAAACTCCAAAATGGTGATGAGAGAAATTAAGATTTAGATAACATACATACTGGTTCTGTATTATTGTTGTTGTTATTTAGTTGCTAAGTCGTGTCTGACTCTCTTGCAACCCCAGGGGCTGTAGCCTACCAGGCTCCTCTGTCCATGGGATTTCCCAGGCAAAAACACTGGAATGGGCTGCCATTTCCTTCTACTGGGGGTCTTCCCAATCCAGCATCTCCTGCATTTGCAGGTGGACTCTTTATCAATAAGCCACCAGGGAAGAACTTTTGTATTAGGAGGTTCAAAATTGTTAAAATATCAGTTTACTCTCATATCAATCTGCAGATTTAATGGAATCCCAATCAAAATATCAATAAGCTTTTTTTTAGGTAGAAATTGACAAACTGGTTCTAAAATAGATACGGGAGTGTTAAGGACCAAAAAGAGCCAGGACAATTTTGAAAAAGAACAAAGCTGGAGGACTTACACTGGTAAAGATTTACTATAAAGACAGAGTAACCAACAGGGGCTTCCCGGGTGGCGCAGTGGTAAAGAATCCACCTGCCAATACAGAAGACACAGAGATGCAAGTTAGATCCCTTGCATCGGGGTCAGGAAGATTCCCTGGAGTAGCAAATGGTAGCCCACTCCAGTATTTCTGCTTGGAACATTCCATGGACAGAGGAGCCTGGCGGGCTCAGTCCAGGGGGCTGCAAAGAGTTGGACAGGACTGAGCACATAGACATTCACAGTAACCAATACCACACCATGCAGGCAACATGAAAGACAAGGAGCCCAACAGACTAGTAAGTCTAGCAACAGACCCACTGGTTCACAGACCTAATCACAAGAGTTAAAACTATAAAACTTTTAAAAGAAAATACAGGAGAAAATTTTAGTAATTTTAGGTTTGGTAAAGATTTCATAAATAGGAAACAAAAGGCCCAAATTATATAAGAAAAATAATCAATAGACTGGAATTAATGAAAATTAAAAATCTTGCTCTTCAAAATACAATGTTAGGAAAATAAAAAGGCAAGTCAAAGACTGGGAGAAAGTATTTGTGAAACATGTATCACAAGGACTTTTATCTAGAATATATACAGAACTCTTACAAACTGATGTCTGAGAAGACAACCGAGTGAAAAAAAAAAGAACAAGGGATCTGAATAAACATGTCACCAAAGAAAGTAAAAGGGCTTCCCTGATAGCTCAGTTGGTAAAGAATCCACCTGCAATGCAGGAGACCCTGGTTCAATTCCTGGGTCGGGAAGATCCACTGGAGAAGGGATAGGCTGCCCACTCAAGTATTATTGGGCTGCCCTTGTGGCTCCGCTGGTGAAGAATCTGCCAACAATGTGGGAGACCTGGGTTGGATCCCTGGGTTGGGAAGATCCCCTGGAGAAGGGAAAGGCTACCCACTCCAGTATTCTGGCCTGGAGAATTCCATGAACTGTATGGTCCATGGGATCGCAAAGAGCTGGACACCACTGAGCAACTTTTACTTCACTTCACAGAAAGTATATGGGTAGCAAATAATCACATGAAAAACTGTCAATATAATTATTTATTATGAAAATATAAATTAAAACTACCATGAGATACTGTTTCACATCCATCAGAGCAGCTAAAATTTAAAAAGATAGAAAGTACTGGACAGGATGTGGGGGAAATACACTGCCAGTGGGAATGTTAAATGGTACAACTACTTTGAAAAACAGCTTGGTTATTTCTTGTAAAGGTAAACATACACCTACTCTATCACTTAGCTAATCTATCCCTAGGTATTTACTCAAGAGAAATGAAAAGATATGTCCATAAAAAGATTTGAACATAAAAGCTTCACGGGTAACAGCTAAAAACTTGGACAAACAATCCAAATCCTCACCAACAAGAAAAGGGATTAACATATTGTTATATATTCATACAACAGCAATAAAAAAGGATTGAACTATTGATATACACTATGAGTGAAACCCAAAATAATTATGCTGAGTAAAAGAAGCCAGACCAAAATAAACCAAAAAGAGAGTCTATATTGTATGATCTTATTTACATAAAAATTCCAGAAAAACGCAAATAATCTACAGTAATCACAGATCTATGATTAAACGGGGCTAGAAGGAGGAGGAACTGATTACAAACAAGCACAAAGAAACTTGGATATGTTCACTATTTTGGTGGTAGTGATGGTTTCATGGGTTTATACCTATGTCAAAATTCATCAAACTGTACATTTACACATTTGCTATATTTCATTTATAATTCAATGAAGTTGTGTGTGAGAGGAAAAAATCTAATTGGAGACATCAAATAAAGTATTTGAATATACATATATGGATATCAGTGGAGAGGTCTGGGTTGGACATATATATTTGGGAGGCAGGCATACAGACTGTACTTCAAGTCACAAGCCTAGATGAGATCACTGAAGGAAAAAGCAGAGAAGGAAAGAAATCCATGACCTAGGACACTCCAATGTTAAGACTGGTGAGAAAAGAAAGAAAACAACAAAGCAGACAAAGAAAGAGCAGCCCAGTGAGACAGGAAGGAAATCAGGGAGAAATGAATGAAGAAGTGTTTCAAGGAGAAAGGAGCAATTACCTGTCAAATACTATCTCTGAACTTAACATGACTGAGAAATAAAGTAGCACTGCTCACACAGGCAGAATCGGTTTATGAACAGAATGGCTAGGGTGTGTGGTGTAGTCAGATACTTTTCTGAAAGGCAGTAAAGTGAAAAGAAAGCTCACAAAGGTTTTAAGTCAGATTGATTAAACCCATATTCATCCATTTAGTCATTACTTTGGGCAAACAGCCCAACTGTATCAAGCTTCAGATTCCTTACTTGTAAAATGGGAACAGTTTTCTTTTACACAGGGTTTCCCTTAAGGATTTGAAGTGACTAAAACATCTAGCACAGTGTTTGGTGAATAGTAAGTACTCAGGAACAGTAACAACGGCATGATCATCATCATCCCTAACACAGGCTTTCTCAACCTTGGCTCTACTGACAATGATATTGTCGTGAGAGGCTCCCCAAGCATTGCAAGATGTTTAGCAGCATCCCGGGCCTTTACCC
This sequence comes from Muntiacus reevesi, assembly GCF_963930625.1. Taxonomy (NCBI): domain Eukaryota; kingdom Metazoa; phylum Chordata; class Mammalia; order Artiodactyla; family Cervidae; genus Muntiacus; species Muntiacus reevesi. The sequence goes on from NC_089270.1 coordinate 25,321,228, forward strand.
ACAAGATGCCAACTGCAATTCATTACAGTTCCTCAAGATGCGACAACCACATGTGTCTCCAGACGCTGACAAATGTCCTTCAGGTGGCTGGAGGGGCCGAACTGCCCTTACGAACCACAGTCCTAAGATTTATAACACACTATATATCTACATGCATTGATATTATCAACTTTTCTTTTTTTTTGGTCAGTTTCTTGATCAGGCATCCAATCTGGGGCCTTGGCAGTGAAAGTGTGGCGTCCTAATCACTGGACCTCCAGGGAATTCCCTCAAGTTTCAAAATTATACAGAACATAACAATCTTCTTTTAACGATTCAAGAAAATTTTCAGATTCTTATATGGTTACTATAAATGAGTATTACACCAAGATGCAAAAGATGTCTAAGGAAAAGTATAACCTATGATATTCCCAGAAACATGCTTATCTGTAAACAAATCCTGTCACTGATATTTTACCTTATATCTTTCTCATAAAAGTTGTATGCAATCTACTAAAATAAGTAGTTACTTGAGTTCATGATGGATTGGATGCCAAAAAAACTTGCTGGATTTTTTTTTAACATTAGTAAACAATTAAGTTTTTCCCCTTTTAGTTCAATTTTTTAGATTAATGGTGGCTTCAGAAGAATTGCCTAGGGAAGCAGTCATTATCTCCATTGAAATATTTCCATTATTTCAGGGAAAACAGGTAGAGGACGACATGAAGGGATGAAAAAAAAACTACATTTGAAAGCTATCATCATGTTATTGCATAATTATTATGTCAAGGGGATTAAAGGGGCAAAGTCTTGATGCAACAAAAGTCTAATAAAATCATAAGGAAATCTAACACTTAAACATAACTAGGGGGCAATGTCTCAATGAACTCAAGGGGCAATGTCTATCACTGATCTGCTTAAAAGATTTCCTGCTGTTCCTTTGGGAGCAGATAAAATCCTGTGCCCTGATTATTCACACATCTCTGAAAGTAAAATTTTGCATGGTACATTGTGGTTTTTCAACACTCAAAGCTGAATCTACTTATGGAGTTGGAAAAAAACTGAGACTACGAAAGTAGCAGGAACTGCATTCCCTTTCCATTTTATTTGCAAGGTGATGTGATGATGGGAAGGGAGATAACAAAGAAACTGGGAAAGATATGAGAATCTGGAAGCTAATAAAACCTTTTGAAAATCTCCCTCTTTAGAATCAGCTATGAAAAAGAGCCCTGATTCCCACAGTATGGTAAATGCCCTTTATCCCACAAAATTTCACAAGGTTTGCTGGGCTAATGAGCCTATCTTGTTTTTAGCTACCTTGGAACCCTAACAAACCATGGCTATGTGGGGGATGGTACCAAGAACAAATACTTAGCCAAATTCTGTAGATAAAAAAGCAAAGAAAACTGTGCAAAAAGTGGCCCACATGTGTCAAGAGAAAAACTCTCCACATACATAAGAAATGTATGCTGAAAAGGCAAATAGCTTAACTGTCTCCCCCTTAGAACTGTTTCCTTCTAAGAGAGTATTAATACTATCACAGCAATGCAATGACCTAATTGTGATGCTTTGTAAGGTTAGTTTACATTTGCATATTTTCATATTTATTACATGAGAGCACACTTGGGTATATACGTAATAATTATATAATTTATTTTAAAATGGTTTTTGTGAGTGTTGTGAATATAGTAGAGAATAAAAAATCAACTACAGGGACAAGACAGTAACGTAGATGAATGAAGCAGGCCAGGTGTAAGACTATGAGGAGGATGGAGACTATGTGCTCGTCTAAGGAAAGCAGCGATTCCTCAGCTCCGACTGACTGCTCCCATGGGACAGTGCAGGACCAGGTGTCATCAGTCTTCAGAGTTTTTAAAAAGAACAGCTCAAAATCTAAAAAGTGATATCAAAGTACCCCATTTTTAATGTTAGCGATGTATTTATTGTTTAAAATACTAAGTGGTCAAACAACCTTGCATGTAAGACAGACAATGCCCTTGGCCCTAAAGACTGTGACCTCTAGAGAAAGGTTCAAAATAAAAGTCAATGGTATTCGGGGGACTTCCCTGGCGCTCCAGTAGTTAGGAGTCCATGCTTCCACTGCAGGAGGCATGGGTTTGATATCTGGCCAGGGAACTAAGATCCCACATGCCACACAGTGCGGTAAAAAAAAAAAAAAGATTGACATCTGGGAGAATATTCAAACTTATAAATTAATCTTAAAAGGAAGGGAGGAAAACCATGTAAAGATTTGATGGATTCTTCCTATGAAATATTTTTATGTGGATAAATGCAAATAACTAAGCTGTGGGTTTAAGTATTGGTTAATATTTCTCAAAATGCAGGATTGTGTGGCATGTGTTAACAGGTTTCTCATGAAATCAAGCACAGGTACACAAATATGTCTGGATTAAACAGAATTGAATAGGCTCCGTTTTGCAGAATTCTCAATATTTAGTATACTAATGTAAATTTTGTGACATTTCAGAGGGAGATACAGTATGTTATGCTTAACTATAGATCCCTTTTAATACAGAGAACTCTAGAACTTCTGTGCTATATTTCAAGGAACAGAAGTTTAATTCGAGAAAAAGTTTAATTTGGTGCAGGTATTAGCTTGAGCACAAGCTAATAACTTAGCAAGAAGTAGATTTAATACTATACATGCAATTTATTCTGTAGCTATACTCTATAAAATACTATAGCTTAGCAGTATATAATTAAGATCTATGCTTTGAATTGAACTAGTAAAGTATGAGCCTGTTCCAAGGATCTATAGTTCCTTCTGATTTAATATTAACTAAAAAAGTGTTAGTGAGATGTACTCCACTTCCTTCAAATTACAGTCATAAGACAGCACTTCTAAATTTTAATGGAGAGTACCACAAAAATTTGCTAAACAATTAAAGTAACATACAAAGCTATTTTGATGTAGAAGTTAGTCAAGCTAAAACTACAACACTAGTTATATCTAAAGATTGTAAAACAAAACTAGACTCATGAAATACTATATTTTTATAAGTAGGTAAAAGTATGAAACACGTAAATAATTTCTTTTCATCCAGTATAATTATTTTAAAAATTCCAGAGCTAAGTCTATGTTTTTACATCCTATAGCTTATGTACTTTTGGTATACTTACTATAACTTGTAAAAGTAAACATCCCTTTGTTGCTGTTTAATTACTAAGTCATGTCTGACTCTGTTGCGACCCCGTGGACTGTAGCCCACCAGGCTCCTCTGTCCATGGGATTCCCCAGGCAAGAACACTAGAGTGGGTTGCCATTTCCTGCTAAAGGGGATGTTCCCCACCCAGGGATTGAACCCCAGTCTCCTGCATTGACAGGCAGATTCTTTGCCACCAGGGAATCCCAAATGAAAAATTAAGAACAAAATGACCCTTTGAAATTATAGTGAAAATAAACCTAAGATAGGCATATCAAATTAAAGATTGCTTTTTAAAAAGTCCATATAAACCTCTCGAAACATTTCACACTTATTTATGTGGCTTTTAACTAAATATGTATATATACATTTACTCTTCAAATGTATTTACAGTTGTGTTTTTCTCCAGTTATATAAACAATATTAAAAAACATTCTGGACCTTCTTGTTGAAACGCCACATCAAGTTCATAATCCGTCTTTCGGAGGACAAAAGAGACATTCTAATAAAGGTAGTTCTAACTCAGAGTGAGGGAATACCAAGTAATCTTTTACACTGTGGTCAATTAGGTAAACAAGCAGACCTATAGTTTTAAACATCTGTCTGCTAACTGCATAAACTAGTTGTATAAATTACAAGATTTAATAAAGAATCTAGTCAGAAAAAATGGCCACAATTTATTAAATCAGGAACTATGGAATACAAAAAAGATATAAAAAATTTCTGTTACTCTACTTAGTAGACAATATCATGTAAGTCATATATCTCTGGGGTTTCTCTTTAGTAAAGAGAAAAATACCACCTACCTCACAGTCTGCTAACAGGATCAAATAAGATAATGGACATAGAAGCACTGTAAAATTTAAACTCTATAAATATGACAAAACAGTAATAGTACTACTCAACAAGGACAGAGCATTTTCGCAAGAGTCAAGGCATATTAATTAATTAGGCAGTCAGTATTATCTGCTTTGAAACAAGGGGTTCAAATTTCACAAAAGGTAATGTTATATAGCTTAATAAGTTAGTTTCTTTGTTAGTTTTTTGTTAGGTAAAAGAAATTTTGTCATGTACCATTTTAAACCTACTTTAGAGAACGATATTTTTCTTCTTTCATTTTAAAAAGTTAAGGATCTCAGGAAAAATGGCAAAACAAAATAAAATGTGGTTACTTTAAATTAACTATGAGGAAAAGAAGAATCAATGTTAAAAAGTAAATGGAAATTGAAACGGACCACCAGAAAAAAGGCAATATTGGTGAGTTTTATAAATTAATATTAAAAAATGTCAGTAACCAGACATTATTGTGCATGCATAATTTTAAAGGGACAATATCAACATATAAGTATTCTCTGAACTGGAATACCTTCCAGTTCTTCTTGAATATAGGTAAAATTTATATGCATATATACATATATATGTATACATATTCAAATATTATTTTTATTTTTAAATAAACTGCTCAAAAAATTTCCCCCTTGGAAATACATAAGAAGTAATTCAAATAGATTGTCCTACCAGAGAAAAAACTTTAATTTCATTAAAATATGTACTAGAATATTTTCTGTGTCCTGGATAACAAATAATTTGCATTCATAGAAGTAGTAAATAATAATATAAGATTATAAAATATTCCTCTTTAGTGAAGGAATTCTTATATATTGAAATAAATCTCAAGATTTTTTTACCAGCCAGAAGAAACTCACTTGACAGTGTCCTTTTATATTATCAGAAATTATGCCTAAAAGCATCATGCATATTAAATGCAATCTTTTACCTTCAACATCATCTGAAAAGGTCGACAAAATAAATAAATGAAAAGTGGATGATAAAGAAAACTTTATGTAGTAGTATTCACAATAAAATAAATAAAAGCTTAAAAACATCATATAAGCAATATAATTTTTTAAAGGAGGAGCTTCATACTCATTTTACTCAAATATCTTAGATATCTAATAGATATAGCATGTACTATATATGTAGAGTTATGAGACATATTTACCAATAAATTGAGGGTTTATTAAAATAACTCCAATGAAGTTGAATTCATTCTAAAATGAAGTTCATTATATCACCTAAGAAATATCTTTTGATGAAGCAGTAAAGACAAAGTATCAATAACAGAATTGAAGACCCTATTTCTCAATATCTATTTTTCTAAAAATTGACTCAGGCTATTAGCCTAAGTTCATATTTTAATCTTTCCTAGAAAAATGACTCCACTATTGTAGTTTCTAGAACTGTTTACCCTGTTTCATCCAAAGAATCACTTTTTGGATAGTAAATTAAAAAAAATAAGGAGCCCAAATACATTAACAGAAGCAAAAAAATGGACCTAAACATTACTAGATTATGAATTTATAACAAAGGAAAATCACCTAATTGATGCTAAACATTTTTTTTTAAAAACACAAAAATTATCAAGAAGAAAATAGCTAAATTTTCAATCTGAAACAACTAAGAAAAAATTTAATGTTTTCTAACAAGTGTAACTGCATCTAATTTTCTCATCTGAGAAATGACTAGTGGAAATAAGTATCTTTTTCTTCAAAATGGTTGTACTGTATTTAAGTACTGTTATGTAACTGACAGCCTCTTTTTCAATGGGAACCAAATTATGTTTACTAAAGATTTTTTTACCCCTGAGAAATTAATAAAGTTGTGAGGTAGATATCACAGAGAAATAAAAATTTAAGAGAAAGGATATTCAACTCTAAGAAATTGTGATTATGCAACACAACCCAGTTTCAAATGTTATTAATTACTGATATTTTGTGAAATTAATATCTATATATATATATATTTCTGCTCCACTTTTACTTTAATAAAATATGTGTAAACAATATTAGCTACATTTCTTTATGACTTACCTACTCAGATTTTGCAGGATCCTATAATTTCAGTCTAAATTAGACTTATAATATGCATGAATATCACCCTTTAGATTGTCTAGAAAAATGAAAAACCCACTATGTCCTATTGCAACAGTCAATGTGAAATAAGGAAAGCATTCTTCAATAGCATTGTAAAATGTTACTCAGTGTCTGTTTTTACAATACATGGAGTAAAATGTACGGATTTCCAGTCAAGTATTTCCCATGCTGGGAACTCCCTGGTGGCCAAGAGGTTAGGATTCCAGGCTTTCATTGCCATGGACTGGGTTCAATCCCCGGTTGGGGAACTGAGATACTACAAACTGCATGGTGTGACACAAAAACAAAAAACCTTCTAAATATAAAAAAGTTAACATAAGACCTGTGTTAGAAATTTAAGTAGATATCAGGAACAATTCCTCTAACTTCATACTGCTCACCATATAACATATAAATAAAAGTTTGATTTTTAATCAATATCCAAAAATGATTATTTAATTGAGAGATTACTAACATTCATTCTGCTTAACTAAAATCAATGAAGAGAGAATAATATATTTTAAAAAGGAGAATCTAATTACACCTCCAAATCACATACAAAGCAGTCATCGTAAAGATATTTTCTAATGTTTTCCCTTTATTGATTAGAACAAAAAAAGAAGAAAAAAAAAACCTTAAAAATAAATTTATAAAATAAAATCAACCCTAAAATAGCAAAAATGGCACAATCCAGTTAATTTTATGTACAGAAAACACAGTAAAAGAAACTTACCTACTTCTTCCTCTTCATCATTAGATATTATATTATACAGTGTGTCCAAAGCATAACCTATTATTTCAGAATCCGAACTGGAAGAAAGAAATTATTACACTTATACACTGCCAGTTAGAGTAAAAGCTGTTCTGACCATTTTAGACTTTTATTTAACAAGACTGTATAAAACATTAATCTCACTTCTGAAGACCTACCCTAAGAAAATATCAGAGTGCAAACTGAAAAGACATATAAAGGTCTATTTTTCTTTTATAATACTGAAAAATCAGAAGCAACCTAAATGTCCAATAATATTTTTAAAAAGTGTGGTAAATCCATATATAGCAGCAATTAAAAAATGTATTTTTAAAGAATGTTTAATGACATGGTAATTAAAACACCCCTGATTTAATGCCAGTAGGAAAAAAATGGAATACAACAATCGATGTGAAGATTGATCCCATCTATGAAAAACCATATATATATTCACAGATGTATGTATATATTTTAAGGAAACCTTATAAATCAATTTGGAAAAGAAATCCAACTTTAAAACAAGCAAAATCAGCACAAGCCAGGTAATTTTTTAAGTCTGTGTGTATGTTTACATATATGTTTTGTAACATAAATATGTTTATATAACATATATATTATATAAACATAAGTGTTCTCTCTAGTTGGACCTCTAGAATTTATTTCCTTGATCTGTATTTTCTTAAAACAAAAAAAACTTACAGTAAACATTTACGATTTATAACATCAGGAAGTATAAAATTTTTTCCTTTTACTCATTTGTTTCAGGGAGTATAAAATTTTTTTATCTTTTTTCTTTTGTTTCAGGAAGCATAATTTTTTTTGTCTTGTGGCATGTGGGATCTTAGTTCCGTGACCAGGGATTGAAACCACTCTCCCTGCATTGGAAGTGCAGAGTCTTTTAAACCACTGGACTGCCGGGGAAGTCCAAGGAAGAATATCTTTGTTGTTGATAAACAGATAAAATGTGAAAGCATGATGGAAGATGATGGCACTCAGAGTGAAAAGCAAGAATGAGACACAGGTCAGAAAGATTCAATAAATATAAAGAAGTGATGAGGAGTGAAAGCAAAAATGAGGGACAGGGTCACAACCAGAGGATATAAATATCAAATAAAATAGATCTTTAAAATTATTATTACCTGTTTTTGAGAAACTTAAGAGGGACATCTCTTAAGAGACCTTTGAGAAAGCAGGAATAGAAGGAAATGTCCTCAAAATGAAAATCTGGCAACTAATATCATATGTAATGGTGAAAAACTAAATGCTTCACCCCTAAGATCAGTAACAAGATAATGATGTCTCCTCTAGCCACTTCTACCCAACACTGAATTAGAGGTTCTAGCTAGAGCATTTGGCAAGAAAAGGAAATAAAAAAATACAGATTAGAAAGGAAGAACTAAAACCATCCCATTTACTGATGACATGACCTCGTATATAGAAAATTCTAAGGAAACCACTAAAAATCTATTAGAACTAGAAAATAAATTCAGCAAGGTTGAAGGACACATGCTTAACATTAAAAAAATCAACTCTATTTCTTTATACTAGCAATGGACAATAAAAAATTTAAAATTCCATTTAAATAACATAGAAAAGTTTTAAATACTTGGAAATAAATTTTACTAAAGTCCTATACTTGTACACTGAAAACTACAAAAATTGTTGAAAGAAATTATCTAGAACTCAAATAAATGAAAAGATATTCTGTGTTCATGAATAGGAAGGTGTAATGTTGTAAACATGGTAATATACCCCAACTTGACTTACAGATTCATACAATCCCTATAAAAATCCCAGCTACCAGCTGATCGTAAACCTATATAGGAATGCTGGGAATGCAACGTATCCAGAAGAGCCAAAATAATCTTACAAAAGAAGCGCGAAGTTGAAGGACTCACATTTTCTGATTTCGAAATTTCCTATAAAATTATAGTAATCAAGACAATACTGGCATAAGGACAGACACAGATTAATAAAATAGATAAAGTCTAACATTTATTTCAGTTGATTTTTGGCAAGGGTGCAAAGACCATTCAATGAGGAAAGAAGTATCTTCAACAAATGGTGTGATGGACAATTAAACACCCACACGCAAAAAGTTGGATTCCAATTTCACACCTTATATAAAAATCAACTCAAAATGGGATACAGGATTTAAATCTAAGAGTTAAAACTATAAAACTCTTAGATGAAAGGACAGGTACAAATATTCAAAACCCTGGATTAGGCAATGGTTTCTTAAATATGATACTAAAAGCATAAGCAAGAAAAGATAAAACAGATAAACTGGATTTTGTCAGAAGTAAAAACATTTGTCCTTCAAAGGACACTATTAAGAAAGTGAAAAGAAAACTCAAGAAATGGGAAAAAATATTTGCACATCATATGTCTACTAAGGGTTTTGTATCCATAATAATATACAACTGAACAATAAAAAGAGAACTTAAAAGACAAGAAAAAATTAAAATTAGGCAAAAGGCTCAGTCATTTCTCTAATAAAGACACACAAATGGTAAACAAGCACATGGAAAGATACTCAACAATAATTAAGAATATGCAAAGCGTAAGTCATTAGATATGTGCAAAGGAAAACTACAAGATACACACACTAGGATGGCCATTTTAAAAAAAGGGCAATAAAAAGTGTTGATGAATAGAAACTGGACCTTTACGCCTGCAGATTAAGATGTAACAAGGCGCAGGCCCCCCATGTAAGAGTTGGGCAGCTTCTCAGTAAGTTAAACTACATGACCCAACAATTGCATTCTTTTGTATAAAACACATGTTCACACAAAAACAAGTACACAAATGTTCATAATAGCACTATTCACAACAGTCAAAAAATGGAAATACCCCCAAATGTCTGTCAACAGACGAATGGATAAACAAATAGGCTATATCCGTGCGTGTGAGTTAGCCGCTCAGTTGTGTCCTACCCTTTGTGACAGCTCCATGTCCATGAATTTCCCAGGTAAGAATAGTAGAGTGAGTGGCTATTTCCTTCTCCAGGGGATCTTTCCTGGAATATTATTCAGCTGTCAAAAGGGGTGAAATATACTAATACATGTTACAACATGGATGGACTTTGAAATATTATGGTAAGTGAAAGAAGCCAGACACAAAAGTCCCACATTTTATGACTCCATTTATATGAAATGCTCAAAACAGTCAAATTTATACAGACAAAAAGTAGATTAGCAGCTGCTAGGCACTTGGAATGGGGATGGTAGGTATTAGGCAATGACAACTAATGGATATTGGACTGTTTTTGAAGTGATGAAAATGTTTTGGAATTAGATAGTGGTGATAGTTATACAACTTTGTGAATATACTAAACCCACTGAAATGTACACCTAAAAAAAAAAAACCAAACTACTGAGGTGACATAGTTTGGAAACATTAGTTTCCATCAGACAACTTTCAGGCCCTGAATGTGAGACTTGGGAGAATAAACAGTCGCTCCTCAAGTTTTAAGAGAAATGGACCCATGGACAGATGGAGTTTCAAGGCATGCCAAGAAAGGGAACACAGCTCTCTGTGATGCAGTCAACGATGAGGGGGATAAGGATGAAGGGATTCAGTTTAAGGATTCTGAGAGTATTAGATAGGCCAAGAGCATAAGCATAAAAGAGTAATGAAGATGAGTAGTGGAAAGAGATGGCTGCAGAATATACACCTTTGCAATCAATGAAGTGAAGAAAATACTAACAGCATATTTTGAGAACAGAAGATAACAGATAAATATAGAAGACAAATGGAAATGGAATTGACACAAGAAAAGGAATAAAACACAAGAAGGTTCACAGAAGTTTGGCTTTGCTGTCTAAGAGGCATAATAAAATACCCATCAGCCTCTCACATGACCAATTATTAGTTCACACATTCACAAGGCTACGTAGTACACCTTATTTCTATATGGTACACCTTATGATGCCTGGCAGAGAGTAAATGTGCAATACATGTTTTTTAAAACGTATTTCTTAACCTTTATATCAAGACTATTATTTTCTACTATGCCCTAAAAATTACAATAAGGGTCACTTTAAATAAGGGGTAGCATTCTGTTTTCTGTATCAAGATAGTAATTGTTTCATAACCAATTTTGTAAAACTCAATGAGAAATGCATGCATAAAGATACATGAAAAAAAATTACATGTATGTTTAATAATCACACTAATTTTTTTGATCTAACATTTGTTTTCTCGTAACTTAGAGTATTGTTTAAAGCAGATAGCAAACTTGGGTTACTTTATTAGTTTTCTATTGATGCTGTAGCAAATTACTACAAATTCAGTGGTTTATACAACACAAATATATTATCTTACTGTTCCAGAAGTCAGAGAGCTGAATGGGTCTCAGTGGACTAAAGTCAGGGTATCATCAGGGCTGCCTTCTTTTCTGATGCCTTTCAGGGAGAATCCACTTCCTTGCCTTTTCCAGGTCTAGAGGTCCCCTTTCACTTCTAAAACCAGCAAAGACAGATGGAGGTCTTTTCATTTTACCTCACTCTGACCTCCTCTTTTGCATTCCTCTTCAACTTTTGAGAAGCCTTAGGATTACCCTGGGCCCACCTGGATAATCCAACATAATCTCTCTATCTAAAAATCCATAACTTAATTGTATCTCCAAAGTCCCTTCTGCCATCTAAGGTAACATTTATAGGTTGTGCTGAGAGAATATAAACATCTTTGGGGGACCATTATTCTTCCTACTGAAGTTGCCCAGCTGGTGTTAAAATAACAGTCTTGCAGCTGCCCACTCCAGTGTTAATAACTGATAGTTCTGGAATAACATCTGATGGATTTAAGCAAACACATTAGAATTAACAGGCTTTGGGGTGGCTTTCCTAGTGGTCCAATGGTTAAGACTCTGCAATCCCAATGCAGGTGGCCCAGGTCCGATCCCTGGTCAGGAAAGTAGATTCTAAATGCAACTAAGAGTCCGCAGGCTGCCAACAAAAGGCAAAGATCCCATGGGTTGTTAAGATACAGCACAGCCAAATGAATAAATAACAAAAACAAGAATTAGTTGGCTGTGAAAGGTGGCCAACGTGAGTCACACTGAGGAGGACAGCAAAGATTCTACTCGGTGTGAACAAGCAGCTGGGCATTGCTGAAATACAATTTTAAAAGGTCATGAGTTTTGACAGACAGGCAGCATCTAAGTCTTTAAAAAGCTTACAGGTGGGACTTCTTTGGCGGTTCAGTTGTTAAGAATTTGCCATCTGACGCAGGGTACATGGGCTCAATCCCTGGTGGGGGAAATAAGCTCCCCCACATGTTTAGAACCATGTGCTAGATCTACTGAGCCCACAAGCTCTGGAGCCTGCGTGCTGCAACAACGACCTGATGCAGACAAATAAATAAAGAAATATATATATATTTTTAAATGCTTATATGCTTTGCTTTGTTTGAGGAACTTGGACTTCGCACTGCACTGAGTTGGTTAAATGCATTAAACAGGTGAGTAATAGAAGATTTACATTTCAGACAGATAATTCTCGAAATGAATGGAAAGATAAAGAAGTCAGGGGCAAAGAATAGAGTCTGGAGGCGGTGGCCGGTTTTACATTATGTTAAAAAAAAAACACCAAACCTCTCTGTTACAGCTCACTTCAAAAGCCGAACCCTAAGTCTCCTCTTCTTAAGTACAGGCTGTATTTATTAACTTGCTTCTAGTAAAGTAGAATGTAATGGGATTGACGATAGGTGACTTCTGAGACAAAGTCCTAAAAGGCACTGTGGCCTTCTCTCTGTTCTCCCTCTAAGATCACTTGCTCTGGGAGAAGCCAGTTTTTCATATCATGAGGATGCTCAAGTAGGCCTTTAGAGAGAGCAACAGGTGAGACAGTGAGGCCTCCTGCCTCAGGTGAGGGCGCCACTTTGGCATCAGATACTCCAGCCCCAACCAAGCCTCCAGACGACTCCAGTCCGGGATGACATCTTGTGCACAACCTCCTAAGAGCCCCTGAGCCAGAACCACCTAGCTAAGCCGCTTCTGAATTCCTGATCCACAGGAACTGTGACACAACAAATACTTGTTATTTTGAGCCAGGCAGCTCTGAGGTAATGTATTACACAGCAGTAGACAACTAATACAGTGGCTGTGAAAATGACTTACGTGAGTGACACTGAGGGTCAAAACTAGGACTGACAACTGAAGTCAGGAGAATTCATGGATTCCAGGTTTTTTTTTTTTGGTCTGGATGGGCATAATGGGTTAAGGAGAGGGATGAGTTCAGCACAAAACCTCCAGTTTCTTATTTTAATGGAAAGGTGCTAACTAGGATGAACTTGGGTTAAAGGCAGCTGAAGTAGATCAGGTGGGTGATGGGATGTGGTGGAGTATTAGCAGGACGGCCAGAGACATATCAACTTTTCAACATTTTGAATTTAAGGTACCTGTGAAGAAATCTTGATATGGTGGAAATGTAAACTGAGTCGCTAAAGCTTGTAAGATATATTTAACAAGAGATAAGATCTAAAATTATTCCTGCACAGTTGTTATTTAAAACCAAAGATGCAGATGCTCTCTTCAAGACAACCTGAAAGAGCAAAAACTAGGCTGAGTGACTTTTCTCTTAAGACTTCACTCTATTAGTATGAGTTTACTTACCTCCCCTCAGAAAGACAGAGTCTAGATAACTGATATAACATATAATATGCATATTATAGAATAGTACACTATAGTATATCTAAGTGAAAATCAATACATTAATTTGTTCAATTCAAATTCCAAATTTTAAACCTTTAACTGACAGTTACTTCATTCCATTTTTTTTATATAATGGTAAGCTCTCAGTCCCTGAAGGTTTAGATTATATCTGTCCTAAATGCTTAGCGCAATGGTTTGGATCTAGTGTCCAGTAACTCTTTATTGAAAATGACAACTGAAAGTAAAAACTTAGTAGCCTTAATCATTTCTGGAACAGTGACTCTAAAACAAAATAATTAAAATTCTAAGAAAAATTAGGGAGAAAAATCATTAAATAGAGACATACCGATCTGTTTGTAAAACATGGATAAGATGTTCCATTGCTTGAATACCCACTTCCAAGCGATATTTCTGCACAGAAGAAAAATGTAATTTAAGAAAGGCATATCCAATGTAACAACCTTAATAACGGATAAAGTGTTACCGACCTTAGATAATGATTTCAGAGCTCGCACAGCGTTTCTTCGATCGTCCAGTAAAGTAGATGAAGCTACTCTGTCACAAAGCTTTTGAATCTGTCATGGAAAAATGAAATAACATAAATAGAATAAAAAGAAAGGAAAAAAGATACATAAAGTTTCTTCCAAAGCTTATACTATTTGAGGGGGAAAAAAAAGGATGTCACTATTTAGATAGTATTATAATCTTGTTACAGATATCAAATAGATTTTTCACAGAGACTTGAAAAATGGAAGTGGCAAAAGAGAAGTCAAATAAGGTTAACTTATATAAACTGAAAACTTAAAAGAAATTAGTAGACTCAGAGCTTTGCAAACATAACTATTACAGCTCTTTCAGCTAAGAAGGATCCATTAGGGCTATGGTATATGATGTGTTAATAAAAGTTAATAAACAAAAATTTTTAAAGTAATGATTGTTTACATCATAACTTCACCCTAATGTTTCCACTACATATCTGAATGAGGAAAGTCAGAAATTGTTTATCAAAAATTTAGTTTTAAGTGTGCCTCGAAAACCTAGAAGGGTGAAATGTTCTAAGCTTCTAATAAATTTTCAGGAATTAAAATCTGAACTGAATTTTAAAATAAACCTTGGAGCATTATTTATAATAGAAAAAAATCAGAAACAACTGTCCATCAAGAGAAGAAAAATTAAATAAATTATGGTATATTTTCCAGTCAAATACTATGAAAACTACTCAAAAGATGTTAACTGTACTGACATAAAAATACTATGATTTAATAAATAGTGGAAAAAAAAAGAGCAAGTTGTAAAATTATGTAAATTTTAAGCTTACTGTAATAAAAGAATCAAACTGTGTGTGTATGTAAAACTGCACTTAAAGAAGAATTTGGAAACTTAAAGCAACTATAAAACCTCTAGAAGAAAGCACTGGAGAAAATGCTTGTGGCCTTAAATTAGGCAAGAGTTTGTCAGACACGTATATTAAAGTACAATTCATAAAAGAAGAACATAATAATTTGGACTTCATCACTCCTGTTTTTCAAAAGATACCGTTAAGACAAGGAAAAGATAAGCCATAGAAAGGATAAAAAAACATGGAAAACAAGTGATAAAGAACAGTTTTTAAAACCATTACACTCAGGTCCTTCATAACTCCAACAGTTGTTTCCTATCTTATTATGCTATTACTCATTCTTTAATAACACTTTTTACTCGGATTCTAGAAATGATATTGGCGTGTCACAAATTTTGCATTCGATGTACCAAAATTAATGGTGTTTAAATACATATAGTGTTTTCCAAATTATGTTCTGTAGACTTCTAGTGTCCCAGAAGATATTAACAGACTTCCTATGATCACAACCAATGGGAAACATAAGTTATATACAAAATTAGGTTTCTGCAATGCAGAATTTCTAAGTCTTTACTATACTGATTTGCATTTCTTCACACTACAGATGCAGTATGTTAACCAAGCCTAGCTTGACTTCTTGATTTTATTCATTCTCAGTTCAGTTCAGCTCAGTCAGTCAGTCGTGTCTGACTCTTTGCAACCTCATGAAACTCAGCACGCCAGGCCTCCCTGTCCATCACCAACTCCCAGAGTCCACCCAAACCCATGTCTACTGATTCAGTGATGCCATCCAACCATTTCATCCTCTGTCGTCCCCTTCTCTTCCTGCCCTCAACCTTTCCCAGGATCAAGGCCTTTTCCAACGAGTCAGCACTTCACCTCAGGTGGCCAAAGTATTGGAGTTACAGCTTCAGCATCAATCCTTCCAATGAACACCCAGGACTGATCTCCTTTAGGATGGACTGGCTGGATCTCCTTGCAGTCCAAGGGACTCTCAAGAGTCTTCTCCAACACCACAGTTCAAAAGTATCAATTCTTCGGTGCTCAGCTTTCTTTATAGTTCAACTCTCACATCCATACATGACTACTGGAAAAACCATAACCTTGACTAGACAGACCTTTGTGGACAAAGTAATGTCTCTGCTTTTTAATATGCTATCTAGGTTGGCCATAACTTTCCTTCCAAAGAGTAAGCGTCTTTTAATTTCATGGCTGCAATCACCATCTGCAGTGATTTTGGAGCCCCCCAAAATAAAGTCAGCCATTGTTTCCCCATCTATTTGCCATGAAGTGATGGGATCGGATGCCATGATCTTAGTCATCTGAACGTTGAGCTTTAAGCCACCTTTTTCACTCTCTTCTTTCACTTTCATCAAGAGGCTCTTTAGTTCTTCTTCACTTTCTGCCATAAGGGTGGTGTCATCTGCATATCTGAGGTTATTGATATTTCTCCTGGCAATCTTGATTCCAGTTTGTGCTTCCTCCAGCCCAGCATTTCTCATGATGTACTCTGCATATAAGTTAAATAAGCAAGGGGACAATATACAGCCTTGACGTACTCCTTTTCCTATTTGGAACCAGTCTGTTGTTCCATGTCCAGTGCTTCCTGACATGCATTCAGGTTTCTTAGGAGGCAGGTCAGGTGGTCTGGTATTCCCATCTCTTTCAGAATTTTCCAATTTATTGTGATCCACACAGTCAAAGGCTTTAGTGTAGTCAATGAATCAGAAATAAATGTTTTTCTGGAACTCTCTTGCTTTTTCGATGATCCAGAGGATGTTGGCAATTTGATCTCTGGTTCCTCTGCCTTTTCTAAAACCAGCTTGAACATCTGGAAGTTCACGGTTCACGTATTGCTGATGCCTGGCTTGGAGAATTTTGAGCGTTACTTTACTAGCGTGTGAGATGAGTGCAACTGTGTGGTAGTTTGAGCATTCTTTGGCATTGTCTTTCTTTGGGATTGGAATGAAAACTGATCTTTCCAGTCCTGTGGCCACTGCTGAGCTTCCCAAATTTGCTGACATATTGAGTGCAACACTTCCATAGCATCATCTTTTAGAATTTGAAATAGATCAACTGGAATTCTATCACCTCCATTAGCTTTGTTCGTAGTGATGCTTCCTAAGGCCCACTTGACTTCACATTCCAGGATGTCTGGCTCTATGTGAGTGATCACACCATGGTGATTAACTGGGTCGTGAAGATCTTTTTTGTACAGTTCTTCTGTACCACCTTCTGTGGCACCTTCTGTGCCACCTCTTCTTAATATCTTCTGCTTTTGTTAGGTCCCTCCCACTTCCGTCCTTTATTGAGCCCATCTTTGAATGAAATGTTCCTTTGGTATCTCTAATTTTCTTGAAGAGATCTCTATAGTCTTTCCCATTCTTTCCCACTGTTTTCCTCCTCACGTTTAGAAATTATTCCTACCTTAAATTGTACTTACTTCTTATTAATTATGTTGACTTTCAAAAATGGAATAATAGCTTTTCGGCCGCAACCACCATCTTCCAGTAATTTGCCAAAACGACCAACACAAAGGGAAAGAGGAGGGACACCCGCTACATGTTCTCTAGGCCTTTTAGAAAACATGGAGTTGTTCCTTTGGCCACATACATGTGAATCTACAAGAAGGGTGATATTGTAGATTCAAGGGAATGGGTACTGTTCAAAAAGGAATGCCCCACAAATGCTACCATGGCAAAACTGGGAGAGTCTACAGTGTTACCCAGCATGCTGTTGGCATCACTGTAAACAAACAAGTTAAGGCCAAGATTTTTGCCAAGACAATTAATGCGCATGTTGAGCACATTAAGCACTCTAAGAGCCGAGATAGCTTCCTAAAATGTGTGAAAGAAAATGATCAGTAAAAGAAGCAAGCCAAAGAGAAAGGGACTTGGGTTCAGCTGAAGCGCCAGCCTGCTCCACCCAGAGAAGCACACTTTGTGAGGACCAATGGAAAGGAATCTGAACTGTTGGAACCCATTCCCTACGAATTCATGGCCTGAAGAGTGTAAAAATAAAGACCTGGACTGTAAAAAATAAAAAGAAAAAAGGAATAATAAAACATTCTCTTTATCAAGTAATTGGTTGATAGTTTCATTTTTTTTTTTTTTACCTTGAGAAAAACTACACAATTATCTTCTGAAAACACGAATCTCACTATTCTCAGCTTAAAGAATACCTAAAGCTAAAAAGAGTTTTCCTGAGTATGACTGTAAGATTAAACTGTTAGCTAAAGATAGATTTCTTTTCTAATGAGTTCAAATTATATATCTTCAATTAACTTTGGTTAATAAATAAAATCACTAGTTTTTTCAGAAAGTTGTAAAATGTAACTTAAAAACTAATCACTATTTTAAAGGGTACTATGTATATATAAAAATTCCTGAGTTTGGGTAAATATGTTTCAAGACTATTTTTAGGATGACAAACATGCTGGGCGTTCCTTGATAGCCTAGTGGTTGGGATTCCAGGCTTTCACTGCTGTAGACCAGGTTCAATTCTTGGTTGGAGAACTGAGATTTTGCAAGCCACTTGATGCAGCCAAACAAAAGGAGAAGAAAAATGACTATAAACATGCTTTTTATCTACTAAACTTGGGTTTTAGTGGCAAGCACACATTCTTCTCAACTGGTGATTTTAATCTGAACCTTCTCTCTAGTGGCTTAAGACAAACTCAAATCACCACACTGCAAAATCAATAAGTCAAAAATGAGTATAAGAGCAACTTATTTATCCACCATAATTAAGCTATTTGAGATACTTTCTGTCAGCCACTAAAATGGCCTTTTCATTTTATTGATTTCTGATAGCAATCTAAAACTAATTACAACAATCTCTGGCTTCTTAAAGAACATAATTATAAGCTTTCTTGGCATTTAAACCTAAGTCTTCTCCAATATCAGATACAGGGATGTTTTAGGTGGTAAATGAAGAAATAAATATAAAAATCTTTGCACAGCACCTAGTGCTATAAATGCTCAAAAACTGTTAACAAACTTAATTATTACTAAACTTCTATGATTCCTTTGTATTATTTTTCTGTCCTATTAGGCTTTTGACCATCATGGACATCACGTATGTTTCTAACAGATCATTCCAATTTTGCAGATTTTCAGTGTGAAATCTGATAATTAAGCTAGATAGTAATATGTCTATAACTCCAAATTACTCAGGCTTCAACTCAAGACTGAGAACATGGACTTTGCTACTTCTACTTTTGCTGTGAGAAAGCCTTATTACCTCATAATAATATTTCACAGAGTTAAAGTTTCTGAGTAAGTAATCTCTCCAAGATGAAGTGCTATACTCCTACTTTTTACAGACAATGGAAACCAAATGAAAGGAAATTATTATATATGTTTCAAACCTTACAAACACTTAGCCATGTTTTAGGTCAAACATAGGTCTGTATTTTTAAGGTGACATTTCAGTTCAGTTCAGTTCAGTTCAGTCGCTCAGTCGTGTCAAACTCTGAGACCACATGAACCTCAGCATGCCAGGCCTCCCTGTCCATCACCAACTCCTGGAGTCCACCCAAACCCATGTCCATTGAGTCGATGATGCCATCCAACCATCTCATCCTCTATCGTCCCCTTCTCTTCCTGCCCTCAACCTTTCCCAGGATCAGGGTCTTTTCCAATGAGTCAGCTCTTCACCTCAGGTGGCCAAAGTACTGGCGTTTCAGCTTCAGCACCAGTCCTTCCAATGAACACTCAGGACTGATCTCCTTTAGGATGGACTGGCTGGATCTCCTTGCAGTCCAAGGGACTCTCAAGAGTCTTCTCCAACACCACAGTTCAAAAGCATCAATTTTTCAGTGCTCAGCTTTCTTTATAGTCCAACTCTCACATCCATACATGACTACTGGAAAAACCATAACCTTGACTAGACAGACCTTTGTGGACAAAGTAATGTCTCTGCTTTTCAACATGCTGTCTAGGTTGGTCATAACTTTCCTTCCAAAGAGTAAGCGTCTTTTAATTTCATGGCTGCAATCACCATCTGCAGTGATTTTGGAGCCCCCCAAAATAAAGTCAGCCACTGTCTCCACTGTCTCCCCATCTATTTGCCATGAAGTGATGGGACCAGGTGCCATGATCTTAGTTTTCTGAATGTTGAGCTTTAAGCCACCTTTTTCACTCTCTTCTTTCACTTTCATTAAGAGGCTCTTTAGTTCTTCTTCACTTTCTGCCATAAGGGTGGTGTCATCTGCATATCTGAGGTTATTGATATTTCTCCTGGCAATCTTGATTCCAGCTTGTGCTTCCTCCAGCCCAGCATTTCTCATGATGTACTCTGCATATAAGTTAAATAAGCAGGGTGACAATATACAGCCTTGACGTACTCCTTTTCCTATTTGAAACCAGTCTGTTGTTCCATGTCCAGTTCTAACTGTTGCTTCCTGATCTGCATACAGGTTTCTCAAGAGGCAGGTCAGTTGGTCTGGTATTTCCATCTCTTTCAGAATTTTCCCCAGTTTATTGCAATCCATTCAGTCAAAGGCTTTGACATTTACCAAGAAAAAATTTTGTAGCACAAATATACTTAACTCCTATTCAGATTTCTAAGACCATTATTCTATTTATTCCTGACTTGAAACACCAACTCAATGCAGTATGATTGTGTTCATTATCTATTCTTTTCTTCTTAGAGTTATTAGAACCCCCTGTGTTTTATCTGGGCACAAAGGCTGTCCACCTAGACTCCCTTCCAAGCTCTCCTTACACCCAGGCAGAGAAAGTGACAACCTTCTGGCCAGTGAGTTGTACCTTCCAAGTCATGTCCTTAAAAGGAAGCTATATGCTCATTTCTCTTTCTCCTTCCCTCAGCCTGGGACTTGAACATGAAACTAGTGAAGCATCTTCAACAAGACATTATCATAGGGGTTGGCAGAACAAGATAAAAAGCAGCACCTGGGCCCCGGGACCACCCTGAGGGATCAGCTTCTAATGGGACTTTTATTGGAGAAAGACACAAACTCTTATCCTGGTTAGACCTCTGTTATAGTAGCTGATCCAAAACCTAAACTTATAAGACATTTTACAGGAAAGGAAACTCAGGTTCAGGGAAGAAGAAATGCACCCAAAGTACACTGCCGGTTCGATGGTGTGGTCCAGATTCTAACTGAGCCACAGAGGTCTCACTCCAAAGCCCACGCCGCTTCTACTATTCTTACACTGCCTTACACTTATCTTACACTGTGCAGGGAAATGTGAGCCTCAGCACCTGCTGCAAACTACAGGCATTGCAAGATTTCTTCCTTGGAAACAGGGGGACATGGTGACGCAGTTTCTGTGAAATGCTTTCACTAGCACTACACCCCACCACCGACGCTGATTAGCCTTGGCCTTAACTGCCCAGCCAGAGTACAGATGGAATAGCCCCTTGCTCCAAGGGAGTTGGAGCTTTACGTTGGGAAAGCTGTAATCAGAAGCTATCAGGTATTTAAGAAAAAGGCAGCACCATATATAAGTACTTCAGAAATTAATACACTCACTTGTAAAGAAACTGACTGAGATAATAAAGACAAACTGGAACAGAAGGAGGTTACAGAAAATATGTCAGCTCATTATAACAAACACGAAGTAAGGTTTTTTAAAAAAAGACACTAGGGTGGGGACAATGGGCAAAGAGCTGTAGAGATAGATAAGGCAAAAGGATACTTGAAAAAACTGAATTTAAGAGGCCAAGAGGCTTGAGAAGAAAGAATAAAACGTCTGAAACAGCGACTGTTTAGAATTCAACTTCTAGCATTTTGTCCTTGGGCAATACATGCACATGTACATTCATAATTACAAGAACAACCACTCCAGCACCGTAATAGAAAACAAACAAGAGAGAAGTACCTTCAATGCCCATTCCTGGAGGACTTTCATTTTTCCCTTTACATACTTCTACAGCTTTTCCTTCAACAAGTATGTATTCAAATGCCTCTCTTATCATTAAAAAAAAAAAAGAATCAGAGAATCAAAAAGCATCAGTGAACAAGCTAGCTGAAGTTTGATATGAATCAGCAATCACTCTTCAATATCTCAGAATATTCTAGCTTTGGTAAGGCTAAAGGAATGACAGAGTCTGATGAACTCGGTGCCATAATTTTGAAATTGGTAATTCATTTATTCACTCAAAAAATGTTACAGAGTGCTGCTACCCTCATAGGAGCCATGGTCAGTGCAACCAGAGAGTCGTTGTTTGTGACAAGGTAAATTCAGAAATTGCACTAAGCAAAGGCATGAGGGATGAGTAAAACAGTGAGGGAGATGAAGAGGTACAGTTATAAAATAAGTCACAGAGATATAATGTACAGCATAGGGAATAGAGTCAATAATATTGCAGTAGCTTTGTATGGTGACAGATGGTAACTAGACTTATAGTGGTGATCACTTTGTAATGTACAAAAATATCAAACCACTACATCGTACACCTGAAACTAATATTATAAATCAATTATACTTCAATAAAAAAGAAAGAAACTAAGACTATAAATTAGCAACTTCTGTAACAATTGGTTACCTTTATGGTTGTTTAATTTAAAAAAACTGGGCTTGTATATTATATGTTCATGAGAATGTGTGTCTGTGTTGTCATTTCATTTTTCCTAGCAATACATTTTTACTATGTTTTACAAAAGTGTTGGTGTGTGATGAATTGGAAATGGGCGGTGGGGGGGGCAGGTGGAACCCAATCCACTGGTCCTTTACCACAATCAGTTTGAGAAATACTGCTACATTGCTTAATATTTTGCTGGGGCATGCAAAATTCTGTTTTGGGAAAACAGCAGTGGATCACTTCAGAAGGTACCTACTCAAATGAAACTCTAAAAGCAAGGAGACAACAGAATAAATTAAAAACAGGTAAGAAATATACAGAAAATAGTAAGTATGATGAAGGAAATGACACAGAGAAATGCGAGACGGGAAGGACACCAGTACTCGGGACAGCACAGCGGGTCGGAGGGCCGCGTTAAGCAGTGATGTGGACATGGTGGACGTGTGGGTTAAGGGTAACAAGAACGCAGCAAGCAGAAGAGCAGGGAAGCCGGGTGAAAGAGGACCTTACCGTCAGAAGAAAAAAGGACAGTATTTAGAGCTGAAGAGTATGTTTACTCAGTGTCCCAAATGGGATCCTGTGGAGAGGGACTTTGTTGCCAGCAGCTCACTCACTCTCTCAAGAAATGACCAATGAGGCCACTTAGTAATTTAAAGAAAAATGCATGAATTTACTAGTCAAAGGCTGTCAGCCTAGTTGACACTCTTACCTACAAAGGAAGTACAAGTTTAAATCCCACAGATTTTAATGCTACCTTGCTCCTTTTCAGGTAACATTTTGCTGCCATTATTGATCAAAAGAATGAGTTACAATACAGAATATATGAATCCAGTCTACTTCTGTAAAAAGTCAAATATTTGTCCCTAGGCCTTTTAAAAATACTCATCACAGCATATTACCAAGGCACAACATTTCAGATGACCTCTGTAGATTTGAAACAAGTGACCTTCCCAGAATTTTACTGCCTGAATCAACAGAGATGTAAATGTGGTTGACCCTTGAACAACAGATCTGAGCTGTGCAGGTCCACTTATATTTGGATTTTTTTCAACAGCAAATACTATAGATTCTCAATCAATTAAATCTGAGGATATGGAGGAACAGAGGATACGCAGAGACAACTATAAATTACAGGAGGATTTTCCACTGTGCAGAAGGTTGGTGTTGTTCAAAAGTCAATGCACATTCAATACACGTAAGGTTATAGAACAGAATACTGGTAACAATCAGAAAAGACACTTCAGCCTATTTACTTGAAACAAAGAAACTTTTAATTAAAAAAAAAAACAACTCTTGCTGTGGGGACCCAACTATGTTCATTAATTAGTAAATAGAAATATTCTAATACTTCTGCTAAAATTAAAAAAAAAATCAAGTATCTGTGAATATAACTATCTCAGTCTATAAATAAACTCGTTTAAGTGATAAACATTGGTAAATGCAAAGCAAACACTCTGGAAGGATGTACACAAAACTTCCTTAGAGATTACTGCTGGTAACAGGAAATAGATTGTGGACAGAGGAAGAAAGGGGCAATTTGAGCCTATATATTGATTTGGATTATTTATAATAAGCATGTTTTCAACTAGTGCTTCAATAACAGAAACACTTAAAGACAATTCCAGAATATATCAGCCTTTGCTCTTATTCTAGTACCTGCTTTAACAGACCACCTGACTGACTCACTGTTCATCTACTTTCTGAACACAACTGGGGCTTGTAATTCCTGAGAGTTATGCTCTACAGTTATCATGAACACTGAACTGGCAGATACCGAACCACTGTACCAGAGAAGGCAATGGCAACCCACTCCAGGGTTCTTGCCTGGAGAATCCCAGGGACGGGGGAGCCTGGCAGGCTGCCGTCTATGGGGTCTCATAGAGTCAGACACAACTGAAGTGACTTAGCAGCAGAACCAATGTACCTAAGGAAAATACAGGCCTAGGACCTTATGAGCCTCTGGTAACATTTTCATCATTGGATCCAATACATAACCTTGTTTAATATGTGCTTTTGTTTAAAGACATCTTGCTCAATATATATCTTGATTCATTAACACTGAACTCACAGCTAAAAGTGCTATTTCTCATGCCTGAGGGAAGCTAATCTAACAAACACATTTTCTCCCTAAGCATCACAACTTCCTCATCCTTCGGAACACCAGGTAAGACCTCAGCACTATACTTGGGGCCAGTTTTAACTGTGAAATCAACAAAAAGCACAAAAATGCAAAACACATGACAATAAACAGACTGTGCAAAAGACGCGTGTTTACAGTATGGGGACGGAATTTCAAACCATTAAGCTCTGCAGCAACCGGCTGAAGCTGAACACTAGCTACACCCTCAAGGCAGGGTATGCAGGCTTCAGCTCCATCCCAGGCCTCTCTGCTCTCTTTTCTAACCTGACCTGCTTCACTGAATAATGATGTTACCCACCTGACACTGCTGGGATTTGATACTGTGATTCTTGCATTAAACAGAGTATTATGTACTAACAACAACAACAAAAACCCAGTTCTAACGAGAAAACATACATATGAGTAAAATTTAACTCACAGTTTTATTTAAAAGGATTGAAGGGAGTAATAAGGAAAAACTTCAGAGACAGCAGTATTTCAACTAATTCATACTATGCTAACTAGGTACTAGATTTTCTCAGAGATAAATACAATGATGAATTAGACATGGATTGAAAAAGTCAGACAAAATTGAACAACTGACCACTCACTCTTGTTATCAAGATACTTTTATAGTCGCTTAGAAGAGGGTATGTAGTTAAGAAAACTAAAAATCCGGTGTCTTAAGTAATTTCTAATAAAGTAGCTTTATGTTTTAATATGCAAAGATCTCCAAGACATACCAATGAAAAAGATAGCTGCAGAACACTGTAAACAGTGTATCATTTATGAAAAAGAGATAAACATGCTCATACAAATATATAAATTAATACTGCATGATTATTTATAAGTGTGTGGAAGGATTTATACCAAAATAAGAATAGCAGTTATTTCAGAAAACAGAACTGAAATTGGAGATGGTAGTCAAAGAGGACTTAAACTTTACTAGTATTGTTTGGCATTTTGTATAATAAAATAAAAAAGCTAATTAGTAAAATAATATGTATAACATCATGTAGCTCATGGAGGTGATTATGTTTCAGGACTCTTGCCTGATGAGACTGTCATGTGAGATTCACAAGTTCACTTGTCAAGAAAAATATGAAAAGGACAAAAAATTTCATTAATAACTAGGAAAGCCCAATTACAACTTCATAACCTATGGCACAGTGGTATAAAGAATCTGCCTGCCAATGCAGGAGATGCGGGTTCAATCCTTGATCAGGAAAATACCCTGGAGTAGGAAATAGCAACCCACTTCAGTATTCTTGCCTGGAAAATTCCATGGACAGAGGATCCTAGCGGGCTACAGTCCATGGGATTGTAAGAGTTGGACACAGCACGAAAGCACAGCATATTCTGATTTTGTTTGCTTGTTCTGTTTACTAATAGTGTAAACTTGTTTATAATAGTTTATTTTTACTAAAAGCAAAAGGAGAAGGAATGAAAAGGGAAGAAAAATCTGAGATGAGGAATATGAAAATAAGAAATCACTGAGAAATAAGAAGGGAAAAAGAGAAGGTACCATAAAGCTAGGATGCTGAGGTACATTTAAAGGACTCTGACATAAAGCAGTTTGCAGTATTTTTCACAATTCCGAATAGAAATTCATAATTTCTAGTATTCAGTAACTAACTGACATGAGAAAATGAAAGTCAGTAATGCCAATTTTAAAAAATCAAATTCAACCATTCAATTATTTATTCAACAGGTACTTATCAAGCATCTAACATCAACTTTTTTCTTTTCTTTCTTTCCTTAAAAAAAAAAAAAAATCTTTGGCTACTATGCATATAGGATCTTAGTTCCCCAACCAGGGATGGAACCTGTACCCCCTGCACTGGAAGCGCAGAGCCTTAACTACGAGACTGCCAGGGAAATCCCCCAACTTGTTTGATATAACTTTGCCTTCATGAGGTTTAAAACATAGTTATAACTTCTTTGGAGAGAATTTCCCTAACTATGACTATAGGACTAAAGTAACTCATGCTAATCAACAGTCAATTCAATTTATGTTGTTTTAATGAAACAAGAAGTTACTGGTTTTGATTACAGAAAGAGCCAGAAATTTGTTTTAAATCAAATTCTATCACTGAGAAGATTTTATCAAAAAAAAAAAAAAAAGCAAGAGCCGGACTTATCTTCAGATGATCTGAACTGTTTCAATCTAAAAGTGGGGGGGAGGGGGTGATTACAAAGTCAAACACCAGTCTCTTTTCAGATCAATCCATAAACCTAACATAATCTATTTCCATTACAATTACTAATAAGTTAGCCAACACAATATACTGCTTCATCTATTCTCCATGATTTCTCTAAGAAATTACCTGTTTTCCAAAAGCACACGCTTTTAAGCAAGTCATCATACTGAAACTTGTCTAACAAATTAACCTATCACAAATGCTAGCAATTCAAAGTCTAACAGTATATAAGTTTTCAAATTATAAACTAAAATTATAAATTTTAAAAATTACAAATTTTAATTATAAAAATTTGTGACTTTTTATACACAGAAAGTTTAAGGCATTTCTCCCTGAGGTATAAAAATATAAGCATGCCTTTTCTAGGATATATACAACAGAAAAACCAGACAAAGCAGTATAAATAATAAGAGGTACATGTACAAAAAGAAAGACAAATTTACATAAGAAATTCTTATATTCTCTCCTAAAAGATAATTCAAGTGATTACAATTATAAATCATAAAACATCAAGAATTATTTTGTCTTTTAGGTTACCCAAAGGGCAAGAGTTCATGAACTCTATAGAAATGATGATAAGGAAGGACTTCTATTTTAAATGCAGCATTCCTTTAAAAAATATATCCTTTAGGAACATTTTATCCAATATATGTTTCTCAGAACACTAGACCTACATGGTTTCCTGGAAGGAAAAAAGGATACGATCAATTAGATTTGACAAACACAACTTACTTTCTAACTCCATCTGGAAAATATTTGTAAACGTAACATACAGTCTGTTTAATAAACCTTGTACAAATAGCAGGTTTTTGTTTTGTTTTTGACCATCACATGGTATATGTCTTTAGTAACAAAATCCTTTCAACTACAGCCACTCACATTTTTTGGGACACACTTTGATATGTAAATTTTAAATGATACAAATACTCTACATAATTAACCTTAAAGAAAGCTATGGAGTTTTCAATAGGCACTACTTTTAAAGAATATGAGATACCTTTGGTTGGGTATAGTGATCAAAACACAAATCATTACTATGGCTTTCTCTGACACTGTTATTGTGAGAGAGCTAGGAGAGAAAACGCCTACCAGTTCCAACACTGACCGGGTTATTAATGTAGAATATGAACCACGAAGCCAGATATAGGAGTTTCAGGCTACACATTTTATAGTAACGGGGTATATAATGTGCTCGACTAAACCAAAACCGTGTCTAAATTTAAGTGCACATTCCTTAATGACAATTTTTATTAAAAGAAACTACAGCTGTGTCCATACAGCCCTTTTGCTTTTCAAGTCAGCTGACCAAAGTCTGATCTAAAAAAAGACACTTTAGCAGTACAGTAATCCTACATATCTTTTCTGGACTTTTGCAGCTTTCATGTTTTGGGACACAATTTGGGAAGAGAACCCCACCCCTATGATTCATCATCACAAATAGGTAACATTTTTCTTGGAATCTGCAAGAAACTCACCTTCAAAAAAGAAGATATTAGTTGGAAGGTAGACGGAAAATTAAGCATGTATGAGCTCTCAAAAGGGCTTCCCAGTTTGAACCAGTAGTAAAGAACCTGTCTGCCAACGAAGGAGACTTAAGAGACGAAGGTTCAATTCCTGGGTCAGGAAGATCCTTTGGAGGAGGGCACTGCAACCCACTCTAGTATTCTTGCCTGGAGAATTCCATGGGCAGAGGAGCCTGGTGGGTTACCAGTCCATTGGGTCACAAAGAGCTGAACAGGGCTGAGGTGACATAGCACTTAGCACGAGCACTCAAACAAATGAGTAGTATATTTACTATAATCAGTGTTTATCTGGCATAGCAAAGTATGCCAAGGCTAAGGAGGCTTTAATCATCAGAAACCAGTTAGTGCCTTTCTCTACCGAAGTAAAAAAGAGAAATCAAATTAAAAAGTATCTGACGCTATGAAATATGAAAGGTTTAATGTGAATGAAACTCCAGACTTAAATATTTAAAACTTTATAGAATTATTGACCATCATATGCTATAAACACAAATATTTACTACTTTGTTTCTAGAGAACACCTTAATATCAGTCCAAAGTTACTGTTAACTGAGAATGAAAAGCTAGGTACCATACAATCAATAATACAACTCAAACATTTAGGAGAAGTTTAAGGAAAAGCAGGAAAGCAGTCAAAGCACTGCAAATCTGAAAAATCCTTGAAGTAAAAAGTTTGACATAATGAATTTCAATCATTTCAGAACTTTGATTCCTACAGTCTTTAAAAAGTATTGTTTTAACACCTAGTACAAATATTGAGTACTACTATGGAAAAAGAGATTAAAATATATATGAACACTGCACCAAAGATGCTTAAGGGGCTAGAAGAGATGCGGCAGATATAAAGGGCAGAAAGTCTAAGAAATGCAATCTAGTTAATATGAAGATTAATCAGAGGAGAAATATTATCTGCAGTTTAGTGGATGGAAAAATAAGGGGTGCAAATTAGGGAAGGGATCCATGATGGAGTTAAAGGAGAGGTAGAACTTAAGACAATGAAAAGAGGCTTTCCACTGGAAAAGATGAGAAAAGCAAAAAAGAAGGGAAACCACAATGGAAACAATATAACTTTGCAGAAATGGACAAAACTACAAAATACTAATAAAGCAGAAGTTAGAAATTCTAAGCTCTGGCAACTAGAATATCCAGGTCACATCAAATCACCAATTAAAAGATCTAATATTATACCAACAGTCTAACGATGCCCTATAAATACTCCTAAATTAGTAACTTATGACCCTGTATACCAATTACTCTCCCGGATTGAATGAGATGGTGAAATAAATTTTATTCATGCTGAGTAAATAGTATAACAGTAACTCAGAGTAAACTATTAATTCTCATCAGAAGACATTGGTTTTCCAATTTTGAATATATACATTCAAGGTTAGGCAAGAACAAGGGCCCCCCAGTGTCCTTTCAGTTTATATATACGTGATACACAAGTGATTCCAGTTTCCCTTTGAAATCATGATGTAAAAGCTATGTTGCTCCATTCACAATGGCAAGATCAAAGTGCTCTAGTCTCAGTTCTGCATTACTGTGCAAGTGGCTTCAGAGCTTTGTGCTTCAGCCTCCTAACTTGTAAAATGATGGGGTTCCACCTGGATGACCTGAAAAGGGCCTTTCAGCTTTAAAATCCTATAATCAATTAGTTGTACACCATCTCTGCTAGAGAGGACATTGTGACAAGACTATAACAAAAAAAAAATAAAGTATTCTTTCCCTGAAAACATGTAATAAGGCACTTCCCTGGCACTTCAGGGGTTAAGACCCCAAGCTCCCAAGGCAGAGGGTACAGGTTTCATCTCTGGCCTGGGTACTATGATCACACATGTTGCATAGCACAGCCAAAAAAAGAAAAAAAAAAGTAGTAAAAACTTAGCTTTTATTGAACACATACCAACTGCTAGGTTCTTTCCATTTTTTATTTCACTTAATCCTCATTACACCCATCAGAGTAGGTATTTTTCTGATTTTACTCATAGGATATTAGTCATCTCTTGCCTGTTCAATCCAATGAGAGGTGGAAGGCAAGGATTCAAATCAAGTTCTAATAAGCCACACTTTAAAACCTGGTGCTTCAAACAAAAATATCAGACAGATAAAATACATGAACAAAAGCTGAAGAGGTGGGCTGTGACTATGGTAACCTGGAGAGAGCATGTGTATGTGTATGTATGCACGCATGTGTGTGTGCACGTGACCGTGTGAAATCTCCTGATTTTCAAATGAAGGAAGGCAGATTCACCAGCTTTCAGCTTCTGCTTTAAACAGTTCTAACTCAGATGACATTAATTTTATAATTACATAAATTTCCAAAATTCCCAGATATGTATTAAAATACACACATCAGCAATAACGCCTAGGCTTTGATGTAAGGCAAGCTTTGGTTGAATCCTGGCTCCATTACTAGCAGTGTGACTTAGGTCAAGTGACTTCACCTCTTTAAGCCTCAAGTTTTCATTTGTAAAGTGAGGATACTATCACCTATCCTGCAAGGTGGTTGGGGATCTAAGGAGACTGAGAATGTAAACTACAAAGAACACAGTAAGAGCCTGACCGATGAAAGCTATTATTGAACCTTCAGGATCCTCGTAACACAGAACATAGGATCAACGTTCATAGACAACTCAGTAGCTATACGAATACTAACCAGTTTACTTTTACAATGTCATACTTTGTCACTTTTTTGTAGACCTAAAATTACTCTCAAATCAAGTTAAAAAAAAAAAAAAGGTCATACACTTATTCCTAACAGACACGAACCAAACTTTGAGGTTTATCCTAAACCTAAAATCGAACCAACTTAACAAAAACTATGTTGAGTAGCTAACAATTTTTTTAAAGTGACGCTGCAAATCCCGTTACCACGAGTTCAGACTTCTGAATGGGGAGAATGGAAGGGACGCCTGTTCCCAAAGCATTTTGAGCGCGAAAGATCACCACAACGTCCAAGCGAGTATTTCCCAAATAGTGGGTGAGGCTGAAAAACGGGGTCCGAACTAGTAACACCTTGAAGAACGACCGGCCTCCAGTTGACGGGGCAGGGGCAGGTGGTTTTGTGACCCAAACTATCGTATTATTCTTAGCCACTTGTTCTGGTCAACTGCTGGGTTTTAAACCTTCCTGCAGTCTTCCTCAAAGCCCCATTCCAGACTGCGAGGGAGGTGGACTTTGGGTTAATCACCGCCAGTGAAGACACTGGCGAAACGGGAGGGACAGGCCCGCGGCCCCGAAGGGCGTGGGAGGCAGGTCGGACCACTTCTGCCCAGGATGGATGACTTTCCCGGCGGTACCACCGCGGACCACCACCAAGCGGCCTGCGGGGCTTCGGGGCGCGCCTGCTGTCAGCAGGGCCAAGCCGCCGCGCTGGGGGCTGCGCTGCGGGTGTGAGGGAATAACTTGCGGGTTTCAGGAGAGGAAGAGAGGCACGGGGGCCAAAGGGGAGGCGGCATGTAGACTCCCGGCCCACGGTGACGCACGGGGGGGAACCTCCGGGCCCCCATGTCCTCCGTCCCGGTTTCTGCCCGGACCCTTCCCAAGTCCCGGACCCGCCGCTCCTCTCACCGTCTCGGCTTCTGTGTGCTGGGGTCCGGCACTCTGACCCCCCATAACCCCGCGGAGGAAATTCATCTTGCCGCTCAGCCACGGGCTCTACCCGCCTTTTCGGGAAAGAAGAGATAACTTCCCCTGTCCTCCGCAGGGCCTGACCCCCAAGCCTGCACTTTGCACTCCCCGGCCGCCACCGCCACAGCCTACTCGGCGGCCGCTCCAGCCCCCTAAGCCCGGAAACAGCGTCCGCCACCAGTTGAGATGCGCATGCGCGGGGACGTGGCGTTACGTGGCGGCTCGAAGGGCGAAGGCAAAGGGGGAAAGTAGGCGAGAGGAGGCTGGTAGCCCGGGTCCTCCCAAGCCCCGCCCACTGCGCAGGCTCCGCCCTCCCCCGTAAGAACACGCCTCCCACTCCCGCCTTCGGCTGGTGCCTCCTGCTGGCCCCAACCACCCACGTGGTCCGAGCCCGGCCCTGCCGGCAGGGGACCTTACGGATTGTGTACGCATTTTGGCTTGCAAGGTGTTTAATTGTTGCCGGGCGGGACTTACTGCAAGCTGTCAAGTCTGGGGTCGTATTTTGTTGAGTCGAAAGTGAAATTTTCCTTCGGCCGACGTGACAGGTAAGGGGTCCCGGCCTTTGAGAGGGTTCATTTGGTTTTGCGGTATACCAGTACGAGCTTGTGGCCTTCTCATCCCCACAAATTGCATTTCTTTACAGGGCTTTGTTTGGTGGAAAAAAGGGTACTTGAGCCCCCTCATTCCATTGCCACGGGAGGGCGCATTTCTCAGCTTTTGCTCTTCCAACCTGCCAAAAGGAATTCCTGGATCTAAACACCAGGTACACCGCTATTTTCTAGGGGTGTGAGGAGGAAACCAAGCCAACCCTGCATTTGGCTTACCAGAGAAAATACGTTGATCTGCAGTGTCAGTTTGACAGCAGGGAACATGATGTTTTGTTATTAACACTAAACTACATTTTCAGCGTATATGTGTGGCGGGGGACGGTTAGCATGAAAAATATTCGTTTTTCAAATCCGTATGCCTTGTTTCTTTTCGAAATGAGAGTGCCAGATACACATGCTATGGAGTGGTCTTGTCAGTGTCTTGAACGTAAAAGCGCAGAGTCTAGTTATAACTGATTCATACACCTCTCCCGTTGGAAGCCCCACAGGTCTCAAACTCCCCAGCCTTCCTTAAAAAAAAAAAACAAAAAAACCAGTATGCTCCGTTCATGTGCCCGGCCACACTCATTAGTACCGCTAGCCAAATAATTGCCAAAGCTGGAAGGAGGAAGCTGGGAGGAATCTGAAACTCTGGATTTCACCCCCACAGGTCCAGTAGTCAAATCCTGTCATGCCTATTTATAGACTACTTCTCAAATAGGTCTCTGCTCTCCATGCTCTCTGCCTCTGACATAGTTTATGTTCTCGTCATTTTTCACCAAGATTACGGACAATAGCTTCCTAACTAGTTTGTCAGCATTTAAGCCTTGGGTTTCTTTCAGTCACGCAAGTCCACTCTTGGGTGAGCCTGACAATGACAAAACATCTGTCCATGTTAGTCCTCTTCTGAAAATCCTCCGGTTGTCGCCCATTCACCCCAAAATAAAATCCAAACTCCTTAGCTTGATGTATAGGCCTGTTATGTTCTGGCTCTTGCCTGTTTTTTCAGCTCCTGCCTCCCCCACATACTCTGGATATATGCCTGGGTATGTCCTTCCCCTCCCTCCACTTCATCAAGGAAACTCCTGCTAGTTTCTTAAAATTTAACTTTGGTATCTTCAGAAAGCTCTTCCTGAAATCTAGATACATGTGTATATGCTATTCCTTTGCAGTTGTTGATATGTGGGAAGCTCTCAATAAATGCCCACTGAGCCAGGCTGTTAATGGCAGACTGTGTTTTTCATTTTTCTATCTCTGTGGCTTAGCATTCTCCCATAAAAGGTGATATTGATAGATACACGAAGAAAACATTAAAGGATATACAAATATAACGATGAGGAGGAAGGTCCTTTTTTTCATCTGTAAGGTGGGATCGCAGATAATACATACCACAAAGACTATGGTGCAGTTCCCTTTCCAAGTGCCAAGGTTTTAAGCTTATGTGAGTTGAAGAACAGTGGGGATCATACTGCCAAAAATATTGTACACTAAGCATTGTCCTCTGTGTTAAAACTGGACACTTGACAGTTTGCTTTAGACATTTTCCACCAGGGCATTTCCTTGCAGCCTAAAAAAAGTAACCAATAAATGCTCAGCATTTTTATTACCAAGTAATATCTGCAAAGAGCTTCATCTAATCCTTAGATCTCACCCCCTCCCTGAGCCTCTTCTCACCTCTAGGGGTAAAGCTCTGAGATGGAGTGGGGCTCATGGGTGTCTATTACATGTATTATTTGGTAATAAAAAGCAGTGTCTTCACATTTTAGCAGAATCATTTTAAGGCACCAACCTTTCCAAAATGTCCTGCTTTGTTTTAAATTTCAGTGAGTATAGCAGATGCTCAAGAACCGTTTCTTAAATAAAGGAAAAGAAAACATGAAAAAGTTATGACTGCCAGACTTGTGCCATTATACTTCTCACCTTTATAAATCTAAATATTCAATGGAAGAATGCCACAAATCATTAAGATACATATAATTCATGGCTCAACTGGTAAAGAATCTGCCTGCAATGTGGGAGACCTGGGTTTGATCCCTGGGTTGGGAAGATCCCCTGGAGAAGGGAAAGGCTACCCACTCCAATGCTCTGGCATGGAGAATTCCATGGACTGTACAGTCTGTGGGGTTGCAAAGAGTCTGACATGACTGAGTGACTTCAGTTTTCAAAATGTTAACTTGGGTGAGTAAAAGTGATTTTTCTGAGAACAGAACAACTAACAAAACTCATTGATTTGAAATTCATTTTTAGATTTGCTTGCTGCCAGTCCCCTAGCTCAGTGGCTCTCTTCAGTGGCCCACTTTCCTCATCCTTTCTTATTTTCTATAGCAAACTCAGCAATAACAATGAAATATCATTGCACAACATTGGTTGAGGGTGGTGGTAATGCGGTAGAGTTTTGTCCATATCTGCTTTGGAGGATGAATGGAGGTGATAATTTGTGTTTAAAATGTATCAATCACATATAGGTTTTTAAAGACTAGTTACTGGAAAAGTCAGGGTTCAAAAATATTGTTGATAAAATTTTGCAGTAAATTATATCCATTAACCAAACAACACATAGCAAAATAAATTGATAATGATGAAGCAGTAATTGACATTCAGAACCAATCAATAATAACAGTATCAAATACACTTGTGCTCGCTCTTTGCTAGACTATTCAAAGGATGTTACAAGAAATAAATTGCTTAATTCTCCCACCAACCTTATGAAGTGAATAATGTTATTAGCCCCATTTTTCCCATGACAAAACAGGGACAGAGAGTAACTTGCCTGATGTCACACAGGTAGAAAGTGGCAGAGCCGGAACATAAATTGGTAATCTGACTCCACAGCCTGTGCTCTTATGTACTATCCTGTCTGACCTCTCTAGACTCAAGACAGTGATCATGCCCTAGGTAGGGAGGTGGTCTACAAGTCCCTGTGTAATCTGGCCTCTCTGTTGTCTCCCTGACCTCACTCACTTCCTGCTTTATTCCCTCCACTCCGGCAACATTGGCCTCCTTAGGTTTCTGAAACTTGATTTCCTCTCATGGCCTTTGTGCTTGTCTTTGCTGTGGTTTGGATGCCTGCTCCTCTACCCACTTAGAGAAATGCCTCACTCCCTTCACCTTATTTAAGCCGGCTCAGATGTTACTTGGGCTTCCCTCGTGGCTCAGACGGTAAATAATCTACCCAGGGTTCCCTGGGTAGGGAAGATCCCCTGGAGAAGGGAATGGCAACCCATTCCAGTATTCTTGCCTGGAGAATTTCAGGGACAGAGGAATCTGGCAGGGTACATCCATGGGGTCACAAAGAGTCAAGACACGACCGAGCGACTAATACTTTCAGGTTCTGTCTTCATGCTTAAGCCCAGTATATGACGCATGGTCAGCACTTAGTAGCTCTTTAAGGGATGAATGAACTCCTCAAATGAGGCAATCCCCACCTTCAGCTTGTATGCATGGAAGCAGGAATTCTGCAGCGCTGCTACATTGCATGGTACCCAGACTTCCTCAACAGAGTCTGAGAAAATTTTCCTCAGATAATTTGATTACCTAAATTTAGTTTATGAATATTTTGTTTGCTTTCAGCAATCAATTTAGTAATTAACATTTAGTCATACGTAAAGATAAATGTCGAAGAAAGGAGTTAAATTTGGGGATCAGATAGGAAGCCATTGGGAGAACCAGTTCAACCTCCCAGTGGCAAGCTCACTTTGGCTTGAAATTCATTACACTAATGCAATTATTGTCATCATGGTTGTCTCCTTCTCCTTCTTTAAGACAGGTCATACATTCATGTGGTTAAAATATAAGTGACAAAAGTGTACTTAGCAAAAAGTTTCCCTACTATTCCTTTGCCACCCAGGCAAATATAAACAATTCTTGTTTATCCTTCCAGATACACATATATGTATATGTACTCTCTTTTAATAACACAAATAAATGTAGCACTTTGTACAAACTCTTCTGCACCTTACAGTCTCCTGTTTAATAATTCTTGGAAATTGTTCCATACAAAGAATATTCTTTATCCTTTCTTATTGTGTTTTGCTTTTAAACGTGAAATGCTTTTAAAATATTTTTTTAAGCCCTGGGAATTCCTTGGAAGAGGAGGGTGCAAGAAAGAGGGTTCTGGGGCCCCATCCTGCTCCACTTGATGGATTTCATTTGTTTATACTTCCTGTGTCAATTGTAAGAAAAGAGGCTAAAATGTTAGGTAGCCACCTCTCTTAAGAGGTGTGAAATATGACCAAGGCAAGGACCTGAATAGTCAAGTAGTTTCACATGCTCTAGAGTCCAGGATGCAAATTCCTGCTCTACCTGTTTTGAGAAGGGTAGTAATATCCTCCTCATGTGGTTGTTGTTACAATTTTATTACATAATAGCTTTAATGTGCTTAGTACTTTAGTGCATGAAACAGTAAATACTCAACGAAGGTCAGAGTGGAGACCTGGGTTTGTTTGGTGAATATCATCAATTTCTTAACAACTGAACATTTCAAGGTATTACCCTATAACAGTACTCACTTCAAACTATTGGCTCATGTTACAGAAAAGTCCATTACTTCAGACATGACTTGCTCTGGGGAACATCCAGATAATCTCTCAAGGATCTGGACTTTAATTATTTTATCTGGACTCTGCTCTTTATATTGGTTTCTTTCTCTGACTCTGTGCAAGGGCAAGTTTGCTGTCAGTTCCTGCAGCCCTATAACCTCCCAGGACCAAGTTTATAGAGGAAGACTCCTTACCTCTCTCCTTAGAATCCCAGCAAAAGTCCTCTTATCACTTACTGGACCTTACTGGGGCATGTACCTTTGTGTTGGGCGAGTTCCTATAGTCCAGTGTGTGAGATGCTCTGACTGGCCTTGGTTTACATGCTCACCTCTAAAACAAGCAGTGGGCATATGGCATAAGAACGGGGAAATAGGGACTTTCTTCAAAGGGAAGCTGGACTACTGTGCCAGCAGAAAGTTTATCAGGATAGGAAAAACAATAGATGCTTGCTGCATCCCTGATGGACTTGACTGCTTGCCAGTTTTGGTTTTTTTTTTTCCTGCAGTGCCATTAGCACTAGCTAGCATAAGTACTGTTGCTCTACAAAATGTTCAAAAGATCATGTTGCATTACTTAATAAAAGTAATTTTACATTGCTTTGTATTTATATCTGCAAGGAAAGCTATATCCATACCCACTTTTTACAAGAGTACGTCCAGGTGTGTTTCCGTTCTGCGGAAAATATAAGAGAAGTGCTTACTTAATAGAACACTTAAATTAGGAAATCCCATTTTCAGTTCCACAGGACTTTTTGTAAGACTGAAACTTTTAAGTGAATTAATTAATTAATTTTTGACTGCACTGCGTCGTCATTGCTGCAAGTGGAGAGCTACTCTAGTTGTGGTGTGTGGCCTTCTCAATGCAGTGGCTTCTTTTGTTTTTGGAGCACAGGCTCTACCACGCAGGCCCAGTAGCTGTGGCTCTCGGGCTTTAGTGAGCTGGGGAGCTGTGTCACGCAGGCCTAGTTGCTCCACAGCATGTGGGATCTTCCCGGACCAGGGATCAAACCCATGTCCCTTGCCTTGGCAGGCTGATTCTTAATTGCTGGATCACCAGGGAAGTGTTTATTGAGGGATAAATTTATCAGCTCCAGGCCCAGGCACTCTCATCTCCTGTAGAGAATCTGACTGTCATCTCTCCACACCCACTGTGTTCCCCCACTCCCTGCAGCTAGCTAAACAGGCAAGTCCTGAATAGCCAGAATGGGCTTGAAGAGTTTACTGCCCCATTCCACAGCTAAACTAAGTCTTTTGAAGTTCGAATTACTGGGTGATGCCAAGATTTCCTGGAAGTTTAAGATAGCTTCTCGTGAAGTCATTGCCATGTTCATTAGCAATCCATGACCAGGCGCTTGCAGCTGACTGTCTCATCTGCCTGAGTCTGTGGTCAGGTGAGTACAAGAGCAGGGACTCTGTCAATGTAGATTGGGCCTCCAGGGCCTGAAGGGTGGCAACTGACTTGGACCAGAGCATCTCAAAGCCAGCCCAGACCTCCAAGGTCTCCTCTCTCCCCAGTTCCAATTCTTTAATGATGTTGACTATATGCAACCAACACACTACATGAATAATTGGAGTAAGCTCAATAAGTTGCAGATATTAGATGGAGGGTCCATAACTGGCATACAGTTTGAGGAAAGAGGAAGTTGGCTCTGGACGTAATTGTCCGCCAGCAGCTCAAGAGTCCACGGGAGAGGAATAGAGGATAAAAGATTATGAGCACAGAGAGACCGAGGACAGAAGCCTTCTCTCTGGCTCGACTGTTCGTGATGCTGCCTTGCCCAGGATCTCAAATACCACACTAGTCATGGGTAATATAAAGAAATAGAAAAGCTCCAGCTTATTCTCCCACTACCTTCTCCTTAGGCTTTCCAGGAGGCGCTAGTGGTAAAGAACCCACCTGCCAATGCAGGAGATGTAAGAGACGTGGGTTCAATCCCTGGATTGGGAAGATCTTCTGGAGGAGGGCATGGCAACCCACTCCAGTATTCTTCTTACAGAATTCCTTGGGCAGAGGGACCTGGCGGGCTACAGTTCATAGGGTGTTCTATGTGTGTGCGTGCTAGGTAGCTTCAGCTGTGTTCAACTCTTTGTGACCTCATGGACTATAACCCGCCAGGCTCCTCTCTCCATGGGATTCTCCAGGCAAGAATACTGGAGTGGGTTGCCTTCCTCCAGGGGATCTTCTCAACTCAAGGATCGAACTGCAGTCTCTTATATCTCCTGCATTGCCAGGTGGGTTCTTTACACTACTGGCACCTGGGAAGCAAAACGATTGTACTTGTATTTGGGTACTTATTTCATGGTATAGTAAATACCAAGATCTTTGTTTTTTTAAAAACAAAATTCGTAACCATTGAAAACATATCAATGAAACTACAAATTTAACCCATTTCATTTTAATAGAATGAGTGATTCTAAATTCTGCTGTACCCTGCATACCTAACGGGCTGCTTGGGCCTGAATTCGACTCCTTTCTGTACCTTTCACTTTTCCGTTTGGGACTTTTGGAATCTTGGTCTGTAGGTAGCTACTCGGCTCTGGCCAGAGACTCGGGCTCCTTGTTTTTAATTTTTCCTTGCCAAATTTAGGAAGGATGGTCCTTCTAGTGGGTTAACTCCTGACCTCCCTGGCAGAATGAGCCTTTTCATTTGTAGGACTTTTCTCCTCTAATTCATACTCAGCCCCTCCCTTTTTGAGGGTGGGGTAGGGTGGGAGATGGAATTGCAAGAGCTAATTGATAAGGAAGGGGCTTAGAGGGGATTAGTGGAGCTTCTGTGAAGGAGAGAACAGTCACAGAAGAGAAAGGGGAGAGAGTAGAGAAAGAGATCCAAGAAACTGAATGAAACTGCTGACTAATATCTGCAGCTAGAGTATTACACCCACATAAATACAGTGTTTTTTTTTCTTCAGTACTTAAAAATAGCTCAGTATAGCAGAATACTGAAAACAGATGTGCTTGGTTCCCTGAGCTACTGATTCAGCAAACATTTGAGTGTCTGTCCTCTCTGCCAGGCCATGCTATAGCTTCTTTCCCACTATAGGTTCCTTCTGGAGTGCTGAAATTCTTGTTTTTATTTTCACAGAGAGTGAAGCCTGGGCTTCAGCATGGTATAGAGTAGAAAGGAATGTTTTGTTTGCAAACCTAAACAGAATTGGGTCCTACCTCTTTGGAATGGTGTAGTCTTGGGCAAATTAGACTTAACTTTGCTGTCTTGGTTTTGATTACCTACTGCCTTGCAAAAGAAAACCAAAGAATGCCTTAAAACAAATTGTCTGGGGCTAAGCTGGTACCTTTCTACTAAGCCATGCTTGGCTCGAAGTGTTGTCTTTTTTGTTAAAAGCTGGTTGTGATTTTATCCTTATCTGGAAAGAAAGAAGGAGAAAGGTCAAGATCAATAGTTATCTATGGACAAGTTATCTATCCATCTTCTACTTTTTTACTCATGTAACTTTTATTCTGAATTAATTTTAGAATTGAGAAAAGGTTGTAAAAATTGTACAAAGAATTCCTAAATATTTTCACCCAGATTCCTCGAATATTAACATTTTTATCACAATTACTTTGTCATTTTTTTCTCTCTAAATTATGCATTTCCCCCTAAACCATCTCAGAAAGAATTTTTAAGCATGATGTCCCTTTATTTTAGTACCTAATTCCTAACAACAAAAATGTTTTCTTAAATAACACACTGCAGTGATCAAATCCAGGAAATTAACACTGATATCAATGCAATTATCTAATCTACAGATCTTATTCAAATTTTTCCAGGAGTCCCAATTATTTTCCTTTCTGGGCCAATATCCAAACCAGGATCACACATTGCATTTAGATGTTATGTGTCTATAGTCACCTTTAATCTGGAATGGTTCTCTGTCTTTGTCTTTTGTGATTTGATATTTGGAAGAGTATACAGGTTAGATCAGTTACTTTGCAGCACGCTGCTCAACTGGAGTTTGTCAGATCTTCCCGATTAAGATCAGATGGTGCATCTTTGGCATCTTTGCTAGGAATATCCCAGACATGCTCTTCTTCTCATAGTGCATCATCTCAGGAGATACGTAGCATATACTTGCCCCACTATTAGCAATATTAATTTTGATCCTTTGTTTAAGGTGTTGTCTGCCTCTCTACTGTACATTTAACTATTTTTCCCTTTGATATTACAAATGATATTACACATGTGAGGAATGTGCTTTAATATTACTAAATATCCTGTTCTCCTCAAACTTTCACCCTCCGGTTTTAGGATCCATTGATAATTGTTACCTGACTCAATAGTAGTTGCCAGTCTGTTGTTTAGGGGCCTCCCAGGTGGCACTAATGGTAAAGAATCCTCCTGCCAATGCAGGAGATGCAGTAGATATGGGTTTGATCCCTGGGTTGGGAAGATCCCCTGGAGGAGGAAATGAGTTGGACATGACTGAGCACACACAGTCTGCTGTTTGCATAAAACCTTTCCTGGAAGCTCCATCTTTCAACTTCTACCTGTTTTGCTAAGAACCGTGTCCTCATGCATGCGAAGTTGGTTCAGTCATGTCTGACTCTTTGCAGCACTATGGGCTGTAGCCCACTAGGCCTCTCTGTCCACAGGATTTCCCAGGCAAGAATACTGGAGTGGGTTGCCGTGCCCTTCTCCAGAGGATCTTCCCAAGCCAGGGATCAAATGTATGTCTTTTGCTTCTCCTGCATTGGCAGATGGGTTTTTACCACTAGTGCCACCAGGGAAGCCCCTTAAGAACCGCATCCAACCTTAATTGGATCCCAAGAGAGCCTGGGAAATGCATTATTATATATATATTGGCATAAGCATATTGCTTTCCAGGAAAATTGGGGTTCTCTTAGTAAAGAGGGGAGAATAAAAGCTTACTGCAACTTGCCAACCCAATAGCATCATTTATAAGGATTAACTTTTCTTTTTTGTTTTTAAATTTTGGCAGCACCATGGCCATGTGGAATCTTAGTTCTTAGTCCCCTGGCCAGAGATCAAACCAGAGCCCCCTGCACTGGAAACACAGAGTCATAAGGATTAAATTAAATGATCTTTGTAAAACATCTACCAAGGAACCTGGAACATGGTCGATACTTTAAGATATCCCTCCCCAGCCTATGGGAACAGATCTTTGTTTGTTTTTGTGATCACTTGTGGTCACATAGCTAGTAAATAACAGAACAGGTCTACAAACCCTAGTCTGGTTCCTACACCATGGTTTCCTTTTGCTGGTTTTAAACATTCTGTAGTCTCCTAAATCTTCTCAGCTATATGACTAAAACTACCTCTATAGTATTTTAATACACAAAACTCTATATTAGTCTATACAACTCTTATGGAATGGTGCTATTCACTAGATGAAGATAACATCATGTGTATGTTAAATAAATAAAAACCTGACTTAATTTCTTATATTTGGGCATGTTCCTTTTTGTGTAGTCCCA
Organism: Muntiacus reevesi; assembly: GCF_963930625.1. Lineage (NCBI taxonomy): Eukaryota > Metazoa > Chordata > Mammalia > Artiodactyla > Cervidae > Muntiacus > Muntiacus reevesi. The sequence goes on from NC_089270.1 coordinate 25,363,610, forward strand.
GGCAATTGTTCTCTTTTGGGGCAATGGCTATTTATTCTTCCAGGAATCATAATCTGGAAAGACTTGGGAGGGAAAAATGGTTAGAGAATAAGTGTGTTTGCTCAGCATTATAAATAAATACAACCACATGTTTTATTGATTCTCTGTAGTTTTTAAAATATTTAACAGAAAGAGAGAATTGTAAAACTCTTTTGTCTCCTGCCAACAATAAGAATTGGAATTTTAAAATTCCCTTGTCACAGAATCAGTATGAAAGAACATGAAATTTTAATACCAACTGGCAGCAGAAAACCTCACTTTATTTAACTTAGAATTTTACACTGAACATCATGGAGGAGAATAATATCAGTACATGACAGAAATAAAATATGATGGTAGAAAAATGATAAATCAGGATACACAAAATTGTATATGAAAACTGAGAGTGTTCGTCGCTCAGTTGTGTCCAACTCTTTGTGACCGCTTGGACTCTAGCCCACCAGGCTCCTCTGTCCTTGGAATTCTCCAGGCAAGAATACTGGAGTGTGTTGCCATTTCCTTCTCAACCCAGGGGGATCTTCCCAACCCAGGGATCAAACCTGGGTCTCCCTCATTACAGGCCGATTCTTTACCATCTGAGCTACCAGGGAAGCTAACAGCTAAGTTTAAAATATATGGGGAAAAAAATAAAATAAAATATATGGGGAATTCCCCTGTGGCCCAGTGGTTAGGATTCTACACTTCCACTTCATGGGGCACAGGTTCAATCCCTGGTTAGGGAATTAAGATTCAGCAAGCTGATCCTGCAAGCTGTATGACATGGCCAGCCCCCCCCCCCCCCCAAAAAAAAAGATAAGCAAATAAAATTGAGTAAATATTTAAAATGTATGCATAGGAAGAAACCTAGAAAGAAATGTAGGATGTGAATTCAGAGTGTTTGTATTTTGGTGGAAGGATATGGGTCATCTGTTTTTCTTTCAACTGCTCCATAATTTCTACTGGATACATTTTTCTTTAAACAAACAAGCCTTTCCTGCCCCCCCCCCCAATAATCACAAATAATAGCAAGATTAAAAAAGATATCAAGTAGAAACATTTTCAGAAGGGAAACATCAGAAGCCCCAGACAAAACTGTTAGTTTGCTTTGGAGGAGAGACCCAAGGGGTCACCATTTGCAGCTGATGCCTGAGCCTATTTCATTTTATCTGTCTTGGTACCATCTCTTTTCCTCCCTCTCTGCCATTCTTGCTTTACTTCTTTTCTCTTTTACTGTAAGGTAGGTGAAGAGATTGAAGAAGGAAATGGCAACCCACTCCAGTATTCTTGCCTGGAGGATCCCATGGACAGAAGAGCCAAGTGGGGTCCTTGGGGTCACAGCAAGTCAGACACAACTGAAGCGCCTTAGCAGGCAGGTGAAGAGGCTAATTATAAGAAAGAGAGCTTCATACAGTAGAAAGAACATTACAGTTTGAAGTCAGACAGGCTTAGATTTAAATCCTGGCATTCATTCCACAAACATTAATTGAGCAATGAGTATGCCATTTCCTGCTGTAGACATCGGAGATTCAGCAAAGATTAAAACAGATAAAAATGTCCATCTTTGTGAAACATGTTCTAGTGGGGGTAGACAGTGTGATTTAAAAGGTCCCAGAAAGACCCTTGGATGAGAAAATATCTGCCCAACACTTGTTTATAAATGCATAAAAGTACGCCATGAAGGACTTAGCCTTTTGGATCCACAAACATCTTCTTTTAAAATGCAAATATCGGTGGAAAAAGTACATCATCATCACACTTAACTGCCCTTCGTATGTTAGTATGAGTTATTTCTGTCGTATACTTCAGGAACTAAATGAAAACCATGCTTTGTAAGAATGAACATGTTAATTGAAGAGAGGACCATTAGGTACTATCTGAGAAGGGGAGACCTAAGTGGGTTTCATCGTAAGCAGTAGGAGGGTCCTGTATCAAGAGGCAATTTAAGAATGGCAAGACAGAGGAAAAAAAGGACAATGGGGGGATAAAAAGAGAACGGTGGTAGAGAACAATGGTAGAATTCCAGGAATAAACTTCATTCTTAACATATATGAGTGTGTCTTGGGGAAAGATGCGGCAGTCTTCCCAGGTTTAGATACCTCCCCCTTCCTCCTTCCCTCCCTAGCCAAGTTTTTCTTTTTAAAGAAAATGTCTTAGGACCAGGACATTTCTGAGGTATATACCCGTGACCTTCTTAAATCCTCACATTGTCAAATACTCCTAGAAAGTGTAATCTCTCTAATGAAATGGTTAAGATATGAATAAAAGAATGAATGAATACCTTTTCTAAGAAAGAGTAAGAATCAGTAACAGTTCCACTGGGGTGAAATGGAGGTCCTCTCCTCATTCAGTAGCTTGCCTCTTCCTCTACATTTTTTAAAAATTTATTTACTTTTTAGTTGAAGGATAATTGCTTTACAGAATATTGTGGTTTTCTGTCAAACATTAGCATGGATCAGCCATAGGTACACATATGTCCCCTCCGTCCAGAACCTCCCTCCCCACCCCACCCCTCGAGGTTGTTACAGAACCCCTGTTTGAGTTCCCTGAGTCATATAGCAAATTCCCACTGGCTATCTATTTTACATCTGGTGAGGTAAGTTTCCATGGTACTCTCTCCATATATCTCACCCTCTCCTCCCCTCGCCCCCGTGTCCACAAATCTGTTCCCTATGTCTGTTTCTCCATTGCTGCCCTGCAAATAGATTCATCATCACCATCTTTCTAGATTCCATATATATGCGTTAGTATATGATATTTATCTTTCTATTTCTGACTTACTTCACTCTGTATAATAGACTCTAGGTTCATCCACCTCATTAGAACTGACTCAAATGCGTTCCTTTTTGCCTCAACATTTTAAAACGACAGTTCATTAACTGTCAGAGACCTCTGAAAATTACAAGATTTAAAACATGTAGATACTGAGGTTCATACATACATCTGTCTCCAAATCCTCCATCCTCTCTCTGGTTCACTTTTCTCCTCAGCCATGATGGTGCTTCTATTCCTGTTATATTGAGATTGCATCACTTAAGGTTGTGAAGAAGTTCTCTGAGAGTCTGGAGTCCATCCTGAATCTTGCAAAGGAACTCAAGAAGGGTCTCTTGTAAGAAGAAAGGGGAATCTTCAAAGAAATCTTTAGGAAGTCCAGGCTGGCCTCATGAGAACCGAAGAGTCGACAGGCAGGCAGTGTGTGTGTGGTGGAGATGTGTGTGTTTCTGTCTGTGTCAGGCTTTATAGCTTCATGGTCTCGTCTGTGCTTTTTTCAGTGAGTCTGTTCTGTTCTCCTGCTTTCTCTGCCAACTCACTGCCTGTCTGCTGCCAAGCTTGCAAGTGGCTTTGGCGATTGCCTGGACCCCAGCCCATATTCAGTGTAACCTCACAGCTCAACTCCCTCGTTATCATTGCCTATGTTCTCATTTATCTTGGCTTACGGTGTAGTGGGAGGGGGCGGGGGGTGGCAAGACAGACGATCCTGTTGTGAAGACCCTTTAGGCTGTTAGGTTTTACCTGAGTAGAGTGGGAGTTGGTATTAGTTCCTAACAACAGCAATTACTGGGCTTCCCTGATAGCTCATTTGGTAAAGAATCTGCCTGCAATGCAGGAAACCCTGGTTCAATTCCTGGGTCAGGAAGATCCCCTGGAGAAGGGATTAGGCTACCCACTCCAGTAGTTACTACCAGCAAGTTCTTGTGCTAAGCAATTTACATATATTGTCTCCTAAAGGTCTCAACCTCCTTACTTTCATCTCCTTTATGCAAAAGGAAACTAACTGTTGAAAGAGAGAGGTTAAGTAACTTGCAGAGGTCACAGAGCTCGACTACTGGGATTCGAGCTGAAACTTTTCAGAAGGCAGAGTTTGTGCCCTTTCCTGGTTTTCCACATCTCTCCCTGGGCGTGTCACTGACTGCTCCTGATCCCTGCCACAGCTTAACCCGGCCACTGCCCCTAAATAAGCTTTCCCTCTTTGGAGAAGTAGGCACTTTGTGAGAAGGGGAACTCTTACCAGGGGGTTACAGAGGTCACCCTGTAACAGTACCTCCCAGTTGTTTCCAGTCTGAAGCAAAGCGGTGATCTTGCCAGAACTTATGTAGGCAAGAAGGGGCTGCTCTCTTGGTTTCTCATATTGAGTCATCTACCAACTTAAGAAATAGTCCAAACACCCTACACTTTGACTTTTATATGTTATAAATTGTCGTTGATGTTCAATAACAGTCTAGTGCTCCGTACCTGGTATGTTGTGGTATGTTCAGTAAGCTTTTTTTTCCTCATTACACTGAAGTAGCCAACTTTATCTTATCAGTTCAGTTCAGTCGCTCAGTCGTGTCCGATTCTTTGCGACCCCATTAATTGCAGCACACCAGGCCTCCCTGTCCATCACCAACTCCCGGAGTTGACTCAAACTCATTCCCATTGAATAATCCAAGCCTATGTCCCAACCAGTAATGCTGAAGAAGCTGAAGTTGAACAGTTCTATGAAGACCTACAAGACCTTTTAGAACTAACACCCAAAAAAAGTGTCCTTTTCATTATAGGGGACTGGAATGCAAAAGTAGGAAGTCAAGAAACACCTGGAGTAACAGGCAAATTTGGCCTTGGAGTACGGAATGAAGCAGGGCAAAGGCTAATAGAGTTTTACCAAGAGAACACACTGTTCATAGCAAACACCCTCTTCCAACAACACAAGAGAAGACTCTACACATGGACATCACCAGATGGTCAACACCAAAATCAGATTGATTATATTCTTTTCAGCCAAAGATGGAGAAGCTCTATACAGTCAGCAAAAACAAGACTAGGAACTGACTGTGGCTCAGATCATGAACTCCTTATTGCCAAATTCAGACTGAAATTGAACACAGTAGAGAAAACCACTAGACCATTCAGGTATGACCTAAATCAAATCCCTTATGACTATATAGTGGAAGTGAGAAATAGATTTAAGGGACTAGATCTGATAGACAGAGAGCCTAATGAACTATGGACAGAGGTTCATGACATTGTACAGAAGACAGGGATTAAGACCATCCCCATGGAAAAGAAATGCAAAAAAGTCAAAATGGTTGTCTGAGGCAGCCTTACAAATAGCTGTGAGAAGAAGAGAAGCGAAGAGCAAAGGAGAAAAGGAAAGATATTCCCATCTGAATGCCGAGTTCCAAAGAATAGCCAGGAGAGATGGGAAAGCCTTCCTCAGTGATCAATGCAAAGAAATAGAGGAAAACAATAGAATGGGAAATAGTAGAGCTCTCTTCAAGAAAATTAGAGATATCAAGGGAATATTTCAGGCAAAGATGCGTTTGATAAAGGACAGAAATGGTATGGACCTAACAGAAGCAGAAGATATTAAGAAGAGGTGGCAAGAATACACAGAAGAACTGTACAAAAAAGATCTTCATGACCCAGATAATCACAATGGTGTGATCACTCACCTAGAGCCAGACATCCTGGAATGTGAAGTCAAGCGGGCCTTAGAAATCATCACTATGAACAAAGCTAGTGGATGTGATGGAATTCCCGTTGAGCTATTTCAAATCCTGAAAGATGATGCTGTGAAAGTGCTGCACTCAATATGCCAGCAAATTTGGAAAACTCAGCAGTGGCCACAGGACTGGAAAGGGTCAGTTTTCATTCCAATCCCTAAGAAAGGCAATCCCAAAGAATGCTCAAAGTACCGTACAATTGCACTCATCTCTCACGCTAGTAAAGTAATGCTCAAAATTCTCCAAGCCAGGCTTTAGCAATACATGAACTGAGAACTTCCAGATGTTCAAGCTGGTTTTAGAAAAGGCAGAGGAACCAGAGATCACATTGCCAATATCCACTGGATCACTGAAAAAGCAAGAGAGTTCCAGAAAAACATCTATTTCTGCTTTATTGACTACGCCAAATCCTTCGACTGTGTGGATCACAATAAACTGTGGAAAATTCTGAAAGAGATGGGAACACCAGACCACCTGACCTGCCTCTTGAGAAAGCTGTATGCAGGTCAGGAAGCAACAGTTAGAACTGGACATGGAACAACAGACTGGTTCCAAATAGGAAAATGAGTACATCAAGGCTGTATATTGTCACCCTGCTTATTTAACTTATAACTTTTCTTATATCCTCTCATAAAATTGAAGCCAAGCATCATTAGAGCTGGTTTGTTATTACCCAAGGGTCTTACTCCATTTGAGCCACTGTAATAGAATACCATAGAGACTGGAGAAACTTATTTCTCCCAGTTCTGAAGACTGGAGCCCAAGACCAAGGCACTGGCAGATTCCATGTCTGGTGAGGATCTACTTCCTGGTTCATAAACTTTTGTCTTTTTGCTGTGTTCTCACAAGGCAGAAGTGACAAGGGAGGTTTCTTAGGCCTCCAGTTTGAGGGCACTATGATCTAATCACCTCTCAAAGGCCCTATTTGTTAGGGGGACACAACTATTCTGATTTTAGCACCAAGTTGCAGTTGAAGGTGAGTTGATGGAATTGAAAAGAATCATGATTAACAGGTTAGCAATGTTTCTGATAGATGATTTTGTGGGGGGAAGAAAATACACTTTTGAAGTAAAAATGAGCCGCAAGCTTTCAGATTTTATACTTGAAGAAGATCCCAGTGGAGAGAGATCAGCAGGACCATAATGTCATCATTGTGTCCCCACAATGTACCTCTTTAGGTCTCCTACAAATTACTCCTGCCACCAACATAGTGGCCTCTAGGAGGCACCATTTCCCCTCCATGGCTGTGGATCCATCACTGGCTATGAATCAGATCTACAGCTGAGCCTGACTCAAGCTGGGTTCTATCTACTAGGAGCTAACCACAGGGAAATAAACACCCAGAGTGAGAGTGATGCCAATCTTTATAATCTGGTTTATGAGGAGAGTGTATTGATCCTGTCTTCTAGCTCTTGAACTATTGATGAAGACTGAACCCTTTTACTCCCAACATTGAAGAATCATTTACCAGACTTGGTGCTTGGGGTCTGGCAGAACAAAATGCAAGGTCCCTTAATCAGAGTCAGAGCCATGGCAAGGGAGAGGCCTGACGGTCTTCCTTAGAAGCACCCTCATGGTGCCGGGTTTGGCATTGAGGCTGCTTCCTTTCAGACAACACCTGTCCCCAGCAAGGAGTAGCCGCTCCAGCACTCAGCACTATCCTAACTCATTTTGTAAATTCCTACCCCACATAATCTATCATAGAGGGTCTGTTTGTTGCATATGCATTTGAATTTACTATGAAATAAATGTCTATATAAATTGGCCAAAAAGCAGATATTAAGAATAACAACTAAGAAAATCAATTAGCTAATTCATTCCATTGGGATTATGTTTACATCTTTATTCTCAAGATTCAAACTTTAATATTGAATATTAGATTCTACTTTTATTAAATCCAATTCTGCTCTGAATAAATGTCATAAAATTTGAATGATACAAATTTATTTTAATTTTGTAAAATTTCATTTGCCAAGACTAAGGTCAATCAACATTTTTCTACACTGATGTGTTAAATCCTAGGATTCTAATAAAGTTATCCAATAGGTGGCGCAGATGGAAGGTAAAGAATCCATCTGCAGTGCAGAAGAGCTGGGTTTGATCCCTGGGTGTGGAAGTTGCCTGGAGAAGGGAATGGCAACCCACTCCAGTATTTTTGCCTGAAGAATTCCATGGACAGAGGAGCCTGGTGGGCTATGGTCCATGGGGCTGCAGAGTTGGAAATGACTGAGTAACTGATACTTGTACTTTTTCTTCAGGATTCTAATGAAGCTAACCAATAGAAGAGATGTGAATGGTGTCCTCATTCATCAATTTGATGATGATTTGAAATTTTATAGATATTATCTCAAGTTCATTCCTTCTCCCTCACCTGGTTATGAATGTGCAGGACTGAAGGACCATGTGTCATGCCCACATGTTTTTTATTATGCTCTTCTCCCATCAAATACATTTCTGTGTTTGGTTGGTTGGTTATTTATGATTTTACACTTCCCTTTTGCTATTAAGGTTGTTAGCTTTCAGTTCTTGCTGCTATCAGGATAGTCCTTTGCACTCTGATTTGCTGTTTGTGATCTAACGTGGACCCTTAGTAGTGGCTAACTTTTATTGAGCATGTACTGTGTTTCAGACATTGTTCTAAGGACTTTGCAGGTATTAGCTAAAAGAATCCTCATAACTACTCTTAGATGGGTAGTAGTGTACCTACTATTATCATGCCACTTTGTGGTTATTTGGCCAAAGTCACACAGCCAGAAAGAAGCACAGCTTGGGTTTCAAATCCACTGGGGCTACAGAGTCTATGACACTCTGCAAGAATATTCAATACTGCCTCAATATTCAGGTGTATTAGACTAGCTGAAGTCCAAGAGTTAGTAGAATCTTAGTAGAGTTTCCAAAGGACTCACCTGTGAATGATATCTTGCTACGTATATACCCTCTCTGAGATTATTTCCTCAACTATAAAATAGAATAATAGAGCCAACCTGATATGACTACTTGAGGATTAAATGAGGAAGATGTGTGTGTTGTGTTATATATCAATATGTACGTGTGCATATGTGAAGAATCTTTTTTTTTTTTTTTTTTTTTTTTTTTTTGTTTTTTTTTTTTTTTTTTTTTTTTTTTTTTGTGAAGAATCTTAAACAGGACCCAGCATATAGCAAGCACTCATTATGCTAAGCACTCTTACTGTGCTCAATAAATTGTAGCTGTTCTTACAATAATGCACTGGTTTCAAGGCTAGTAAGGCTTTCTGATATCCAATGGTCTAGGTGCTGAGAAATCCTTACACTCATTCCTCCTTCATAGCCCTTTTCCACAGCTCCTTTACCCTCTACCAACACTTTTTTTTTCTTCTTAATAATTTTATTTACTTAGTTTTGGCTGTGCTGGATCTTCGTTGCTGTGTGGGCTTTGTCTAGTTGTGGCAAGCGGGGGCTACTCAGTCGCCGACCACTGGCTTTTTATTACAGTGGCTTCTCTTGTTGCAAAGCATGGGCTCTAGGACCCCCGGGCTTCAGTAGTTGCCACGCATGGGCTCAGTAGTTGTGGCTCAGGGATTTAGTTGCTCCAAGGCATAGTCTTAGAAAACTAAGATCATAGCATCTGGTCTCATCACTTCATGGCAGATAGATGGGGAAACAATGGAAACAGTGAGAAACTATTTTGGGGGGCTCCAAAATCACTGCAGATGGTGATTGCAGCCATTAAATTAAAAGATGCTTGCTCCTTGGAAGAAAAGCTATGACCTAGATAGCATATTAAAAAGCAGAGACATTACTTTGCTAATGAAGGTCTGTATAGTCAAAGCTATGGTTTTTCCAGTAATCATGTATGGATGTAAGAGTTGGACCATAAAAAAAGCTGAGCACCGAAGAACTTCTGCTTTTGAACTGTGGTGTTGGAGGAGACTCTTGAGTCCCTTGGACTGCAAGATCAAACCAGTCAATCCTAAAGGAAATCAGTCCTGAATATTCATCGGAAGGACTGATGCTGAAGCTTAAACTTCAATTATTTGGCCACCTGATGAGAAGAACCGACTTATTGGAAAAGACCTTGATGCTGGGAAAGATTGAAGGCAAAAGGAGAAGGGTACAACAGAGGGTGAGATGGTCGGATGGCATCACCAGCTCAATGGACATGAGTTTGAGCAAGCTCCGAGAGTTGGTGATGGACAGGGAAGCCTGGCATGCTGTAGTCCACGGGGTCCCAAAGAGTCGGACATGACTGAGCAACTGAACTGAACCGAAGGCAGGTGAAATCTTCCTGGACTAGGGATTGAAGCTGTGTCTCTTACATTGGCAGGCAGATTCTTTAACCACTGAGCCACCAGAGAAGCCCTTTATGTTTTTATTATTATTATTATTATTGAAGTATAGTTAATTTACAATGTTGTGTTTCAGGTATACAGGAAAATGATTCTGTTATATATACATATATGTATTCTTTTTCAGATTCTTTTCATTATAGATTATTACAAGTTGTTGAATATAGTTCTCTGCTACATTACAGGTCCTTGTTCACCCTCTACCAGCTCTAAAGGACACTGCCAGTGCTCAGATGTGAACTGTCATAGGTGACTGTAGAAAAACATTTCCAGCGTCCCTCGGGATCTGCTCCACATGTGCCCCCCCCCCCCCCTTGTTTCCTGGCCAGCCTGCCCCCACTTTCACTCTTTCTTGGGAGACCCCTCTCCCTAGGCCCAGTGTGGGCGGGAAGTGCTCTCAGGCCGTCCAGCCCAGCACAAGCCTTTTGTTTTCTAAATAAGCTTTACAGCTAATCCCTGCCCGGGAACTGACTGGAAACAAACCTAGGAAAATCTATGTGAAATTACAAAAGTGACTTAATTTGGCTCTAGTCCATAATCTTGACTTCCATTGAAATGGTAAACTAGAGCCTCCTTCGGGCTCTGCCTCTGTGCTTTTGCTTTTGAGAATAAAACAGATCTCGCTTTCTCTTGATGGGCTTTTACCTCCTAGGGAGCCCGAAGGTGCAGCTCAGGCTGGTGTGGGTGTTCTGTTTCCTCCGGCGGGCAATTTGCATCTTTGAGGAACTGCAGGTGGGGACCTCGGGCAGTTAAATGTACCCTCCCCTCCGTGGGGATTATCCCTTCTGGGCATATCCTCCCTCAATCGGGCACTGAGTTTAGGAAATCTCAGGGCAGGGCTAGAGATTAAAAATAAAAAATAAACAATAAAAATTCTTAGAAAAGTTACAGAGGGCATTTAGCCTAAGAACCAAAGTGTATTTATCAAGAGAAGCATTTCCTCTGTGATAGACAAGAGACACTGACATAAAATGAAATTATATTTAGGTTAAAATAGATCTTCTGATCCATCTCATAATAAAAAAATGAAATGACCTTGAAAACATGTTGTGAGTCAAATGGATAGTGAAAGTGGGGAAGGAATTATGAATGTAACATAAGATATTAGGCCAGCTGTCTAAGATATTAAAGGCACACCTTGCCTTCTGTCTTTCTCCTGCTCCTTCCTTTGTTCTTACTGGAGCCTGTATGATATTTTTAAGAAGGAAACCACTTCTGGTTTCTCTCTTGGCTAACGTAAGTCAGTACTTCCCCATTGCCTTCAGATAAAACGTTTGACTTATAAAAGTCCTTGAGGCTTCAAATTTGCCCTATCGTTACCCCAGTTTCCTAAACTCCAGCTTCAGTAAATAACTTTCAGTTCCTAAGTGCTCTTACGTCCAGGAATTTGCCCCTGCTTACCCTCTACCTAGACCACTTCCCATCCACAAAGCTGTTCTCTCTCAGTTTCAGGGCCCCACCCCCCAGGATCTGCCTCTCTTACAGATTCTATCCCGCTGTGTTAAACTTCCCTGTTGCATGTCCAGTCCAGCAGAACTCTGGTCTACAGAAGGTTAAGAACCCAGCTTTGTCTGTTTCACAGGTCTTCATCCAGGTTAGTGTTTGACTCGTGTGTGAAAGTTGCTCAGTCGTGTCCAGCTCTTTGCGAGCCCATGGACTGTACAGTCCATGGAACTCTCCAGGCCAGAATACTGGAGTGGGTAGCTGTTCCCGTCTCCAGGGGGTCTTCCCAACCCAGGGATCGAACCCAGGTCCCCCATATTATGGGTGGATTCTTTACCAGCGGAGCCACAAGGGAAGCCCAAGAATACTGGAGTGGGTAGCCTATCCCTTCTCCAGTGGATCTTCCCGTCCCAGGAATCAACCCGGGGTCTCCTGCATTGCAGACAGATTGTTTACCAACTGAGCTATCAGGGAAGACTCTTGTAGACACTTAGTAAATAACTGTTGAATGAAAGGATGGCCGGGGGGAGAGGCTACCAGGGGAAGTTGCATAATTGGTAAGCGTCCTGGATGGAGGATGGACAGGTAGAGTTTTGTGGACTAGGGGCTGCTCCTTCATACTGTGTCAGATCTCTGAGTGTCTAGTTCTCAAGACTGGTCCATAAAGTGCTTGAAACCCAGAGAAATTGGCTTCTGCTAACTGAACCTTGCACCGGCCTGAAGTCATTTGTTAATGTGTAAGAAGATGTAGTAACTGTCGGGAGGAAGAGACTACTTGTCAGCACTTTTTCTTCCCACAGGAAGTTACAAGGAAGCCACATTATACTCAGAAGCTTGCTTGCGGGAGCCTTCTTCCTTCCTTCCTTCTCTAAGTGTTTGCTTGTTAAATGCCTGCTCCATCGGAACAGAAGCTTGTGAGGGATTTTAAGGACAGTCCTTTGGCAGAGGAAGTTAGGAGACTACTCTCTGTGCTGCGGAGGCAGCACCATTCCAGTGGAGTGGCGCTAGCCCAGGGCTGCAGGAATCACCCCCAGACTGGGTCCTGAGTGCCTTTCTTATATCCTTTCAATGTTGACCAACTGCCCTTCTCACTGACCCCTTCTGTTTACATCTTCAGTCCGGTTAGGTCCAGATTGACCTCGTGGAAGCACTTAGAAGTCTCTTCTGGGCATTGACACATCTCTGCTGCGTCTCATGCCAATCTCATTTCCGAACTCCAGCATGGGCCTGGTGGGCAGGGTATCCAGGGCAGTAAGCACCTTGCTTGTAGCTTCCAAATATACTTCTGCTGTGCTGTGCTTAGTCACTCAGTCATGTCTGACTCTTTATGACCCTGTGGACTGTAGCCCACCAGGCTCCTCCGTCCATGGGATTCTCCAGGCAAGAATACTGGAGTGGGTTGCCATGCCCCTCTCTAGGGGATCGTCCCAACCCAGGTCTCCAGCATCACAAGTCTGAGCCACCAGAGAAGCCCATACTTCTGCTGATATAACCATAAATAATGCTTATACTTATAGCAGGGGCTATTAGAGATTTACAATTGTGTATTTGCAGTGAAATATTGGATTATCAGGTTGTCAAGGAGAAAGAATTGCTCTATACTCTTAGGTTCAGTTGTTGGGGTGCCTTTGAATTCAACTGACAAAGGACAGTTAAGGAAAAAAACAAAATTCAATCATGTGTTTTTATTAATGTGTGTACAGGAGTTCACAGAGACTGTGACTCTGAGAAAAGTTAGGATTTAGGGCTTATATACCATCTTAATGGAGGAAAGGGAAGGGGAGAAGGGCATTTGCAGGAAAACTAGAGACTTCTTAAGAGAAGGGAGAGGGAGAAAGGGCCTATATTGGAAAACAGATGAGTTTTGGGAAAGGTAAATGGGCCCTGAGAAATATCACGGGGGTTGGTGGTGGTGTCCGACTCTTTGTGACCCCATGGACTGTAGCATGCCAGGCTCCTCTGACCTCCACTATGTCCCAGAGTTTGCTCACATTCATGTCCATTGAGTCAGTGATGCCATCTAACCATCTCATCCTCTGCCGCCCCCTTCTCCTTTTGCCTTCAGTCTTACCCAGCATCCAGGTCTTTTCCAGTGAGATGGCTCTTTGCATCAGGTGGCCAAAGTATTGGATGCAGTTTGAGCTTCAGCATCAGTCCTTCCAATGAATATTCAGGACTGATTTCCTTTAGGATTGACTGGTGTGATCTCCTTGTAATCCAAGGGACACTCAAGAGTCTTCTCAGTTTTTGGGTGCTCAACCTTCTTTTTGGTCCAACTCTTATATCCATACATGACTATTGGAAAGACCATAGGTTTGACTATACGGACCTTTGTCGGCAAAGTGATACCTGTTTTTTAATATGTTGTCTAGGTTTGTCATAGCTTTTCTTCTAAGGAGCAAGCATCTTTGAATTTCATGGCTGTTGTCACTGTCAGCAGTGATTTTGGAGCCTAAGAAAATAAAATCTATTACTGCTTCCACTTTTTCCCCTTCCGCTGCTGCTGCTTCTGCTGCTGCTAAGTCGCTTCTGTCGTGTCCGACTCTGTGCGGCCCCATAGATGGTAGCCCACCAGGCTCCCCTGTCCCTAGGATTCTCCAGGCAAGAATACTGGAATGGGTTGCCATTTCCTTCTCCATTTCCCCTTCTATTTGCCACGAAGTCGTGAGATCGGATGCCATGATCTTGGTTTTCTGAATGTTGAAATTTAAGCTAGCATTTTCACTCTTCTCTTCACCCTCATCAAAAGGCTCTTTAATTCCTCTTCACTTTCTGCCATTAAAGTGGTATCATCTCCTTATCTGAAGTTGTTCATATTTCTCCTGGCAATCTTGATTCCAGCTTGTGCTTCATCCAGCCTGGCATTTCAAATGCTGTACTCTGCATAGAAGTGAAAAAAAGCAGGGTGACAATATACAGTGTTGTTGTACTCCTTTCCCAATTTTGAACCAATCAGTTGTTCTATGTCCAGTTCTGTTGCTTTTTGACCTGCATACAGGTTTGGCAGGAGACAGGTAACATGGGAGATATGGTAGTTTTTGTGACAATGTCTGTGTAGATGTGGTGTGATGACTTCTCGTGATCTCTGATGATAAGAATGTTCTTTGGTTGACTTCTGACAGTTGGGTTCTTTGAGTTCTTTGGGGAGGCTCCGCTCTTACATATATAAGAGATTTCAAGAACTCAAATGCCTTCTGCTCAAAATAACTGTTATGCTACTGTGACATATTCTGGACTTTTCTTTTTTACTCTAGAATGTTCCAGTGGGTAGAAGATAATTGGATGAAATTCTTCTCCCAAATTATATCAGTATTTGTATTTGAGCCCAGAAACCTTCAAACAAGTGACTAGAATATAAAACAAATAAAAACAACCATAGTGACCAGGATGTTATTTACTGGATCCAGATGACACTGTTGTTCCAAGCGTAAAATATTGTTTACTCAACAAGATGAGTAAGAAAACAATTTGATTCAAACCAAATGGTTTAAAATGATTAGTCTAATTCTAGTTAACCTTTCCCTGGTTTTAAGTGTGGAATTAATAAACTCTTAATAGTATATTTTCAGCACCCTTTTTGCTTTTTATGACAGTAAAAAATAATCTTGGTCATTCAAGAAATATTTATTGTACAAGCATTCTCCTACTTGCTGGGAGTTTTATTTTAGCTTGATTTTTGTGATATGCCAAAGACAGACATGGAAACTAAATATAGGATTAATAAGACCAGAGCTTGCTACCCCAAGGGAGAAGAAGTGAATGAAAACTGTGAGGAAGTAGCCACGAAAAGAGAAAGGGGAAAGTGCAGGCCGAGCGGTCAGCTCTTGAGAGGTTAGAATTGGTAAATTATGGCTAAAGCTGGAGAAAAGATCCATTACCTACCAAATAACGTAACAGACCTTATCTTTTCGGGAAATAGGACACAGAAGAAGAAATATCCTTTATCAGTTGGGTTGACAGAATGACCTCATCTCTTTGGAACCTAGAAATCGAAAGAGTAATGAGGCTTTCTAGAATAGTGATGCCAAGTTAAAGAAGTTCGACCTGAGCGGGAAAGGGCTAATTAGAAAATACAGGGTTTAAAAAAAAAAAAAAAAGAAAGAAAATACAGGGTTGAGGAGATAAGCTGTTATACAAATAATATGCTTTCTGATCAGTTGTATTTAATATATTATATGCTTTCTAAACATTTTTTGATTTACTTCTTATAACAGTCTCATAAAGTTACTAGTATTTTGACTTTACAGAAGAGGAAACAAATTATGTTAACTAATCTTTTATTGATGGATATTTATTTTTTTCATGCTGAATTAAAGATTCATATGTTTAAACATTCATTCATGTCCTTAAGTACTCCTGTTTTTATTTATTTTGATTCCTTTGCACATCTTAATGGATAATACAGGTTTACTTTTCCATATTTGCTATGCTTATAACTAGAAAAAGCACACATATTTAAGTGGAAGGAAATAAAAATGCTAACAGTATTTGTATTCAGTGGTGTAATTATGGCTGATGTAGTCTTGCTTCCCATTTTCTACATTTTTGTGTTGAGTATGTATTACTGAAAATGAAAATAATGAATAAACTAAATGAATTGGTGATATGGGGGAATATTCATGAGATCTTCTCTAAAAGCAAGAGCTACAAGAGAACAGGCAGATAAAATCTGAAATATATCAGTTTCAAAATCAATATAGTATGCTGTGGCTCATAAACTAATTAAAATCAAATTTTATAAACACTTTATAAGACATGCACATAGGCCTAGTGTTACAGGAGGCTGGCTGGGTGGTCCAATTTGTAGGAGAAAGTAAGAAAGGGCAGTGGGAGGGCCAAGCTGAAGCAGTGGATAGGAAAGGCCCAGCCTTCAGAGTCAGCTGTGAACTGATGTGTGGTTTTGAACAAGTTCAGTCTTCTGTAAATGGAAATGATTCCTGCCAGGCAGCTCTGTGCTGAGAATGGCGCCAACGGGAATGGGCTCAAAAAGAGAAAAAGAGGAATTAGAGACAGCAAGTATAGAAAACTCTTTTATGAGGAATTTTACTCTAAAGAGAAGCAGAGAAACGGGATGGTAGCTAGAGGGGACTGTGATAGGAAAGTTTATTATTGCTTTAAAGTCCGTTTATTGGGGCTTCTCTGGTGACTCAGCAGTAAAGAATCCACCTGCAATACAGGAGACGCAGGAAACGCGGGTGTGATCCCTGGGTCAGGAAGATCCCTGGAGGAGGGCATGGGAACCCACTCTAGAATTCTTGCCAGGAAAATCTCATAGAGAGAGGAGCCTGGTGGGCTGTGGTCCATGGGGTTGAAAAGAGTCAGACACGAGTGAATCGACTGAGCAGAGCAGCATGTGCTGATGGGAATGATCCAGTGGAGAAAAAGACTGGTGATGTTGGAGAACTGCAGGAGTGATGCTCTTGAGTGCGTGAGAAGGGAGGATTGGCCTTAGGTGGGAGCGCAGTGTAGGCAAAGCAGCAGATGGGGCAGAAGAGTGGGTGCGTGCAGATGTTGGCAGCTGGGAGAGTTTGCAAGTGACTTCGTCACTCTTGACTGTTAAGAGTCAATTAAGAGAGACTTAATTCCACAGACAGCACCACCAAAGGGCATGTGTTGGGGGGAAGTGGGGGAAGCTGGCACCTTGAGGATGACAGAGAAGCTGTGATATAGTCTTTTAGGAGAGTAAATTGATAGGAAATGTTGCATGATGGCCGTGGCTGTGGTGGTAGGGTCCCTAAGGGCCTGCTGGAAGTCAGTGGGCCGGAATTTAAAGTGAGATCAGCCAGAGTTGTGTTTTCCTCCAGCACTGGAACTGGGCTAATGTCAAGGTGTCAGCAGGACTGCTTCCTTCGAGGCTCCAGGGGAGAATCAGTTTTTTGGCCTGTGCCAGTTTCTAGAGGCCACTTGCTCTTCTTGGCTCATGGTCCCTTCCTCCATCTTCAAAACCTGCCACATAGCATCGCTGAAGTTCCCTCCTGACTCTGCTTCCTTCGTCTTTCCTCTCTGACAGAGGCTCTCTTGCCTCCCTCTCTAGGGGACCCTTGGGATTACTTTGGGCCCACCCAGATAATTCTGGACTGCCTCCCCATCCCCAAATCCTTAATCACATCTGGTGAATCCCTTTTTTGCCATGTAAAATAACATATTCACATGTCCATGGATTAGGACTCAGACGTCCTTCAGGGGGCCATTATTCTGTGTCCCATCATTAGTGAAATTGAATATGTTTTCATATGATTATTAGCTTTTTGTATTTCTTCTTTGTGAGTTACTCATTCCTAACATTTTTTTTCTATTAGCTGTTAGTCTTTACCATTCATTTGTAAGAAGTCTTTCTCCCTTAAGGATATAAACCCTGACAGTGCAGCATCTTGCATTATTTCCCCCTGGTTCATTGCTTGCTTTTCAACTTTGTTTACAAAATATTATCCTACTTGTAAAAGTATTACTTTCGCAAAGTTTATCTTATGGAAAATGTCAAACAAGTAAAAGAAGAGAGGTTATTATATTAAATCTCCACATATTTATCACCAAGCTTAACTAATGATCAACTCAAGGTTAACCTTATTTTATTTGTATTCTTACCTACTTCCTCGATGTTATTTGTTATATTCAATACCAGATATCATTTCATTTTGTCCATAAATATTTCAGCAAAATACATTAACTTTATGATATTAATTTTCTTAGATTATTTTCACTAAGGTTTCTGGTTTTGGTGCTGCCTATGAAAAAGCCCAGCCACTTGTCTTTTTAAAGAGGATGGAAATAAAGTCTGAATGTAAGTTTTTTACCTTTTAAGGGAGTCCTGTTTCTTTTTTCTTAACTTTTTCTTAGAAGTGACCGTTTTCTGACTACTTAAACACGTCTACTTGAGCACCTACCATGTGGAAAATGCTGTGAATTCAACTTCATGTTACCCTTTGCATGCATGGGAAGAGGGAACTGTGTAAAAGGATTACAATTATAAAATTAGCAGCCTGCCCATTGGTCTCCACATTCCTGATTTAGTCCTCTTTCCATGATGACACTGATGACCTGGGACAACTGCTAGAAGGCTGGCAATTGTCGGCCACGCCTGCATTATTTACACTTTTCAGTGTCTTATGCCAAGGCCACTGGGCACTGGCGAGTAAAAACAAACACGAAACTGAGGAGAGGACCGTATGCCTTTCTTCACAGTCTGCGGCTTGGTAACCCCCTTTCTGTTCTCAGAGCCATGAGCCCCATGGTCCTTGGTTTAACACAGCCCACTCCATGATGGGTTGTTGGCAACCAGAGATGGAATTAGAGAGCCATTGACTTCCACGTCAAAAAAAGAAGAAATACAACCAGCACAGTTATTAATTAGGACCGGCTAAGACTGAGTAATCCAGGTGATATCTTAGCGTTCCTGACGTAAAAGGGGGTAGTGGGGCAGGAGTTTAGTGCGTGCTTCTCATAGCCTAGCAACTCCACAGCCAAAACAAACACAACTCAAACTTTACTACCGTAAATACCAACCAATTTGTTTGGCAGCCCCTGACATCCAACTTTTAACTCCTTGCGATCTGGTTTTGTGAAAATTCTTCTTTTGAAGGTTACCAGCCGGATTCTGGACATCATTTCAGCCTCTGTGCTGTATGTCCTTTCTTTGGTAAGTGACTATGAAGAGCCCCTCTGTTTGAACTTCTTGTCCTCTTATCCTCTGCGATGCTGAGTGATTCTGTTCTACCTGTGTTTCGCGTTGAGTGTTTGACTACTGTGGAAGCTGCTTCCTCTCCCTTCATCCCTTACTTGCAGCTCCACTTCAGGCTGTGAGAGTCACCTGTGCTTCTGTCTTACAACTAACTCCTTAGCTTCAACCCTTTGGCTCCCAAATCTCACTTTCAAGCTCAACTTATTTCCTGAGCTCCTGACTCAAATGTTTCTGGCTAATTTCTGGGGATATCCAGGTTGATTTGGCTCACCTTGAACTTCTTGACTCAACTCCTCCCTTAAACTTTAGGTCCTGGGGTCTTGCCTCGTGGTTCAGTGGTTTAAGACTGCTCACTTCTGCTGCAGGAGGCCCGGGTTCAATTCCTGGTTGAGGAACTAAGTTCCTGCATGTTATATGGCACAGCCAAAAAAAAAGCCAAAAACAAACCAACTTGAGACCTTGGACACAAGCACCCGACACCTCCAGGCTTAGACTCAGCTTGTTTAGGAGATGATCTTGGTAGCAACCGAGAAGGATCAGAACTTGAGAGATCTTAGAATTGAGTCTTACTGCTATAACCTAGGTAGGCCTGAATTCAGCCTGTGGTACCTGCAAGGGCTACAGTTATACACCCTTTCCTCCTGGGCACCAGGATACTGCTTGCCTTTTCTTCCAAGAATTTCACTTTCCCTCTAAGTCTGAAGCCTGTTTTGCTGAGGCCCTGAAAGTGCTGATGAGTGTCACCACGTCCCTTCCCAATCAGATCTTGTTCGTGTTTTCCCAGCCCCACGAGTGCTGTGTTCCAACCTTGGCGGGCACTGGGCCTTAAGCCATAGGGCTGCTCTGGCTGTTCCTAAGTCTTGACTGTTACCCCTTCTCAAAGTCTGGCCTCCTTTTGTGTCCTGCTATCCCAGATGCCTCCATTGCTTCACTTACTTCATGCTCATACTTTCTAAAAATCCCTCCAGCTGTTATTTCTGGATGTGGTACTTCACACTGCAGCTCATCCTACCTTCTAGTGTCATCTTAAATTCTTCATGGAACTTGGTGAGGTATAAAGATATACTTACCTTTAAAATAGGTTTTCTTTTCTTTATAATTGTTAATTTTCTGAGCATTATTTTTATTGTTTATTCCCAACTACACAGCATATGAAAGGTTGGAGGGCCTGGCTTTGCCAGTGTCCCATAAAGTTAAGTAAACACTCTTGATATATGTGCTTATTTATTAAAGTCGTACCTAAAATATTTTCAAGCACTCATCTTATCATGTTACTACGTGGGAAAATGCCTGTAGTTACCTCTCGCCCCAGGCCATAGTCCACACTTACTAGTGTGCTATTGGAGGTCTTCCAAGAACACTCTCCAGTGTTTTTTTCATTCATTTTTTTTTTCATTGAGACACGGTTCATTGAGATATCTTTACTGCGATACGGTTGACATACAACATTTTGTATTTTTGTACAGTGTGAGGATTTGATATAACTCATTAGCATTATCTTTTAATTTCTTGTTTTTTAATTAAAGGATAATCACTTTACAATATTATGTTGGTTTCTGCAATACATCAACCCGAATCAGCCATAGGTAAACATATGTCCACTCTCTCTTGAACCTCTCCCCCACCTCCCACCCCATCCCACTGATACAACGCTTTAGTATTATTAATGGGGGGGGGGGTTCTCCTTCTTCCTCTTCCTTCTCTTCTTCTTCTCTACCTCCCATTCTAATTGACTAATTATTGATCACCTAGAGGGGCAGGTCAGTAAATGAAGACATGAAGCCGGTGGCAGTGGGGGTTACAGAGACTGGAGGGAGGATGCCCTATCCCAAGGGAACAGCAGCTACTGCTCTCTCCATTGTTTCTGTGTGAACTGTGGGTCCAATGTTGTCAAATTGTTATCTTTTTCAAGAGAATTTGGGCATCTGTTTCTGTTAGGGCCCCACGCTTCCACTGTAGGAGGCACAGGTTCCATCCCTGGTCAGGGAACTAAGATCCTATATGCCATGCAGCCAAAAAAAAATTTAAAAATTAGCAACCAATTAAAATATTATTTAAACCCTGTGACACTAAGCAGAACAACTGTGAGCTGGATCTGGCCTGTGGGTTCCTAGTTTGCACTTTTACTGTCCAGAAATCCCCTCCAAGCCCCTCCATGTTCCCTGATACCTTGTGTTTTCCTGGCTCTTCCTTTTGTTCTTCACGTCCCACTAGCTGGACTGCCCAACCCCATTCTCTCCATTGATCCAAATCCTAACTCTTACCTGATCTTGAAGGTCAAACTCAAAGTCTGCTGTGTGGTATGCTTGGCTTTTCAGCAGCAAGCAGGAAAATCCAGAATCAGCAGTGGGTTGACAGGTGGTCTAGACACCAAATCCCGGGAGGTCATCCAAGGCGGGGATCACATTCCCAATCTACAAGTCCAGGGAACAGGGAGCCAGGGGACAAGGGGTTCAGTGACTTGTGTGAAGGATTCTGAGCAAGTCCTAGACACAGGACACAGAAGATTGGAATGAAGCTTGATAATAGTTCCAAGACAGCAGCTTTTAAAAATAAAACAGGATTCTCTAGTTTTTGAAGGGAAAGAAAAAAGGAAGGGCAACTAACCTATTTAGTCCTAGGTATGTCTCAAGTCATACTGCAGTTTCAGATAGCTTATTCATGTCATACAGCTAATAAAATGCAGGGTGAGAGTTTAGATTTACTGTTCTTTGGAGCTTGAGCTTCAGCATCAGTCCTTCCATTGACTATTCAGGGTTGATTTCCTTGAGGATTGACTGGTTTGATCTCTTTGCTGTCCAAGGGACTCTCCTCAAGAGTCTTCTCCAGGATCACAATTTGAAAGCCTCAGTCCTTGGGTGCTCAACCTTCTTTATGGTCCAACTCTCAAATCCGTACATGACAACTGGAAAAACCATAGCTTTGCTGGCAAAGTGATGTCTATCCTGTCTAGGTTTGTCATAACTTTCCTTCCAAGGAGCAAGTGTCTTTAAAATTTCATGGTTGCAGTCACTGTCCACAATGATTTTGGAGCTCAAGAAAATAAAATTGGTCACTGCTTCCACTTTTTCTGCTTCTATTTGCTATGAAGTGATAGGACCAGGTGCCATGATCGTGGTTTTTATTTTTTATTTTTTGGTTGTGCTGGTTCTTCATTGCTGTGCAGGCTTTTCTTTAGTTGCAGCGAGCGGGGACTACTCTCTAGTTGCGGTGCGCCAACTTCTCATTGCAGTGGCTTCTCTTGCTGTGGAGCCCAGGCTCCAGAGCATGCAGGCTTTAGGAGTTGTGGTTCCCAGGCTCTAGAGCACAGGCTCAGTAACTGTGGCACACGGGCTTAGTTCCTCCGTGGCTTGTGGAATCTTCCTAGATCAGGGACTGAACCCGTGCCTCCTGCATTGGCAGGCAGATACTTTACCACTAAGCCACCAGAGAAGCCCTTAAGTTTTTTGAATGTTGAGTTTCAAGCCAGCTTTTTCACTCTGCTCTTTCACCCTCATCCAGAGGCTCTTTAGTTCTTCTTAGGGAGGCTCTGAAAGCAGGGGTGGGGGATATGCGTCTTGGGCTGTGCTCTCTTTGCCAAAATATCACAGAGCAACTGGGGTGTGAGGTCAGTGTCTTGGTTTGAGACCAACCAGAACAGAAGTATTAAAATTGAAGGCTCTGCAATGTTTAAATACATGCAACAAACATAGTAACCAAAGCATTTGCTTCCTTCATTAGATACTGCTTTCCTGTGCCCATAAAATGAGCAGTGATGTTTAGTCCTCAGACCAGAAATCTCCAAAACTGATATGAAATGTGTATGCCTAAACCAACTGGCAGAAACCAGTTACTTCTATGGGTGTTTTTGACTACATGTCATTCTAGCTTCCTCTGTGATTCCTTTTTAAGACCCCACATTTTATAGCAAAGGTCATCAGACCTCTTCCTAGTCCAAGTGAAAGAAAAAGAACTGCTTTTAAATATTTAAAATCTCTATATTTTCTCAGTTTGTGCAGAAAAATAGAGAAGAAATGCAGAGTTTTTTTTCATGGAAATTAAGTCCAGCTTTTCTCAGACCTCTATCTTGTCATCTTTGCCCATCATAGAAGTAGGTTCTGGGATGAAAGTATTTGTGCAACTACTTTTTCTGGGATTTACATACGGTGGAAAAGCTTAAAGGTAAAATTTCTTTAAATGCTATTTACCCTGCCCCCCTCCTTTTTGAGAGATCGTGTTCAGCCTTGAAGCTAATGTGGTAACACCAAACTACCTACTCTTGCCAATACATGTCACCATTGCTTTAGCTTTGTACTTGCTCTTCCTTCTGCCTGGGACAGCTGTTGTCAACCATTGCACTTTCTTCCCTGGCTCATTCTTTTGTTGTTATTTAGTTGCTAAGTTGTGTCTGACTCTTTGTGACCCCATGGACTGTAGCCTTCCAGGCTCCTCTGTCCATGGTGTTTCCCAGGCAAGAATACTGGATTGGGTAGCCATTTCCTTTTCCAGGGGGTCTTCTGACCCAGGGATAAAACCCACATCTCCTCTATTGCAGGCTGATTCTTTACCACTGAGATACCTGGGAAGCACAGCTCATTCTTACTTCACGATTCAGCTCAGGTGTCATCTCCAGGAATTCTGAGCCTCCAGGTTGATGTCATTGCCCCTTCTGTTTGTTGGCACTGCACCCTGAGCAAACCTCCTACTTAAACCTTAGTATAGACACGCCTTGAAAGCAAACTATTAATAAAAATGATGACTTATATAAGTGTCCTTTATTTTTCTTTTAAAAACCATAATATTGGCCAATTTCCAAGCTTTAGGTTTAGTTAAATCCTTAATGGAAAACATGTGGCTTTGTGAAATGCACAGTATCATTATTATTTTGTCTACTATTAAACAGAAACAATCTAGATGAAGATTCTAAGTCCTTAAGCAAACCATGATGCTGAGCGAATATGGACTGGCATACACATCATGAAAAAAATTGCCTCATCTGCTTTTGTTTTGTGTGTCTTCGGTGTGTTCCTTCCTTTCCAAACCCCTTATGGTCTCTGTTGAGGCTTCCCTGGTGGCTCAGACGGTAAAGAATCTGCCTGCAATGCAGGAGATCCAGGTTCAATCCCTGGGTCGGGAAGATCCCCTGGAGAAGGGAATGGCTACCCACTCCACAATCCTTGCCTGGAGAATTCCATGGACAGAGGAGCCTGGCAGGGCCTCAAAGAGTTGGACACGATTGAGTGACTAATACTTTCACTTTTCACTATGGTGTCTGTTAAACTAGATTTTCTTTCTTCTGATTTCTAAAAAGTAGTTCCTTGTTTATGCTGTTTACTGCCACTTTAACGATTTTTGTTTCCAAGATTACCCCAAGGGAAACAATTTCCACTTTAACAACCATATAGGAAAACCATGTACCTGTCACCCAGTGAAGGCTGATATTCAGGCTATGAGCATTTGGCCTAACAGTAATCATAATAGTTTATATCTGTACCAGCAGGTCTATGAGATAGGAATTGCAATTGTGCCTTTTTACAGATTCAGAGAACTTAGTAACTTTTCCAGCATCATGCAAGTTATAAACGCAGAGCTGGGTTTAAGAACAAAATTCCACCAGATTCCAGAACTTATGTTTTAAAAATTTTAACTGTTTGATCTTGAAATAAAATAAGGATAGATTAATAGAGAGTTGCAAAAAAACGTGTGGGGAGGTCCTGCGCAGCCGTCACCCCATCTCCCCCAGTTTGACATCCTGTATCACTGTAGTCAGCATCAAACCCAGGAAATAGTTTAGCATCCCTTCATGTGGTAAGCTCAGGTCACTGATGAGCATAAAATTTTAGCTGAATATGGCTTTTGAATGAGAATAGCTTCTTTATATTGTAAAGCCTTCTTTTAAATAAACAACTCATTGTTACCATGATACACACTGAAGAATAATGTGGTTCAGATCATTAGTTCTTAACCTTTTAGGTTAGATGTATTTTAGAAGGCAATGCTACGTGAACCTTCTGGGCAGAAAAGACGCATGCACGCATATGTACAAAATCATGGTTTCCTAAACCTCCTCAAAATGTGCTGAGATTTAGATGAAAAACTTCTGGTTTACGAGCAACATTTAAGGAAGTCACATTTACTTAATCTAAAACAGTCTTTCTTAGTGCTTTTTTATGTTTTCCCAACTCTGCTTATAGAGAAGTCTCCAAACTCTCTTATTACTCTTTTGTTGAGATTTAAAGGGCTGAAAGTTCCTTGGGTTTTCTACAACTCTTGGTGGCTTAGGGAAAAACTGTTTCCAACATTATTGCTCTTATGAACACACTTTATCTGGGTCTGTTTTTTGTGTGCATAGAAGTCCTTTGGTCAATAACTTTTAAGTTGTCTTTCCCTTTTCAGGTCACCACCAGAACTTGAGTAATCTGAGGTCCTGGCTCTGGAATTAGGGATCAGGCCTGGGGTCTCTGAGGCCCAGCTATATACGAGAATATCACTGAGAGCTTCTGTCAGTTTTGAGCCAGCTGCCAGGACCCTGGAAATGTATTTCCACAGCCAGGGCTCACCCAGAACGTGTGAGTTAACAAGTCAGATGTCAGAGCTGCAACCTGGAAGGAGGAGGGTAGATATATATATATATAAAGTCAGGCTGATGGTCTGGTCAGAAGGGTAGGACAAATCTTTGATTATGAGGAAGATTCTTGCCTTAATCATAAACCTCTTATATGCTTCCTGCTGGGGTAAAGCTCAGAGGTGTGTTCTGCTGCCGGAAGCCAGAGTTCAGTGAGCCAAGAACCCACAAGAAGTGGTCACACCTGGAAATGTGTGGGTGAAATTAAGGGCTGATGCTGACACTTTGCATGAGGAATTGGCTGTATTTTGCGCTCAAGTGGCTAAGGCAGAAGAAAGCCAAAATACTTTCACTGTGTATCAGCTACCTGATTTTTTATGATGATCTTTTTCCATTCAGAAGTTTCATACCAGCTTTACCACTTTTTTAAGTTTTCTGTCTGCTGATGAATGCATTTTATTTTGCATACAGTTGGCTTTTTACTGCCCTGAATAATTCTGTATCCTGGTTGCTGAAAGACACTAGTTACTAACTGCTTTCAAAGGTATGGTATCCATTTCCTCCTCCTGAATTTGTCTACTTAAGACGAAGTCTTTTACCGTGGTTTCTTTGCACTGTCAAACCAAGTATTTGACGCAAGAGGAGAATGAAGATTGGAAGGAGGGAGGGTGGTCCTGGGCTAGTGTCTGTTTCTAACTTTGTGAAGTGCTGTGTTGGGGTATCCTGTTGTTGAAGGTCTGCCTCAGTTTTATAACAGGAATCAGACTCTTATACCTACCATGCCAGACACTGTGCTAAATACTATAAATAATCCTCCCAACAACCCTAAAGTTGGCTCTTTTTTTTTTTTTTTGGCCATGCTATGTTGCATTCAGTATCTTAGTTCCCTGACTAGGGATTAAACCCATGCTTCCAGCAGTGGAAGCACAGAGTCTCGACCCCTGGACAACCAGGGAAGTCCCCTAAAGTTGGCTATTTATCCATGAGGAAACTTAAGGTCAAAGAAATAAACTAACTTGAAAAGTGTCACAAAACTAGTTAGTGAAGAAAAAGGGATTTGATCCCATGTGTTTCATCCTTCTGTATTTAAGTGGAGGATTTGGTCCTCAGCTCTGGCTTCTCACAGTACACCTCTCTCTTCCCCTCCTCCCTCCATGAAGAAATCTGGCTCAGGGATAGGAGTTGACACTCAATCCGTTGGAGACTGATTAATGACCCTAGAATGCCTTTTCACAGAAGCAGATATGCCTTTCCAATAAACAGAATATCCACTAACCAGGGACACTCCTCTGGGTCGGAGTGCTTAATGAGAACTGCTGCTGCTGCTAAGTCACTTCAGTGGTGTCCAACTCTGTGCAACCCCACAGACGGCAGCCCACCAGGCTCCCCCGTCCCTGGGATTCTCCAGGCAAGAACACTGGAGTGGGTTGCCATTTCCTTCTCCAATGCATGAGAGTGAAAAGTGAAAGTGAAGTCGCTCAGTCATTTCCGACTCTTAGCGACCCCATGGACTGCAGCCTACCAGGCTCCTCCATCCATGGGATTTTCCAGGCAAGAGTACTGGAGTGGGGTGCCATTGCCTTCTCTGTAGTGAGAACTAGGTAACTGCAAAAGAAAAAAGTGAAAGTGAAAGTAGCTCAGTCGTGTCTAACTCTTTGCAACCCCATGAACTATACAGTCCATGGAATTCTCCAGGCCAGAATACAGGAGTGGGTAGCCTTTCCCTTCTCCAGGGGATCTTTCCAACCCAGGGATTGAACCCAAGTCTCCTGCATTGCAGGCAGATTCTTTACCAGCTGAACCACAAGGAAAGCCTGGATAACTTCAAGGCATCTCATATCCAGAATGTAGTGTTAGTTGCTCCGTGTTGTCTGACACTTTGCGACCCCACAGGTTGTAGCCTACTAGGCTCCTCTGTCCCTGGAATTCTCCAGGCAAGAATATTGGAGTGGGAAGCCATTCCCTTCTCCAGGGGATCTTCGCAACCCAGGGATTGAACCCGGGTCTCCTATATTGCAGGCAGATTCTTTACTGTCTGAGCCAAAGGCCTGAAGAATTAAACACAGCCTGTAGCCCTGAGATGGCTAAATATCTGCCAAATATAGTCTACCCTGAACTGTGCAAGATAAACACTGATGAAGCTTCTTTCCAAAGTCATCACTTTCTGGACTCCAGGCAACTCAGGGCAGATGACTCTTCCTTTATTTACATTATCTTTAGTTGTTAGGATTATTGTATCGCTTAGATCACTTAGCCTGAGGCGATTTTAGCTGTCATCATAACTTTCTGGGCATTGGATAGAATTCATTAGAATTTACAAACCATTATTCAGGGTGGCTTACTTTTGTAATCCCAAACCTATTTCTTTAGGTATTGATTTATGATGAGATTATTGTCTCTAAATTCTGAAGAAGTTATCTCAAGAGTTTGCAACCTTTATTCTGTCAAGTGTGGTAGCTTTTAGAATCTCCTCTACTTGAAGACTTTAGTGATCAAAACTGGCTACATGGCTGAAAATCCACCATCTATAGCAGTCATTTATTTACATTTTATACTGAACAACAAATAGGCAGGCTGCACAAGTTTTTTATGCACTTTATGGATGTGTGACACTTTCACATACAATGCCTGAATGGAGAGGAAGAACATCTCTTTAGTTCTAGCCTGTCTCAGTCTCACAAAGATAATGGATGGAAAGATTTCAGGAGAAATGAACATTTTGTTCTTTCTTCAGACCATAATAATCTTTTTCCTCTTCTGCCTTAAAAGGAATGGGGTTTATCCTACTCACCAAAGTAGATTTCTCTTTGCATCAAAAAGCTTTGAAAAGGAGCCAGCTGCACCAAGAGAGTCCTGAAATTCTTGAGAAACCCGTTTTCAATTAGGAAGGCTTGATCCAAGATTAAGGGGGTTCATCATTTAGCGGCACTAAATTAGCCATGGGGGACTCT
Organism: Muntiacus reevesi; assembly: GCF_963930625.1. Taxonomy (NCBI): domain Eukaryota; kingdom Metazoa; phylum Chordata; class Mammalia; order Artiodactyla; family Cervidae; genus Muntiacus; species Muntiacus reevesi. The sequence goes on from NC_089270.1 coordinate 25,392,051, forward strand.
GGGGTTGGCCGCTTTTAGCCTTGTGCAGCTTGCCTGCTTTGTGAATTGCTTGTGAAACTGCAATGAGGTAATGTTTTGAAAGTGTTTTGAAAACCATAAAATGCTATATACAACTCTAAGTTGTGCCTTCAGAGCAGAGCAGTGAGCAGTGAAAAAGGAATCAACTGAAAGCAATTGGTGCCTTTACTTTTTCATGAGCCAGACATGAAGTGCTGATGTTTATTGAGCATTTACCATGTGCCAGGCATGGTATAAATGTTTGGCTTTTATTAACAGATCTAATCTTTATAGTGTTGTAATAAGGTCGATACCATTGCTGTTGTTTAGTCACTAAGTCATGTCTGACTCTTTTGTGACCCCATGGACTGTAGCCTGCCAGGCTCCCATGTCCATGGGATTTGCCAGGCAAGAATACTGGAACGGGTTGCCATTTCCCTCTCCAGGGGGTCTTCCTGACCCAGGGATCGAACCCCTGTCTCCTGCATTGGCAGGCGGATTCTTTACCACTGAGCCATGAGGGAAGACCATAAGGTAGATATTAATGGCCCATTTTACAGATGAGAAACAACTGAGGCACAGAGAAGTTAAGCATCCTTTCCAAGGTCATGTAGAGGTCATATACTCGGGTCATACATTTAGTAAGTGATGAGATGAAGCTGGGATGCAAATCCAGGCAGCCTGGCTCCACAGCCCAGACTATACTGCTGGTAGTTTAAGCCTTCCTTACTAACTGAATTGGTAGCAGGTCTAAGACATTTGTTACGTATGTCTCAGAAGGTTAAATGTTATGTAAATCTTGAAAGGTTAAAATTGTGATGAGTAAAGACACTAAGAAAAATGAGAATCCTTTAAGGATTTGGGTTTGATTCCCTTCTAATGCTTAGTTTTCATAGTTTTGGGTCCTATCTTACTAATATAGAGGAAGTATGTGGTCCTTAAACATGCTTGTAAAGTCATCTCTTAAACACCCACTCCATCAGCAAAATTGTGGTAATGGAATTGTTTGATCTTCAAAGACCAATAAGATTGAAATGAGAGGGTATAAAAGAAAAACCTTATAAAGTATAACGTCAGTGAAGTATTTTATGCTGAAGTTTATAATTGTATATTCTAATAATTGTATTCTTCTAAAAAATTCACCTGCTGATGGTGATTGGATCTCTTCCTTTTTTTGTAAAAAAAAAAAAAAAAACCCAAGACTGGCCGCACTTGCCCTGTGCAATGGCCCACACTCCATCTGTGGACTGTGCTTCTCTCTGAATCTGAATAAATCCATTTCTTACCCAAAAAAAACAAAACAAAAACAGACAACAGTATCAACTATATTTTTTAACTTAAGATTGATTCATAAACATGTTTGATTTCACATTGAAATATATATATATATAACATAAAAATATATTCTTAGATATTTAAATCTATAGCTTTTGATGTATTTGTGTCAAGGATATGTGTCATAGTTTATTTAGCCATTCACTATTATTGGATATTTAAGATGCCTCCAGCTTTTAAATGATAATAAATAATATCACAATGAATTTCTTGGTGCATATCTTAAGAGGAATAAATATCCAGAAGTAGAATTATTCATCCAAAAAGTATAGACAACTGAAAGCCTTTGGTATGTCTTGCTAAATTGCTTTTTTTAGAAGGATAAATTAATATTTACTTGTGACAAAAATGTACAAGGTAGCTTTTTTTTGAAAATTGGATGTTTTCATTTAAAAATATTTGCCAGTTTATGGTTTGCATTGTTTCCATTAACAGCTCTTCGTATGTGTTTAATGCTGTCTTTTTTTTTTCTATAAATGGGACATATTTTGCATGTCTATTGGTTAGGTTTTCATACTGATTTCTTATGAAGTTTGTTAGTCCTTTTGATTCAAATTTGTAGCAGAAATGTGTTATTACATAGCTTATATTTATTTTGATTCCATCCTCAAATTTTCTTTGTAATTTAGCTTAAAGCCTCTAAGCTTAGGATGTCATTCCTCACCTATGTAACCATTGCAAAGAATTAAGCACTAATAATATAAAGTGATGTCCAGTTACATTGTTAAGAAAAAAAAGATAGTGTCTTGTAAAACAATGTTAATTATGATCCCTTCTCTCTCCCTCTTTCTATCCCCCCATCCCTCTCTCCCTCCACACACACACATGTTTATTTATGAATTGATTTTGAATGTTTTCTTTGTGGCACATATATAGCACTGGTCAAAACAGACAAAATCTGAGTCCTTATGGAACCTGGTTTATTGGCGAGGCCATACACCAAAGGATTGGGAATTCCCTGGTGGTCCAGTGCTTATGAGTCTGCACTGTCATTGCTAAGTACCTGGATTTGATCCCTGGTCGGGGAACTAAAGATCCCACAAGCCACAGGTGAAAAATAAATCACCAAAAACAAATAGAATGTCAGGTAGTGGTAAGTGCTATTAACAGAAGTAGAGCAGGGTAAGAGATGGAGAATGACGAGGGCTCCTTTAGATTCAGTGGTCAGAGATCTTTCTAAGGTGGCATTAAGATCAGAAAGTATTGAATGAAGTAGCTAGTATAATATTCTATATACCCATATGGATAGATGAAACCCAAAGTTCTGTATTCCCCTTCTCACTGAATATTAAGGGTGGTTCTTTTGTCACCCAGACAAATCCAGCAAAGCAACTTTTCCTAAACTTTTCCTTTACCTCCCATACCTAGTTAATCTTCACATTTTTGCCACCTATTTATTTCTAAATTTCTTTTCTACTTGCCACTGTCTTCTCTTAGGCCCTTGTCACTTTTTGAAAAGATATAGTAGTTCATTTTTATGCACCAAATAGTGTGCAATTAAAATCTGTAACACATGAGGATTAACTTGGTGGGGCTTCCACTGGTCAAATGGGGGTATTGTGAGCATGAAAATAAACATTAATAGTAATGGATTATCAAATAGGAATCTGGGAGTTCACACTGATAATAAACAAAAGAATTTTAAAAAATGAGAAAGAAGAAAAGTTCTTCGCTGTAGTAGAAATGCAGCTGATCAATGTGGAAAGAATGATAGAATTAGAAAAATCACAACTAGGTAGCCACTATTACAAAAATTGACTCGACCAGGAGTCGTCAATGGCTGCTAAAACTGGGTGAAGGTATGATGATAAATGGGATATGTATATAATCTCAAAGTAGTCGCCCACACAAGATACTTACTGATTACAAAGGGAAAAATATTAACCGTATAGTGGAGAATTCCTTCAAACACTGCACTAACCAAGCAAAGCAAACATCACTGGTAATAGGACACATGGACATCATGTGCCTACATCATGCACCAAGGACAGAACAGTACTTCTCTGGTATTTTTGCCAAAAATGCATAACCTAGATCTAAATACCATGAAACAACATAGGTTACCAGATGCAGGGGCATTCTTCAAAATAATTGTCCTGCACTCTTTAAAAGTATGAAGGACATAGGACTTCCCTGGTGGTCCAGTGGCTGACTCTGCACTCCCAATGCAGGGGGCCCAGGTTTGATCGCCGGGTGGGGAACTAGATCCCACACACTTCAACTAAGACTCAGTACAGCCAAATAAATAAATATTTTAAAAAATAATAAAAATATCAAGGTCATGAAAGAAGATTGAGAAACTACTTTAGACTACAGAAGACTAAGGTAACAGATGATAGCTAGATTCATTTGTAATCCTAAATTGTATCCTGGTTAGAAAACAATTTTTCCTTTTGATATTAGTCAGACAGTTGATGAAATCTGAATGTCTATAAATTGTAGGCTTCCCTGGTGGCTCAGACGGTAAAGAATCTGCCTGCAATGTAGGAGACTCATGTTTGATCCCTGGGTCGGGAAGATCCTCTGGAGAAGGAAACGGCAACCCACTCCAGTATTCTCGCCTGGAGAATCCCATGGACAGAGGAGACTGACAGGCTACACAGACTGTGGGATCTCAAAGAGTCAGACATGACTGAGCGATTATCACTCATTCACTCAGATTATAGTAGTGTATACATGTTAATTCCTGATTTCGATAACTGTATTGTGGTTATAGAAGGAAATGTCCTAGTCTTTTAAGAAATAACACTAAAGTGTTTAGGGTAAAGCATGTCTAAAGAAAATTTCAACTAGAACCTCTTCTAGATGCTTTTTTACAGGTGGAGGTCACATGACAGTCTATCAATTGTCTGATAGAGTATCCATAATAACCACTTACAGGTTTCTTTGAATCTCCTGGATTTGTTCATTCAGGAGCTACCATTGAGTGCCAGTGTGTAAGCACAGTACCATGTATGCCCAGGATGAGGCAGGAACAATTGAAATGTGTCCTCAGGGAATTGACAATCTATAGGAGACAAGCCAAAGAGAATTAATGAGAACAAGAAAGCAAATGTAGTAACTACTAACATTTGAGGAATGTGGGTGATGGGTATCCATTTATTAGTTTTGCTAATTTTCAGATCTATGAAATTATTTCAAAATAAAAAGTTAAAAATGTAAAAAACTATTAGAAAGATGAAAAGAAATTAAAAGACAGTAAAAAGATTTCAATAGAACTAGACTTTTATAGACAACTTACAAAACTTGTCCCTATATTATACCACAAAGGAAAATAACAAATTCTACAAAGCACAGAAATGTACATGCCACAGTCACAGACTACAGGCACTAAAGGAAGTAAAAATAAAGTGTTTAAAAATCCAAAATGCTTCAGTTTAGTTCAGTTCAGTTGCTCAGTCATGTCCGACTCTCTGCGACCCCATGAATTGCAGCACGCCAGGCCTCCCTGTCCACCACAAACTCCCTGAGTCTACCCCAAACTCATGCCCATCAAGTCAGTGATGCCATCCAGCCATCTCATCCTCTGTCGTCCCCTTCTCCTCCTGCCCCAAAGCCCTCCCAGCATCCAGGTCTTTTCCAGTGAGTCAACTTTTCGCATGAGGTGGACAAAGTACTGGAGTTTCCGCTTCAGCATCAGTCAGTGAACATCCAGGACTGATCTCCTTTAGGATGGACGGTTGGATCTCCTTGCAGTCCAAGGGACTCTCAAGAGTCTTCTCCAACACTACAGTTCAAAAGCATCAATTTTTCGGCGCTCAGCTTTCTTCACAGTTCAACTCTCACATCCATACATGACCACTGGAAAAACCATAGCCTTGACCAGATGGACCTTTGTTGGCAAAGTAATGTCTCTGCTTTTTAATATGCTGTCCAGGTTGGTCATAACTTTCCTTCCAAGGAGTAAGCGTCTTTTAATTTCATGGCTGCAATGCAGTGATTCTGGAGCCCCAAAACATAGTCTGACACTGTTTCCACTGTCTCCCCATCTATTTCCCATGAGGTGATGGGACCAGATACCATGCTCTTAGTTTTCTGAATGTTGAGCTTTAAGCCAACTTTTTCACTCTCCTCTTTCACTTTCATCAAAGGGCTTTTTAGTTCCTCTTCATTTTCTGCCATAAGGGTGGTGTCATCTGCATATCTGAGGTTATTGATATTTCTCCTGGCAATCTTGATTCCAGCTTGTGCTTCTTCCAGCCCAGCATTTCTCATGATGTACTCTGCATATAAGTTAAATAGGCAGGGTGACAATATACAGCCTTGATGTACTCATTTTCCTATTTGGAACCAGTCTGTTGTTCCATGTCCAGTTCTAACTGTTGCTTCCTGACCTGCATACAGCTTTCTCAAGAGGCAGGTCAGGTGGTCTGGTATTCCCATCTCTTTCAGAATTTTCCACAGTCTATTGTGATTCACACAGTCGAAGGCTTTGGCATAGTCAATAAAGCAGAAGTAGATGTTTTTCTGGAACTCTCTTGCTTTTTCGATGATCCAGCAGATATTGGCAATTTGATCTCTGGTTCCTCTGCCTTTTCTAAAACCAGCTTGAACATCTGGAAGTTCTTGGTTCACGTATTGCTGAAGCCTGGCTTGGAGAATTTTGAGCATTACTTTACTAGCATGTGAGATGAGTGCAATTGTGCGGTAGTTTGTGCATTCTTTAGGATTGCCTTTCTTAGGGATTGGAATGAAAACTGACCTTTTCCAGTCCTGTGGCCACTGCTGAGTTTTCCAAATTTGCTGGCATATTGAGTGCAGCACTTTCACAGCATCATCTTTCAGGATTTGAAATAGCTCAACTGAATTTCCGTCACATCCACTAGCTTTGTTTGTAGTGATGATTTCTAAGGCCCGCTTGACTTCACATTCCAGGATGTCTGGCTGTAGGTGAGTGATCACACCATTGTGATTATCTGGGTCGTGAAGATCTTTTTTGTACAGTTCTTCTGTGTATTCCTGCCACCTCTTCTTAATATCTTCTGCTTCTGTTAGGTCCATACCATTTCTGTCCTTTATTGAGCCCATTTTGGCATGAAATGTTCCCTTGGTATCTCTAATTTTCTTGAAGAGACCTCTAGTCTTTCCCATTCTATTGTTTTCCTCTATTTCTTTGCATTGATCACCGAGGAAGGCTTTCTTATCTCTCCTGGCTATTCTTTGGAACTCTGCATTCAGATGGGAATATCTTTTCTTTTCTCCTTTGCTTTTCTCTTCTCTTCATTTCACAGCTTCCTCAGACAACCATTTTGTTTTTTTGCATTTCTTTTTCTTGGGGATGGTCTTGATCCCTGTTTCCTGTACAATGTCACAAACCTCCATCCATAGTTCATCAGGCACTCTATCAGATCTAGTCTCTTAAATCTGTTTCTCACTTAGACAAACTGCTTAGACAGTCTCAACTCTCTCTAAACCATAACTGAATCAAAGAAGAGATACTATACCTCCAAACAATTTAGAATACGTGTTAGTTGCTCAGTCATGTCCAACTCTTTGTGACTCCATGGACTGCAGTCCACGAGGCTCCTCTGTCCATGGTATTTCCCAGGCAAGAATACTGGAGGAGGTAGCCATTCTCTTCTCCAGGGGATCTTTCTGACCCAGGGATTGAACCCGGGTCTCTAGCATTGCAAGCAGATTCTTTACTAACTGAGCCACCAGGGAAGCTCATGTAGAATATATTTCTATATTTAGAATAGAAATATATATTTCTATATTTAGAATATAATAGTAATGAATAAAACCTTTGGGATGTTGCCTAAATTATAGGCAAGGGAAAATCTGCAGTCTAAAAACTATTATTATTCATCAAGAAAGAATAAAAATCATATACTGTTTTAGAAGTTAGGGCAAAAATATAAAAACTACTAGAAGCCCACCCAAGAGGAAGACTGTGGTGCTGTCTCTTCTCTGCTCTCAGAAGGCTTTGTCAGCTACTTTATGGAGCAATTTAAGGAGCACTTTCAGTGGGCCAGTATAAAGTGCTGGACTGGAGAAGCAAATAGTATCTCTTTGTGGAACTTTCAAGGTGTTTGTGTAAGAGAGGGAAAATATCAGATAATTATAACTTCAAAAATTCAATGACGGTTATGAAGGTGAAGTACACATTGCTATTCAGTATCTCTAGTGTAGTGTCACTTAACAGGACTGTCTGTCGTCACTCCCTCCCTCCCTCCTGCTTTTCTCTGACTCTCCTTCTCCCTCTTTTCCTGTCTCTCCCTGTCTTTTTGTTTTTCTCTTTTCTCCTCTGGCTTTCTCTCTCCCGTCCCCCCCCGCCCCGCCCCCAATTTCCTGAAGATAATATGCTTATTTTTGCCTCATCTTGAGCCTAGTGCTTTGCTTGATAGCACTCAATAGTGGCCACTGAATGAATGTATTGAGAAATTAATGAATGAACCCTATAGGCTACTACTGAGTGGACACTCTGCCAGACAATGTGTAGGTTACCATTTGATAAACTCTTTGTAAAAAAAATAATCTAGAAGAGAACATAGGAAATATATACTATAGAGTACAAAATAGCCACAAAATACTGTTTAGACAAGCTAGTAGCCTGTTTAAGCAGTATAAGGTTAATTGAAATTCTATCAAGGGTAGTTTGTGTAAGGGAAAATCATGCCTAGTTTATTTTTTAGAATGCCTGAGTGAAGTATTTCACTGTACTCTGGGAAATCAGTAGATGCAGTTTATTTTGATTTTTCACAGAATTTTGATGAAGGTTCACATCCAAGACCCGCACTGGGGTGGGAACGTGAAGTTTCAAAGGAAAGACTGAGGTGTATGAGAGCAAAAGTAGTAAGAAAAGATGTGGAAGTAATAAGTGAGGACTAAATTAGGGACACCCTGCATGGTAAAGACTTGAGATTTTATTGTGCTGCCTTGGGAGAGTTTTGAGAATGTTATCTGATTTATAACTGTAAAAGATCTGGTTGCTGTGGGGCTAAACCATAGTTAAATGAGAGCAGTACATCAAGACTAAATAAAAGGTTGCTGCAGTAGGTGATGGTGGTATGAACTACAATAACAGCAGTAATAGTAGTAAGAAGTGTTTAATCTAGAAGAATGTTGAAGGTAGAGGGAACAGAAATTTACTGTGATTTGCTGTGTAAGAAAAACAGACTCAAGAGTGACTTAAAAGTTTTTGACTTGAGCCATTGAATGAATACATTTATATTTGTCTCCTTGCCATATTGCCTGCAGAGGAGTGAGTATTTCATGGAGGTTATTTCTGTAGGACAGGGAGATTACTTAGGAGGTTGTTGCAATCATTCTGGAAAGATGAAAGAGGCTTGAATCCAGGCAGCAGCTCTAAGTACAGAGAGGTATTCAAAGGTCACAGTCTTGAGAGACATTTAGGAAGTAAAAATAACTATTTAGGAAAGCAGTTTCGGGTATTTCAATAAAAATTCATGATAACTGAATCATTTTTCCCAATAACTCCACCTAGTGATATACTAAACCTTTGAGCAAGGTTTGTCTGAAGCCTGTTTTCACATAGCCCAAGAGCTCAGAATGGATTTTCCAGGTGGCGCAGTGGTAAAGAATCCACTTGCCAATGCAGGAGACTCAGGTTCAATCCCTGGGTCGGGAAGATCCCCTAGAGTATGAAATAGCGACCCACTCCAGTAATCTTGCCTGGAAAATTCTATGGACAGAAAAGCCTTGAGGGCTACAGTCCATGGGGTCGCAAAGAGTCAGACATGACTGAGCATGCATGGACAAAGCTAAAAATATTTAACATTTTCAAGGTATTTTAAAATGCGGATGAGGTTGGATATGTAACAGAGAACATTTATGACTTCTGAACCGAAAACATTTACTGTCTGGTTCCTAACAGTGTGTTTGCCAACCAATGGTGTGGATCAGTAGGTTTTTTTTTTAGTTTGTCTTTAATCTTCTATTTCTTTAAAAATTTAATTTTTAATTGAAGGATAATTGCTCTACAGAATTTTGTTTTCTGTCAGACCTCAACGTGAATCAACCATGGGTATACCTATGTCCCCTCCCTCTTAAACCTCCCTCCCATGGATCAGTGGTTGTTAAAGTGTGGTACCTAGAGCAGCAAGCAGTACTTGGGAACTTGTTATAAATTCAGATTTTCAGGCCTCAACACAGACTTGCTGAATTAGAAACCCTGGGAATGGAACCCAGCATTGTGTGTTTTAACAAGCTCTCCAGGTGATTCTGATGCTTGTTAATTTCTGAGAATCACAGATCTAGAGAAATTTTTGTACCTGGTGAAAAATCATGGTTTCTCTGGAGGCTCGGTGGTAAAGAATCCACCTGCCAATGCAGGTGATGCAGATTTGATCCCTGGATGGGGAAGATCCCCTGGGGAAGGAAATGGCAACCCAGTCTAGTATTCTTGCCTGGAAAGTCCCATGGACAGAGGAGCCTGGTGGGCTACAGCCCTTGGGATTGTAAAGAGTTGGAAACAACTTGGCAACTGAGCACATGAGGAATAACAGTATTGTGCATAAGAGCTTCAAACTGGAAACAGAAATGTCAATCAATAGAAAGGTTGGTACAGTTAACACAATGAGAATATTTAATAGCTTGTGGTAAAGGGCATGCCATGGAGTGTACATAAAAGGCAGACAGACTGCTTGTGTTTGAATCCCAGCTCCACCAGAGTAGCAGCTGTTATGGCCTTGGGCAAGTTACTTGACCTCCCTAAGCCTCAGTTTCTTCATGTGTTAAATGGGCATAAAAATGGTAACTACTTTATAGGGTTATTGTGAGGATTAAATAATTAAAGTAGATGAGTGGCTGGTACATAAGTATTAAATATGAAGGACAATCTGCATTTAATGTATTATGCTACTTTACAGAAAAACATGTCAAAGTTCACTTCATAAAAGTGACAGCCCATATATTTTGCATATAACAAAATGAGCAACCTGAAAGTGTAGATTTTGGAGGTTCAAATGTTGGCACTGCTCCGTAAACCTGTTTTCACACGTGAAAAAAACCTTTAAATTGCTTTAATAGGATTGTGAAGAAAACTGCTGAAATGTGTATGCCTACTTTTTTTCTGGTATATGGGCATTTCCTAATTGTCTTTTATTTCTTTCACCATTTCCTCAGCTCCTCCTTTCCAAAATTCCTCAGCTGTCTTGATAGTCCCTGAGAAACATTGCCAGAACTAAGGTGCAAAGTGGCTTCCTTGACTGTAAGCAGATTTGGCTTTTTCCATGAATCAAGGTCATGAGAGTCAGTGTCTAGTGTTTTCTCAGCTATGCCCCCGGAGCCAAGTCTGAGCCTAGATCTAGGACAGGGCTGTAATCCTGGTATCTCCTGGGATTTCACCCTTTTAGCTGCTTTGGCATATAAAATGCTTAGCATGTAGTTAGCAACGCCTGAACACTGAACAGGCACACAAAGAAATAGAAACCCCCCCCCCCCGCCCCCCGTGGAGGCCACGTCGTATTTTTTCTACATCCCAGTACCTAGAACGCAGTAGGCCCTATAATGTATGTTGCGTTAAACCTGTTTGAACGGATGTGCCCTTCTCGGTGGAGCTTAAAAACCTCCATTTCCTAGAGTGAGTTTAGCTGCAAGCAGCTAAAGCCACTGACTGCATTTTACGCTCGTCTAGAGCAGCAACCTGCAGATACCTAGTTCAGGAAGAAGAATCACTACATTTTCTCCCCCTTAATTATATAAACGGACCAGAAAAATCAGTCCCCCAAAGGGCACAGCGCAAAAGGCACCGCGCTGCAGCCACCCGGCTCCTCTTACGCCGCGATCTCGAAGGGCGACGAGGCCCGAGCCTTGGGCCGGAGAAAGGCTGCCTCCTTGTGACGTCAAATCAGCGGACTCTCGCCCCGGCTTCAGGCCGGTTCCGGTTCCCCGGCTTTCCGGGCGCGAGAGTACGTGAGCGCGGCGGCGTTCTGCGCGTGCTCCGCAGAGGGACGCGAGAAGGCTGGGTCCAGCTCGCGGAGGAGATGCGTGATTGGCTGAAGCCGTGCTGGGGGGTTCCCCAGCCCTTTCGGCAGGGGTAAAACAATAAGAGGGGGCGGCGGCAAAGGGGGCGGGACGTCCGTGTTCCTTGTCGCTCGCCGCAGCGCCTGGTGCCCGGGAAGAGGTGGTTGTGAGGAGAACCAGCTCTCGGCTCTCCGGCTTCCTTGACTTGAGATTTGTCAGAGGGAGGGGGCGGCGAGTGAGAAAAACCCGCTGCAGCCGGTCCTCGGCGACTCTCCCGCTGACCTCCGCGCGACGTACCCGCCGCCGCTGTTGGTTGGAGGTGTGTACGGGGGCCGGGAAGGGCGGCCGGTGTGGTGGTCGGAAGGGGACATTCCCGTCGCCCGCCGCGGCTCGCGGCAACCGTTCTGTGCGTGAGCCCCGGTGTCGGAGGTGTGGAGGCCGAGAGAGACATTGTTCTTGCCGGCTGCCTACGCTGCTGGTGTGTGCGTGAGAGAAGCCGAGCCTTTCCTCTCAGGTGAGGGATGGGAGGCCGCGTGGGCAGGGAGGTGACCGGCGCGCGTCTTGCGGACGGAGGGCTCCGAGGGCACAGGTGGGGCCGGGGTTGGTTGGGGATGAGGTGGCGAGCTGGATAAGGGGACGCAGCGGCTCCCAAAGGCACGCTGATGGAGGCTTCGGACGGGACGAGGGAGAGTGGGCTTGCCGGAGAGGATGTTTTCGGGTGCGGAGCCCCCCACTCTCGTCCCCGACTCTTGCGGCTCTTACTCCCGGTTCCCCGGGAACGGGGAGGCCGCCGCTGCCGCCCCGCCCGTGGGGGAGGGGAAAAGAGGCTGTGTCGGCGGAGGCAGAAGCGACGCAGATGCGAAAGTAGCGGCCTCCGGGCACCATTTCTCTGCACGGAAACAGAATCCGGGTCTGAAGGCAGCCGCCGCTTTGCTTACCCCAGTACCTGGTGTTCCGCGGTCTCTGACCCCCCTCTGTTTTATCCCGAGAGAGTTCTGAAACCCGGGCTATATATAACGTGCTCCTTCTCCGTGCCCTTTTATGCAGGCGATCTCTTACTGACTCAGGAATAGAAGAGGTGTTTGCGTGCTCTGGAGAGGGGGTTTATTTCTTTTCTCCCATCTCTTTCTTGGGGAGAGTGGGAAGGATAGTCAAGGAGAGGAACATAGCGTCCCTAGGTTGTGTTATTTTTGTTAATTGAATCCGATCGAATTTTACCTGCATCTCTATAAAGGCAGATTTTTTAAGATGGCCCTGTGCCGCTCTGGGGCGAGTGTAGATTGCAGCTACAATTTCCCGCATAGATCAATTTTTTTTTCCCCTCCAAGGTATGCCTAATTTCTTAACAGAATTTTTTTTGGGGGGGGGGGGGAGGGAGAGAGTCAGTGCCTTTGCTGTCTTAAAAATCAAATAAAAACAAAACCACACAAGTGCACCGAAGCTGGAATAATAGCAAAGTTATTCCGTCTTGCCCGCCGTATGATTGCTGTGACAATAACTTATGTGGAAATACTGACTTTAGCACCTCGTGCTGGACTCTCAAATGTTAGCATTGCATATACCTGGATCCGTGAAACATTAACTGCAGTTTGGGGAGCCTCCTATATTAGAGGGGAAGAAAATGGAAATTCCTTGTTTAGCTCCATATTTGGCAGTTAATATAGCCTTAGGCATGTGAACAAAGTTTCAGAGTAAACATTTGGCCCTCTTAGTATTCAGTGGTCCTTTTGAGGTCCAAAATTCCTGGTCTCAGAAAATAGACGGTATGATTCGTTTAAACTGAAATGTGTTGTTTCTTTGGTGATATTATTTTCCCGTTAAATATTTAGGATTAGCTATGAGTAAACATGTGTTATGATTTCATCTCTTGAGGCTGTTTAATTCTGAAAAGTTAGCAAGGAATTGAAGGGAGGATCAGGACCTCAAATGGATTTCTTTCTATTTAGTAGATATTATAGTTCAAGTTGTTGAATATTCAGGGGTTGAAATATTTGTCAATAAGTAGCAAGAGGAAAGAACCAGAATGTTTGTGGGGTGGATGGGGATCAAAAATGGGAGGAGAAGTAAATGTCTTTAATTTGGTAGTCGAGTGAGTGTTTAGTTAGTAGGTGAGGAGAATTGCTACCAGACAGCTCTTGAGATTGAATAGTATTGGCATTGTTGGTAGTAGGTTATTTTCATTATCCACAGTTCACTTAATGAAAATGTCCCTATCAGTTACTGAAAATATATAAATACCAGTAGGTTAACAGTCAGATTCCTTGTCCTGAAGATTATTGCTGTTGATTGCCCATTATCAGGATTGAAAATTCTTTACTTGTTTGCTTTAAATAAGACTTATCCCCACATATTTTATACTGAGTGTGTATGGAGGTGAGGAATGACCCCTTTTCAAGGCTGATTTTGATAATTACAAACTAGAGGGTTGTTCCTGAACTTAAATTCAGTAGAATTTAATTGACAGACAGGACTCTCTCCACTGGGAAACATTTAAAAGCTGACAGAACAAACAAGTTGCATCTCTTGGAACTCTGGACTGGCTTCAGCAGCAATGTAATCAGTTTTTGATGGCTTTCCCTCAGCTTATTTTTATCTTTTAAATTCTAGATATTTTACCTATGTTGATACTGTAGGTATGTTGGGATGACTGTTGTGGATTTCCTTTTATGTTACTGTCTTCTGTTTTTTAACTTCTCCCTACAGTATCAAATAAGCTAACAGTTGGACTTTAAATTTTTTTTAATATTCTTGCATCCCTGGATGGTCTTCAAAAGTGGTGGTTCTTAAACAGATATAATGAAAAATCACTGTTCCAGGGAGGAGACCTTATTTCAAATGCTGAGGGACTTTGAACTCCTTTCCTTAGGCTCTTAACATTGTGGCTTCCTTTTCTGTAAATGAAGCTATTATCTATCTCAAGAAGGTAAAGGGATGTGTAGGTTACTTGTTTAAGGTTACCTTGAAGCATAATATAAATTACACTAATTTTTGTGGGGAAACATTTCCATTTCTTTAATGCTTGGTCACTTTTTTAATACCTCTGAACTTAAAAAACTCACCTCCTTACCTGTGGGGCCCTCGGAAAGAAAAGGCTTAATTCACAACTATCTCTTATTTCTGTGACTGGTGCTTAGATCTTGTTTGTGATGCTTTCATTCCATGGCTTGCCACAACAAATTGAAGGTTGCTGCTTTCAATAGATAAGCATTGCTGTTTTGATTGGTAAAGTCCTTTTAAACAGAGACCCTTTGGTAGTTCCAAAGGTTTCAATTTTAATATGGGGTTAGCTGTTAAGAATGGGTAATACAGCCCATGCTTCAGTGACAATGGACCTGGGCCTGACTAGTGTGAGCCAGCCAGGAGTGAGGGGCTCTAGAGAGGAAGGGGTGGGGATAGTTATTCAATAGTAGAGATAAGTTCTGTCCTAGCATAGACATAGCCTTTGGTAACATAGTTTGTGATAAGAAAACTGCATCCTCTTCCTAGGATCTTACTTTTTTTTTAATAAAAAGCAAGATAGAGTACTACTTCTAACTTCACAATACTGAAAAATTATTTTTGTAGAATTTTTTCTGTTTTCCAAAATGTCGTTTTCTTTTGGCTTCTTGACTTTTTAAAAAAACAAGACAACATGGGATCTCAACTTTTTAGCAGTTTTTATTTTGGATGGAAATAACCCTAAGTATTAAATTGTGATGGAATTTCATGTAATTAGTTTGCAATAACTGAATTTCCCCATCCCCAACTGTTTGAGCCAAAGATCTTGCAGTTCTCATCACTTGTTATAGATAGTGGTCAGAATATTTCAGGCTCTTTGAAGAGTGAATTTTTGATTCTGCATTTTGATACTTATGGGGTTTCCCAGGTGACTCAGACATAAAAGAATCTGCCTGCAATATGGAGACCCTGGTTTGCTCCCTGGGTTGGGAAGGTCCCCTGGAGAAGGGAATGACAACCCACTCCAGTGTTCTTGCCTGGAGAATCCGCATGGACAGAGGAGCCTGGTGGGCCCCATGGTGGGTCTGTGGGGTTGCAAAATGTGGGGCACGACTGAGCAACTATCACTCACTTTGATACTTATATTTGGTTGAGGTGCAGCTAGGTGTTTAGCAGTTTAGATTTTTTGATCATGTATAGATAGAGCCATTTTATTACTGAGTAGAGAACAGAGGTGCCATTTCAGAGATCCCTAAGATTAAAAAGGATTAAAGGAACACAAAAGTATTTCACCTGGATAACCTTATCTTTTGTATTGTATTCTGCACTGATCATTATTTTGCAATAGTAGATCTAAAGAATTAATTTCATTTTCCTGTCAAAAGTGCATACATTGCCCTTCTTGTTATTGAAATCATACTTTAGTTGCAAATTGTATATTTCATTATTTTCCACCTATGATTTTACCCTTTGACAATATTTTAATGACTACATATGAACTGATGTTCCACAGTTGGGTTTCAGTATATTACATTTTTGTTTTCAAGACCATTAATTTAACATTAGGCTACCAGAAAAAAAAAATAGTGCTATATCAGGTAAGCACACCAGATGTTTTTAAAATTACCTCTTGGAAACAACAAAATTCCACTGTACCTTTGGGTCTAGGCAGTAAGTTTCTTTCTGTTTCTCTTTCTCTATGTAGCTGCTCATTTTAAATTCCAGCATGGTATAGCTTTACTAGTCTGTTCCCCTCCACCTACTCAACTTTATCTTCAATTAGTTGGTAGTATTTAAGCACACTCAAGACTTTAAGGATAAATTGTCACTAATGTAGGCATAATGTCAGATTATTTTTGCTCTGCTATTAGTGCTAAATTAATTTTCACACTTTCGATCTTTATTTTAGAGCCATGTTTTCGAACCAATAACATATATTAGTTATGGTTATCAAAAACCAAGTGAAAATTTTAAAGTGTTTTTTAAAATTACAAAATTAATTATACTCTTTTTAATACTCAATAAATAGTTTACAGGTGGTGGTATGAATTGATATGCAGTATTTTTTTTCCCCTAGACCCACACTTCTTTTTGTATTATCCCTTGGCGCGCCCCCCCCCCCCCCCGCCCCAAAGATGGGATTTGTAGCATTCTAGAATTTACTATTTCTCCCAGCAGTCTTGATTCCAGCTTGTGATTCATCTATCCCAGTATATCACATTATGTCCTCTGCATATAAATTAAATAAGCAGAGTGACAGTATACAGGTTTATGTTCCTTTCCCAATTTTGAACCAGTCTATTGTTCCGTGTCCAGTTCTGTTAATAACTTACTTCTTGACCTGCATACAGGTTCCTCGGGAGACTTGTTTAGGTGATCTGGTACTCCTATCTCTGAAAGAACTTTCCACAGTTTGCTATGATCCACACAGTCAAAGGCTTTCTTGTAGTCTATGAAGCAGAAGTAGATGCTTTAGTGGAATTCTTTTGGTTTTTTCTGTGATCCAATGAAATGTTGGCAGTCTGATCTCAGGTTCCTCTGCGCCTTTTC
Source organism: Muntiacus reevesi (assembly GCF_963930625.1). Taxonomy (NCBI): domain Eukaryota; kingdom Metazoa; phylum Chordata; class Mammalia; order Artiodactyla; family Cervidae; genus Muntiacus; species Muntiacus reevesi. The sequence goes on from NC_089270.1 coordinate 25,408,797, forward strand.
TCAATCTAGCTTGTACATCTGTAAGTTTTCGGTTCACGTACTGTTGAAGCCTAGCTTGAAGGATTTTGAGCAGTAAGTTGCTAGCATGTGAAATGAGTGCGATTGTGTCATAGTTTGAACATCCTTGGCATTGCCTTTTTTGGGGATTGGAATGAAAACTGATCTTTTCCAGTCTTGTGGCCACTGCTGAGTTTTCCAAATTTGCTGACACATTAAGTGCATCACTTTAACAGCATCATCTTTTAGGATTTGAAATAGCTGAACTGGAATTCTGTCACCTCCACTAGCTTTGTTCGTAGTGATGCTTCCTCAGACCCAGTTGACTTACACCCCAAGATGTCTGTCTCTAGGTGGGTGACCACACCATCGTGGTTATCAGAGTCATTAGACCTTTTTGTTTACTTCTGTGTTTTCTTGCCACCTCTTCTTAATCTCTTTTGGTTCTGTTGGGTCGTTACCATTTCTGTCCTTTATCATTCCCATTATTTCATGAAATGTTCCCTTGGTATCTCTGATTTTCCTGGAGGGATCTCTTCTTGCTGTTATTCAGTGGCAAAGTGGTGTCCAATTCTTTGCGACCCCATAGACTACACACCAGGCTTCCCTGTCCTTCACTGTTTCCCAGAGTTTGCTCAAACTATGTCCATTGAGTTGGTGATGTGATCAACCATCTCATCCTCTGTCGTCCCCTTCTCCTGCCACCTTCAATCTTTCCCAGCACCAGGGTCTTGAATTTCAAACGAGTTGGCTGTTCACATTAGGTGGCCAAAGTATTGGAGCTTCAGCTTCAGCATCAGTCCTTCCAATGAATATTCAGAGTTGATTTCCTTTAGGATGGGCTGGTTTGATCTTCTTGCAGTCCAAGGAGCTCTCAAGAGTCCTCTCCAGCACAACAGTTCAAAGGCATCAATTCTTCGGCGCTCAGTCTTCTTTATTGTTCAGCTCTGACATCCGTACATGACTACTGGAAAAACCATAGCTTTGATGATACGGAACTTTGTTGGCAAAGTAATATCTGTGCTTTTTAATACACTTTCTAGGCTTGTCATAGCGTTTCTTCCAATGAGCAAGCATCTTTTAATTTCATGGCTGCAGTTACCATCTGCAGTGATTTTGGAGCCCAAGAAAATAAAGTCTGTCACTGTTTCCATTGTTTCCCCATCTATTTGAAATTAAGTGATGGGACCGAATGCCATGATCTTCATTTTTTGAATGTTGAGTTTTAAGCCAGCTTTTTCACTCTCTTTCACCTTCATCAAGAGCGTCTTGAGTTCCTCTTAGCTTACTACTGTTAGAGTGGCATCATCAGCGTATCTGAGATTGTTTATATTTCTTCCAGCAATCTTGATTGACAAGGGCATTTCACATGATGTACTCTTCATAGAAGTTAGAAAAGCAGGGTGACAATATACAGCCTTGATGTACTCTCCCAGTTTTGAACCAGTCTCTTGTTCCATGTCCGGTTTTACCTCTTGTTCTTGAACTGCATACAGGTTTCTCAGGAGGCAGACAGGTGGTCTGGTATTCCTGTCTCTTGAAGAATTTTCCATGGTTTGTTGTGATCCACACATTCAAAGGCTTTAGCATAGCCAGTGAAGCAAAAGTAGATATTTTTCTGGAATTCTCTTGCTTTTTCTATGATCTAGCAGATGTTGGCAATTTGATCTCTGGTTCCTCTGACTTTTCTAAATTCAGTTTGTATATCTGGAAATTCTCAGTTCACATTCTTTTGAAACCAGCTTCCCATACTGAAAGAAGTCTAGCTTCTTTCCCATTCTGTTGTTTTGCTCTGTTTCTTTGCATTGTTCACCTAAGAAGCCCTTCTTATCTCTCCTTGCTATTCTTTGGAACTCTGCATTCATTTGGGTATATCTTTCCCTTTCTCCCTTGCCCTTCCCTTCTCTTCTTTCCTCAGCTGTTTGTAAAGCCTCCTCAGACAACCACTTTGCCTTCTTGCATTTCTTTTTCCTTAGGATGGTTTTGGCCACTGCCTCCTCTACAGTGTCATGAACCTCCATCCTTATCTTCAGGCACTCTCTACCAGATCTAATCCCTTGAATCTGCTTATCACCTCTGCTGTATGTTTATAAGAAATTTGATTTAGGTCATACCTGAATGCCTAGTGGTTTTCCCTACTTTGTTCAATTTATGTCTGAATTTTGGAATAAGGGGCTTATGATCTGAGTGAGCCTCAGTTTGTCCAGGTCTTGTTTTTACTGGCTGTACAGACCTTCTCCATCTTCAGCTGCAAAACACATAATCGATCTGATTTCAGTATTGACCATCTGGTGATGTTCATGTGTAGAGTCTTCTTTTGTATTGTTGGGAACGGTGTTTGCTATGACTAGTGTTCACTGGACAAAACTCTTGTTAGCCTTTGCCGTGCTTCATTTTGTACTCCAAGACCAAATTTACCTGTTATTCCTGTACCTCCTGACATCTTATTTTTGCATTCCAGTCCCGTATGATAAAAAGGACATCTTTTTGGGGGGTTCTAGAAGGTGTTGTAGATATTCATAGAACTGGTCAACTTGAGCTTTTTCAGCATCAGTGTTTGGATCGTAGACTTGGATTACTGTGATATTGAATGGTTACCTTGAAAATGAACCAAGATCATTCTGTCGTTTTTGATGTTGCACCCAAGTACTGTATTTCAGACTCTTGTTGACTGTGAGGGCTACTCCTTCTTTTCTAAGGGGTTCTTTCCCACAGTAGTATATAAAATGGTCATCTGAATTAAATTCAGCAATTCCTGTCCATTTTAGTTCACTGATTCCTGAGATGTTGATATTCAGTCTTGTCCTCTTCTGCTTGACCACATCCAATTTACCTGGATTTGTGGACCTAACATTCCAGGTTCTTATGCAATAATAATGCTCAAAATTCTCCAAGCCAGGCTTCATCAGCACATGAACCGTGAATTTCCAGATGTTCAAGCTGGATTTGGAAAAGGCCGAGGAACCAGAGATCAAATTGCCAACATCCACTGGATCATCGAAAAAGCAAGAGAGTTCCAGGAAAACATCTACTTTTGCTTTATTGACTATACCAAAGTCTTTGACTGTGTGGATCACAACAAGCTGTGGAAAATTCTGAAAGAGATGGGAATACCAGACCACCTTATCTGCCCCCTGAGAAATCTGTATGTGGGTCAAGAAGCCGTAGTTAGAACTGGACATGGAACAGCAGACTGGTTCCAAATTGGGAGAGGGGTACGTCAAGACTGTATTTTGTCACCCTGTTTATTTAACTTATATGCAGAGTACATCATGAGAAATGCTGGGCTGGATGAAGCACAAGCTGGGAATCAAGATTGCCGGGAGAAATATCAATAACCTTGGAAACGCAGATGACACCACCCTTATGGCAGAAAGTGAAGAACTAAAGAGCTTCTTGATGAAAGTGAAAGAGGAGAGTGAAAAAGTTGGTTTAAAACTCATCATTCAGAAAACTAAGATCATGGCATCTGGTCCCATCACTTCATGACAAATAGATGGGGAAACAATGGAAACAGTGAGAGACTTTATCTTTTTGGGCTCCAAAATCCCTGCACATGGTGACTGCAGCCATGAAATTAAAAGATGCTTGCTCCTTGGAAGACAAGTTATGATCAACCTATATACTAAAAAGCTTTAATAATGTCTCATTAAAAAGGAGATGTTACTTTACCAACTAAAGTATCTAGTCAAAGCTATGGTTTTTCCAGTAGTCATGTATGAATGTGAGAGTTGGACTATAAAGAAAGCTGAGTGCCTTTAAGAGTTGATGCTTTTGAACTGTGGTGTTGGAGAAGACTCTTGAGAGTCCCTTGGTCTGCAAGGAGATTCCAACCAGTCCATCCTAAAGGAAATCAGTCCTGAATATTCATTGGAGGGACTGATGTTGAAACTGAAACTCCAATACTTTGGCCAGCTGATGTGAAGAATTGACTCATTGGAAAAGACCCTGATGCTGGGAAAGATTGAAGGTGGGAGGAGAAGGGGATGACAGAGGATGAGATGGTTGGATGCCATCATCCACGTGTTGGACGTGAGTTTGAGTAGGCTCCGGGAGTTGGTGATGGACAGGGAAGCCTGGCGTACTGCAGTCCATGGGATCTCAGAGTCAGACACCACTGAGCAACTGAACTGAATATTCCAAGTTCCTATCCAGTATTGTTCTTTACAGCATCAGTCTTTACCTTCACCACCAGACACATCCAGAGCTGAGCATGATTTTCTGCTTTGGCCCAGCAGCTTTATTCTTTCTGAAGGTGTTAGTAATTGCCCTTCATTCTTCCCTAGTAGCATATCAAACACTTTCTGACCTGGGGACATCCTCTGGTGTCATACCTTTTTGCCTTTTCATACTCTTCAGGGTTTCTTGTGGCAAGAAATCTGCAGTGGGTTTCCATTCCCTCCTCCAGTGGATCTTGTTTTGTCAGAACTTCTTGCTATGAACAGGGCTTGGCTTATAGCTTCATTGAGTTAGGCAGGCCCCTTCACCAGGAGAAGGCAGTGATACATGAAGGGGAGCATTAACTTTATCTTTGAGAAATATTTTGGAAACTCATTTATGTTGTTGCATTTTGCGTGCTAAGTCACTTTAGTTGTATCTGACGCTTTGTGATCCTGTAAATGTAGCCTGCCAGGCTCCTCTGTCCATGGGATTTTCCAGGCTAGAAGAATGGGCTGCCAACCCAGGGATGGAACCCATGTCTCTTAGGTCTCCTGCATTGGCAGGCGGATCTTTACCACTAGTGCTACCTGCATATTATCAGTAAATTGTTTTTGTTGCCAAGTAGTATTTGATTATTTGAATTTACCACAGTTTGTTCATTCACCTAGAAGAATGGGCTGCCAACCCAGGGATGGAACCCATGTCTCTTAGGTCTCCTGCATTGGCAGGTGGATCTTTACCACTAGTGCTACCTGCATATTATCAGTAAATTGTTTTTGTTGCCAAGTAGTATTTGATTATTTGAATTTACCACAGTTTGTTCATTCACCTAGCTAATGATCATTTAGTTGTTTCCAGGTTTTGAGTGTTAATAAAGCTGCTGCAAACAACATACAGGTCTCTGTGTAGACATATGCTTAATTTCTTTTGCATAAATATCTAGGAATGGAATTGCTGGGGAATATGAGGCATGTATGTTTACTTTTATGAGAAACTGCCATACTGTTCTCTAAAGTGACTACCTTTTTTCAATTCCTACCAACTTTTCCCATCCTTGCAAGCACTCAGTATTTTTAGATTTTGATGTTAGCGTTATTAAAGGTATTTAGTGCTATGTCATTATGGTTTTAACTTCAATTAAAAGAAAAGTATTTATTTATTGGCTTTGCTGGGTCTTGTGCTTTTCTCTACATGCAGCAAGTGGGCACTGCTCATTGGTACCTTCTCTTGTGGAGCGCGGGTTCTAGAGTACAGACTCAATAGTTGTGGCGCATGGGCTTAACCCACCAGGAACCTCTGTCAATGGGGATTCTCCAGGCAAGGATACTGGAGTGGTTTGCCATGCCCTCCTCCAGGGGATCTTCCCAACCCAGGGATCAAATCCAGGTCTCCTCCATTACAGGCGAATTCTTTACTACTGTCTGAACCACCAGGGAAGCTGAAAAATACTTGAGTGGGTAGCGTATCTCTTCTCCAGGGAAACTTTCTGACCCAGGGATCGAACCAGGGTCTCCTGCACTGCAGGAGGATTCTTTACCAGCTGAGCCACCAGGGTTGCAACTAAGGGCTGGGGCAGCTAAAAGAAACAAACAAACAAACAAACAAAAAACTAGAATATAAAAGATTGGCTTTCAAAATGTTTTGAAATTACATGATTAATGACTTAATTATTTTTTCACTAGCATTCCCATATTGCATCAGATGGTAAATAATACACCTGCAGTGTAGGAGACCCAGGTTTGATCTCTTGGTCGGGGAAGATCCCCTGAAGAGGGGAACGGCCACCCACTCCAGTATTCTTGCCTAGAGAATTCCATGGACAGAGGACCCTGGCCAGTTACAGTCCATGGGGTTGCAAACAGTCGGACACAACTGAGAAGCACATAAACAATTGTTATAGCACTATGTAAGTTGTGTACAGCAAGATGATTTGACTTACATACATTATGAAATGATTATCAGTAAGTGTTTGTCCATCCTCTCATACAGATAAGAAGTTATAGGAATAGAAAGAAAAAGTTTGTGATGTGACCTCTTTGGATTTACTGTCTTAACAGCTTTCATATATAGCATAGAGCAGTGTTAATAACATATTTATCATGTACCTTACATCCCTCATAGCACTTTTAGAAGCTATTGAAATACCTTTGTATTTTGGTAGGCTCCTTCTCTTAAGAGTGTTTTGTTTTGTTTTTTTTTTTGGCCTTGCTTTGTGGCATGTACAATCTTAGTTCCTTGACCAGGGATGAAACCCCTGCCCTTGGCAGTGGAAGCATGAAGTCATAACCACTGGACCACCAGGGAATTCCCTTTAGAAGTCTTCAGTATCACAGGTTTGTTCAACAATCTTTTTTAATCCTCTTAAGTACAAAGTAATGGTAGATGCTGCAAAGAATCTCTTAAGCATCTCCTGGAAGCATAACACTGCCAGGCTTCCGTTTAGCATTAACTTAAAGAATCTTCCAAACAGGAGAGGGTAATGCCTGTGCACATGCACACATTACTGGGACTAAACATGTTAATAAAAAGAGCCAAAGATGACGCATGTAGTACTTAGAAGAAGAAATGATTAGTCCTGCCTGAGGGACCTAGCTAAGAAAGCCAGGTAGGTTTGGACTAGGATCTTGAGTATGTGTTTGAAAAGCCCATGAGGGAGAATTGATGGTTTTAAAGAGATGGTCATTCCCTAAATATTTTCTCTTTTTTAATAGCTCTGACTTGGAGTACTCACTTCATCTTCTGCATGTCAGATTTCTATTCCTGTTCCAATTCAAGTGGTACATCCTTTGTGGTAGGGCTATAGCATTTATCACATTAGATAATTGCATTTAGGAATTCTATCTCCCACTGGACTTGAAATTTCTTTGGAGCAGCAGATCAAGTCTGTCATATTCACCTCCCTTTTTCCTTGCATAGTTTCTGGCCCTTAGGTAGTATGTATTTAATAAATATTGAGTGAATTTGTATTGTCTCAACCTATTTATCCAGCTGGTGTTGAATGAAGTAAGACAGTAACCTAGAGTATGAAAATTGCAAGTTCTGGGAAAGATGCTAAGTGTTATGATATTCTCGCTTATTCGGTCAGTCGTGTCTGACTCTTTGCAACCCCATGGACTGTAGCTCACCAGGCTCCTCTGTCCCTGGGTTTCTCCAGTCAAGAATACTCGAGTGGGTTGCCATTTTCTCCAGGGGATGCTCCCAACCAAGGGATTGAACCCAAGTCTCTTCTTGCATTGCAAGTGGATTCTTTACCATCTGAGCCACCAAGAGCATAGAATTTGTTTAGAGAAGTGAGAAGTGTAGTGGAAGGTTCATTTGAAATGTTGGTTAGGGCTGTGTATGTCAGCCTGGATTCCTGTGGAAGGCATAATACTTCAAACTGAATGCAGGTGTTTGAATTTTATGTGTACAACGAATGCTACACATGATACAAAAGTTTGGAAGACTCTTTTTTCTTTAATGAGGGCGTCACAGTTAGAAAAGTTATTTCTTTATTTTTGGTCGTGGTGGATCTTTGTTGCTGTGTGTGGGCTTTCTCTGTTGGAGTGAGCAGGTGCTGCCCTTCCTTGTGCTCAGGCTTCTAACTGAGGTGGCTTCTCATTGCTGAGCACCTGCTCTAGGCGCAGGGGCTCAGCAGTTGTCGTACATGGGCCTAGTTGCTCCACGACGTGTGGAATCCTCAGAACAGAGATCTCACCCCTGTCCCCTTCATTGGCAGGTGAATTCCCATCCACTGTACCAGTTTGGAAGGGGTGTCCCAGTTTGGAAGGCTTTTGAGAAAGAACTGAAAGAGTCTGAATTTAGTGAGAAACAGAAAGGATGGGACAAATTCCAAGAGATTTTTGAGTTGTCAAGATTTTAGTTTCAAGCTTTTTAAAGAGGGCAAGTCACTTAGGACTGAGCTTTCAAGCAAGAAAGGTGGTGGCATCATTAACAGAAACAAGGAAACTGCTTTATCTGTATAGGGGAGAATGTATGTATGTATTGGTTTACTTACGAGATCATGTGTGCGTATTTAGCAAGGGGTTAAGATGTTAAATTTGAATTCTAGCAGAGACTACATACACATTTAGGTAAATCTGGGAGCTGAAGCTGTTTGATGATCACAAATTGCCATAATAGAAGACAGACCTTGAGAACTTTGCATTTTGATGAGAAGGAAAGTTGCCTCATGGTAAAACTCTAGAAGAGTTAGGAGGAGGTGAGCATCAGTGGTGATGCAGACTGGTAGAAGACTGAGGTCACTGGATTTTTGAGAATCATGACATTATAGAGAATTATGTTTAAGGGAGAACTTGGATTATAATATTTAAGAGGGGAGTAGATAAGGGGAAGACTAAGAGAGATGCACGGTTAGTAATTTAGGTCAGAATATGATTAATGCAGAGTGCATGATAGCTCCTTGGAAGAAAAGTTATGACCAACCTAGACAGCATATTAAAAAGCAGAGACATTACTTGGCCAATAAAGGTCCATCTAGTCAAAGCTATGGTTTTTCCAGTAGCCATATATGGACATGAGAGTTGGACTCCAAAGAAAGCTGAGTGCTGAAGAATTGATGCTTTTGAACTGTGGTGTTGGAGAAGACTCTTTGAGAGTCCCTTGGACTGCAAGGAGATCCAACCAGTCCATCCTAAAGGATGTCAGTCCTGAATATTCATTGGAAGGGCTCATGCTGAAGCTGAAACTCCAATACTTTGGCCACCTGATGTGAAGAACTGACTCATTGGGAAAGATCCTGATGCTGGGAAAGATTGAAGGTGGGCGGAAGGAGAAGGGGATGACAGAGGATGAGATGGTTGGATGGTATCACCGACTCAATGGACATGAGTTTGAGTAGGCTCCGGGAGTTGGTGATGGACAGGGAGGCCTGGTGTGCTGCAGTCTATGTGGTCACAAAGAGTCAGACACGACTGAGTGACTGAACTGAACTGAGTGCATGATAAAGTACTTTGAGAATTCAGGGGAAAGACAGGAATGAATAAAAAGATGTTTGAAGATACACAGGAGTTACAGGCAGAGTTAGTGAATGACCTCTGAGGTAGTTGAGGTTCTGTTAAATAGTATGGAAAGCCAGATGTAATCAGGTTGGTATCTTGATGAATAAATAGGGTGATACTGCTTTTAACTGACAGGAAACGAGTACCTTTTACACTGTACATTACAGTGTGACAACAGTCTCCACATGTTCACGTGTTTTGGGAGAAAGTAGGACTTTATAGGGGAATTTGACATTTTGAAAAAAGGTGTTAGATGATAATTGCTCTTTGAAGCTGATTTGAGGCTAACAACCTTCTGAAGATTGTTTTTGTACATAAGTATTCTTAAATCTTGAGGCCCTTGTAGCTTCCCTTGTTTGTGTAGAATACATGAATTAATCTGTTGTTAAAAGTAGAGTGAGGTTGCTTTCCATACCCCTCCCCCCATACTTTTTACTTTCTAGTTAATGTAGTTGATTTCCCATCAGTCAATTATATTTTAGCCCTCTAAATTGAGTGCATTTAAGTCAGTGTATTTAATTGGAACACCGTCCTCTATGTAACATCTTCATTTCATCTACTCCCTGTGGGAGTCTCCCTGTAACTTTTAGAAACTGGACTCTGCACAGCTTCTTACATATAGCTGTTTGTTTAGGCTTTCACCAGGTTAGCACTGCTTTATCTCATTCCCCATTCAAAATTCACTTTTCAGGTTATCTCTTTTTGAATAAATGTAATTTATTGGATAATCAAGTAAAAAGTTGCCCTCACTGCCAGTTTCCTTGCCTGTTTCTCTGATATAAATTGATGATCCCCGGCTTCATGGCCATCAACTTCAGTGACTGTAAAGGTAGTGGGCAATGTGAAACCTCTCTTGAACTTTGTTACAAAAACACCAGTGTATTTTGACCTTTCTTTGATATTGATTTGTGTGATACTTTTTTTTTTTTTCACTTTCGTTATACATAGGTGACAAAAATTTCAGGTGAATTGTGTACTTTATAAATGTGTTGGGAAATGGGGATAAGTAACAAAGTCTCACTGAAGAAAATCTGGAAGTAGAGAAGAAAAAAAGGGAAAAATGAGAATCCCCAAACTCAGAAACAATACCTAATAGTGCTTTTTGTCATTGACCTTTGAACAAAACTGTTTTGTACATAATATTTTATTCAGAGGGTAAGTTAGTATTTTGCCACAGCTTAACATCAGTTGTTAACAGTTTTAAATGTGCATAATTTCCACGTTTTTGTTGTTTTATAAAATTTTACTATATAAGTCTCCTGTTCCGCAATCTCGCCTATCATTCTTAATAAAAACACTGCGTTTTTTTCTTCATTATTTTTTAAGGCTGTTTACTTGCCTGTGTCTTCATTGTGTCACGGAGGTGCTTTTCTTGAGGTGCTTGGGCTTTCTGGTTGGGGTGCATGGGCTCAGTGGTTGCAATGCCTGGGCTTAGTTGCTCTGTGACAGGTGAGATCTTAATTCTCCAACCAGGGATCAACCCCAGCCCCCTGTATTGCAAGGTGGATTCTCAAACTTTGGGCGATCAGGGGAGTCCCTGCTTCATTTCTTTAAACATAGTAAATAAGTCTCTTCATGCATCAGGATCTGTTAATCCTTATTGTTGGAGGATTTTAGGTTTGGGGAAACTAATGGCACCTGAAATGACTGTGGCTAATTTTGTTTTGTGCATTAACTTTTTTTTTTTTAATGAGTTGATTTAATTGTAGGTGGCACAAAATTTAAGGTAGAGCAAAGATTGAAGAACAGATTGCCTGGATTCTAGGCTGTGTTTACTTTGACTTCACTAGGATAGAAATGACTAAGGGAGAACTGAAGGGATAAGCCACTGTGAACATTTCATTTCTTGAATGTGCCACGGACTCCAAGACAGCACTTTATTCTAGCTTATTTGTTGTTTAGTTGCGAAGTCATGTCCAACTCTCTTGTGACCCCATGGACTGTAACCTGCCAGGCCCCTCTGTCCATGGGGTTTGGATTTCCCAGACAAGAATACTGGAGTGGGTTGCCATTTCCTTCTCCGGTGGATCTTCCTGGCCCAGGGATTGAACCTACTACTCCTGCATTGGCACATGGATTTTTTTACCACTGAGCCACCAGGGAAGCCTTTTCTTCTAGCTATAGGTGGCAAAAAAATTTTATGGAAGAGAATGCAAGTGTTTAAACAGTAGTGGAAGTAATGATTACCATCATCTGAGGCATAAGGAACAGCTTTTTGCCAGATTTCCAAATTCTGCCTGTGGCCCGGGGCACCTTCCCCATGGCCTTTGCTTTCAGCTCCTGCAGCTTCTCTGCACCTCTTTTTGTTACTGCTTCAGAGCTTCACCTTCTCATCTCCTTTGCCTGTTTCTTCGGCTGTTTCTTGCCACTGCCCCTCCCCCCAGACCCTGGCACTGGAAGCAGTTAGGCATTATATAAAAATATGTTTTTTTAATATCGACTGAGTTTCAAGACAATCGCAAAAGGAGAAACAGGGAACCTAATACAGCATTATGTAAAAATTGAGTTGGGAGTCACCAGGATTAATTTAATAGAGTTTTATCTGTAGGCTCCTTTATGGCTGGTATCTGATTATTAAAAAGCATCACAGTTTTAGTGATAATGGTGGGCTATCTTTGTGAAATTTTTAAAAGGGGACCTACTTTGAGGGAATTCCCTGGCAGTCCAGTGGTTAGGGGCTTCCCTAGTGGCTCAGAGGTTAAAGCGTCTGCCCGCAATGCGGGAGACCTGGGTTCGATCCCTGGATTGGGAAGATCCCCTGGAGAAGGAACTGGCAACCCACTCCAGTATTCTTGCCTGGAGAATCCCATGGACGCAGCAGCCTGGTGGGCTACAGTCCATGGGGTCGTAAAGAGTCGGACGCGACTTCACTTGCACTTTTCCAGTGGTTAGGACTTCTTGCTTTCACTGCTGAGGGCATGAGTTCTGATCCTTGACAGGGAGCTAAGATCCAGCAAGTTTAGTGCAGCAAAAAAACCCACGTTGAAGTTTATTTGTTAACAGGAATTTAAACTGCATCTTGATTTGCTCAGTAGTTTCACACACACAAACGTGTGTATATACGTGTATTTAAACTAGTGATACTCATATTTTCTCTTTTTTCCTCCCATTTCTCTTAATTCCTAGTGTTATGACTTTTGCTGTTTGGAGGGTTATAGACATAAATTATTTACTTTAAATGATGAAAGGTTATGTTTCTATTTTTATTTTTACTGGTTTATCTTTGAGAGTTGGGGCTGAGAGGTATGTTTAGGTCACACCTAACCCATTCTGTTCCCTGTTTGCTTGTCTGTATTCCATGATAATTATAAACTCCGAGGGCTAGAGTCCTGTTCACTGAGGTATCCCACTTTATATGAACAGTGTCTGACATGTAGTTAGATAATTAATAGCAAGAAAGGTTGAAAAGACATACACTAAATGTGAAACACCATTATCTGAGTAGAGTATTGCTGATTTTTAATGGTAATTATTTTGATTTTGAAACAGTGAAATTAATCCCTAGAAGGCGAGAGTATTACATAAAGAAGACAAAAGCTATTACTGTCTATAAGTGTAATCTCCCCAAGTCCTGAGTTGTGCCCTCTACCTAGTTTTCAAAATAAACAATTAGAATCTAAGAATGTAGGAGATAATGTTCCCCAAAGGAAAAATATACTATGAGTAAAAAGACTTCATTATGGCGTCACCTGGTCTGAGACAGCACTGGACTTGCCTCTTCGCCTTGTATTGAGACATAGGGAGATCAAGAAAGAGAGACAGAGACGAAGAGGAAATGGCAAATGTTGGAGGTTGTAAGTGGTTATTGGGAATTTATTATTTTACTGTTACTTTTTAATGCGTGATTTTATTTTCATTTGAATGGCTAAGAAAATTTGCTTCATAGTATTTAACAAAGATGACTTTTAAGAGTTATTATTCTTATGTTTGCTTCCCTAGTATTTGACATTGTGCAGCAAAGAAATGGTTATGGAGAAGCCCAGTCCGCTGCTTGTAGGGCGGGAGTTTGTGAGGCAATATTATACTTTGCTGAATAAAGCTCCAGAATATTTACACAGGTAAATTTTAATTGGATTATTTACTATTTTTATTTACTTTTATTTTCTTGAATATGACTACATATAAATTTTGTCTTTCCTGTCTCCTCGCGTCCTGACAAGTATCTTTACAAAGCTCATCCAATAGTTTAACAATCTGATGGCATAAAACCCATCTTTTTCAAGTTTGTTTCCTCCGTGAATGAAATCCACAGTAAGAAAAACACTCCTTATCAGATCCCATTATATAACACATTCACATATGTACACACACATATACAATTACATGGTCTGGTATTTTATGTTTCTTCTTTTTTTTTTTTTTAACCACAGACTTGACCAACTAATGGGTTCTAGTCTTGATTGAAATCACAGGTTAAGTTGGCGATAACCCTATATGTTTCGTTTGGTTTTTGTGTGGTTTTTAAAAGTTCTCTGTAGCAGCGTTAGGAAATGAATCAGTTAATTGATTTCATTTGTGAAAATTCCTTCAGATTGATTCACAAGAAAATATTCCTTTGTGAGACGGCAAGAGTAGCCTTGTTTACTATTTTGGCAAGACATGTATATGAGCTAATTTTTTTTCCGGAGACTGAAATGAAATTGATTTATATTATGGATAGTATTTATAGTTTTTGTTCTACCTGGTGTATTTTTTAGTAGGTCGAAGATAAGTGAGACCTTTGTAAGGATTAGGCTTTGCCGGCGTTTGTTGTAGAACACACTAGTCAGATGAGTTAGGATAAGTGTGTCATTGCCACTTCGCCTGGGAAAGACTGTTAAAGGACTTTTCTGTTTAGATACAGGTTCTCTTTATAAATGTGCTGGGCATTCTAAAGTTCTGTTTTGCATTGTGCTCTGCCATTGTTAAACATGTGTGTAATATTCCCTATATTATTCCAGGAGACATTTTAAGACAACTAACACTGCCCCCCCAAAAAGGAATCCATACTTGTACATTTTTCTGATTATAAAAATAAAAACATTCCTGTTGATAGTATATGTAAGTTTGAGGGAGAGTGGAATTATTAAGGCTTTTCATTATCTGAAATTTTGTCTCACAGTGTAGGTATTAGCATTTTTAACTTTTTCTTTTTATAACAAGGAAGGACAAGACTCTCTACCATAATTTCAGGTAACAGCACAGACTTCTGTTTTATACTTAGCTTTTATAGCAGATTTCCTTATTCATAAAAAATTTTAAGTTTGTTTTAAATTTTTCAGTTACATCACTGTAGTGCATATCCTTACACGTGCATTTTTGGGCATCTTTCTAGTTGTTTTCTTAGAATAACTTCCTAGAAAATAGAATTGTTAAGTCTAAGGTATGATTTTCTCTAAAGCTTTTCCTATGCACACTTAACAGCCAAATTGTCCAAATGAAAACTGTATACATGCTTGCCATTAGTACATGAGAGAGAACAGTGTAAACATTAAAAAAAAAAATACGGGTAGTGGTTAAAAGCATGGGTCTGGAGCAAGCTGCTCTGACTTGGTAGGTGTGTAACATTTGAGTTAATTTAACCTCTTCTGAACTTCAGTCTGTTCATTTAGATAACAGCATTTATGTTAGTCCTGAGGTTGTTAGGAGACTAGAATGAATCATTACATGTGAAGTGCACTGAGAAAGTTGTTTGTCATAGAGGAAGTCTTCCATGTTTTATTGCAATAGGAGCTGAATTCTCCTTATGAAAAAATTAGTTTTGCATATTTGATAACCTTAATTTAGGAAGATCTCCTAGTTGCTTTATGTAATACCAGAGAAGCACTAATTTATCATGTACTTAAGAGCAGTATAAAAAATTGAGAAATTAGATGCTAAAATAGTATATATATATATTTTTAAACTTGATCTCTGAATTATTTCAATTAAGTCTAAACTTTTAACCTTAGCCTTTGGAATCAGTAGTCATTTGGAACTCTTAGTAGAATGAGTGTTAAATAGTGTCTGATTCCAAACAGATCTAAATAACTAAGTTTTTACATTTGACAAAAATGGGTAAATAAACAACAGCATTGGTATTTAGAATATATTTTGAATGTCTCATTTTCCCACTTAACAGCATATAGATACAGTAAGATGAGAATAGCCTAAGACAGTATAACTAATAGCCAGGCACACTAAAAATTCTCTGTCGTTGCTCATTTAATCCTGACAGTACCTCTGTGGAGAAGTTAACTCTTGTTCCATGTTACTAAGGAAAGTGAACTTGAAGACTGTGAGTCTCAAGGTTACACAGCTAATCAGTGGCAGAGCCAGACCTGGAGACTAACTCTGCTTAATGCCAGGACTCCACTCCCTCTTAGACTTCTTTGTATTCATAACTGAATGTTAATCATTATCAATGCTTTTATAGGTTTTATGGCAGGAATTCTTCGTATGTTCATGGTGGAGTAGATGCTAGTGGAAAGCCCCAGGAGGCTGTCTATGGCCAAAATGTAAGTGTCAATTTCATATACATTTAAGATTATTTTAACTGATTTAAACTTACTTGAACTTGTTTAAGTTAAGGTTATTTTAAGTTAGAGATTTGGAAAATAGCCTTCTTGTGCCCATGGATTTCTTCTTGAGTGTGATCAGTTAGCTATGCTAAAATTTATGTTACAATACTTGTCAAATGTGCTTTGAGTTCTTATAAACATTGATTTTTGTAGGAAGCACAGTGTTAACATTGGCATGGATACAAAAGAGAAAATGGGACATTTTTATATCACTGGTGTATTTTATACCTGAAACAGTTGAGATAGTGTATAATATTTATTGAAATGTGGGCTAAACCTTATGTTACAGGAATGAATAGAAGTATATTCCTTATGACTTTATAGAGGATGTGGGATTTCAGTTAGACTCTGAATTATAGGATTCGCTTTACCAAACAAGAGGAAATTGAAAGAAGAAATACAGACAAGCAGTAAAGTAAAACCACGTGTGAGGTCATGCAGTAGTCAACATGGTTTATGGAACATGGGTCTGTCAGTAATGCAGAGCATGGTGGAATGGATTCAAATGAGGCAGAGAGATTAAGTAGTTAGTATTCTAGAGTTGTGAGGAAATTGGTGGAAGTCTGTAGTATTGAATGTTAAAAAGGTAATGCAATATCATGAGTTTGTATTTCCTCCCCACCTCCTAATAAAGGATATACACCACAAAGTATTATCTCTGAACTTCAGCGAATGTCATACTAAAATTCGTCATGTGGATGCTCATGCAACCTTGAGTGATGGAGTAGTGGTCCAAGTCATGGGTTTGCTGTCTAACAGTGGACAACCAGAGAGGAAGTTTATGCAAACCTTTGTTCTGGCTCCTGAAGTAAGTTTTCGTTTCAGTTAATTTTCATTTATGTGACTTCATTTTGCTGTTAACTGGTTGCTTGAAGTGACTGGTCTCCTCTCACAGGCACAGGTGTGCATGTCGCTGTTGTTGAGGAGCCTGTTGGACCCGTTTATTTGAATTTTCTGTGCTTTGACTGTTGAGCAGAAGAAATGAGATCCTGATACAAATGTGCAAATAGATGATTAAGATTACAGAAATAATATTAAAAGTGTGCTATTTAATTGTTTGAAAGTAGTCATTTCTTAAGTATTCTGTGATTTTCTTTATATTAACATTATAGCATGTTCAGCTTTGGAAAGTTATATTCAGTCTACATTATTTCTGTATTAAAATAAAAACTTTATTCTCTTTATGTCATACCACATTTATGGGTATTTATGGAGTATTTGGATTTTTTTTTTATAGGGATCTGTTCCAAATAAGTTTTATGTTCACAATGATATGTTTCGTTATGAAGATGAAGTATTTGGTGATTCTGAACCAGAACTTGATGAAGGTGAGATATCTTGAGATTTCAAGATACAAGGGTTTTGTTGGTATGAGTATTCTTTAATGACATGGAAAGTGTGAAACTTACAGAAATTTGACTCTGTAACTGAGTCAAAGCCCCTCTTCTCCTTTTTGTTCTTCTTTTTTGTTTAAAAAGATGTTCTTTATATGAAATTTTATAAAAATCATACACAGAAGTGGAAAAAAAAAAACTCCCTCAATCTCATTCTATATAGATAACCAAGAATTTGGTGCCTACTACAGAATTTTGTTGTATTCTATACCGACTGATACTTTCCTAAACTTGGAAGTAGCTGACTCAAAGCTAGGCCTTTTTTTCATCTAGTGTGTCTTTGTTGGCTGTTGATATTTTTTTGTCTATACCAGAATTATTTAATCTTCTGTTGATATACATCAGCTTGTTTCTGATTCTCTGTCATTATTGCTTCATTGAATTAATATGACAAAGGAAACTGAGTTATGACTTTAATAGCATTTTTTCCTACCCTTTCCTTTTCTTACTAATAGATCTTTTTAAAAAATATCGTAAAAAAAAAAATAGCATAATTCCAAACTTCATCTTGCTTGCTCTTTAAGAGAACAAGGAATATTAAGTGCCTTTGTACTTTCAAGAAATAACGCTATTTTTAAACTATTTATGATTTCTTTGAACATTAAAAATACATATATGAAACTGTGTATTAAGCCTCTTAAAAAGAGATGTGGTGTATTATGTGTTGTCAGAATCAGAAGATGAAGTAGAGGAAGAACAAGAGGAAAGACAGCCGTCCCCAGAACCTGTGCAGGAGAACGCTAACAGTGGCTACTATGAAGCTCACCCTGTGACGTAAGAATAGTGCCTGCAAGGCCAAGTTTGGCCTAACTGTCCATATCATGGAGTTGCAAGTGGTTTTTGTTCCTAGAATTGTTGCTGAAAGTAAATTCTTGATGAAGCTATGTAGCCAGTGCCTGAGTATTTACCATGTATGTGCAAGAAATTTGGAAGGCATTCTTACATTTAATTCAAAAATTGAAAATGGTTTGGCCTAAAACCCATCACTTACTGATAATGTATACTGTTTGAGACAATACAGACTTAAGCATTTTATTTTTTAACTAATGGGTTTTCCTTATAGTTAGTGCTAAAGTAAACATGTTTAGTAATCTAGTTTTTACATTTAGGTTAGAGAAAGGCTGCTTGAGAGTATTGTTCCTTCTGCCTTCTGGTTCTTCGTGAACTTTGCTTCAAAACAGTGTATATTATTTTTTCTGCCCATTAATTAGAGAAATGCTGAATTTTCTCCTATTTGAGTTGATCATTTCACTCCTACTGAAAAGTGAACAAAATATTTTATTGTAGTAATGGCATAGAGGAGCCTTTAGAAGAATCCTCGCATGAACCTGAACCTGAGCCAGAATCTGAAACAAAGACTGAAGAGCTGAAACCGCCCGTGGAGGAGAAGAACTTGGAAGAGTTAGAGGAGAAGTCTGCTTCTCCTCCGCCTGCTGAACCTGTTTCTCTGCCACAGGAACCACCAAAGGTTAGATCCGAGGAGCTCTTTAGGCCCGTAACATCACGCTTCCATACGGTGCTGTTAATGAAGCATGACCTTTGTTCTGCTATGTTAATTGTTGAATGGTAAACTATGCTTTTTTTTATGTGTATGAAAGAAGCTGTGGGTTTTTTTTTTATAATTCTGAGGATATCGTATTTCACCCCCTAAAAAACACCCCTCAGAATAAAATTTAAGATTTGATTTTTATCTGTGTGCAGTGTTTAGTACCATACATGAAATTATTCAAGTCCATGTAATAAAGCCGAGAGTTGCTCTTCCATTCTGTATTAAATCCTCTACGCACGGATGCAAACAGGAGTCATGCAGTTTCCCAACTTAAAACAAATTGGCCTATTGTTAAAACAAGTGATACGTGTGCTATTTCTGGTTTAAATGGGAACAGTTTCCTTACTACACCAAACTGTCTTGGAAAGATGAGTGATACCCATAGTGTTTCGTTTAAACCTACCTAAAACATTTTTTATTTTTCTGTAAAGTAGGTATATTTGGGTAGTGAGAGGAGATTGCTTGTTCTATTTGTGAATGTCTGTTAAAGTTTCCAGCTAGTACTCTCTTCTTTCCTGTCCTTCCTCTCTCCCCTTAGCACCATCACATACCTTATCTTCCCCCCAAAAGGGGAAAGAAATTGATTCTATTAGGTTCTTATTTTTCTAGCATGTGTAGTTGTTAGTGGTTTTGCTTACCACTTGCTCATCTACTTAGAGCATATAGGAACTTGCTTGTGGATTTATTTAGTAGTTCAGACAAAACAGTCATAATCTTGCATAATGAAATTTTGAAACCTGGCACATAGACTGGCATGTGTGTGTGTGCCTTTCTTTTTAGGAGTCCTCCAATATAGAGCAATAGTTCAGAAATGAAAAGAAAATATATATTTGGAAGTTTCCCTATAGGAATGTTGGTGGTTTTCCATGATTAGTAGTCTAGGTTTGTTGCATTTCCTGCAGGCTTTCTCCTGGGCTTCAGTGACCAGTAAAAACCTGCCTCCTAGTGGCACTGTTTCTTCCTCTGGAATTCCACCCCATGTTAAAGCACCAGTCTCACAGGTAACCGATCTGTGAACACATTGGATTGTATCCTTGTTACATTGCCAATTGCTTATCTTTTTCATACTTTTTAGAATGAGTCAATCAGAAATTATGAATTAAATATACAAAAAAATTGTATTAAATGTCAGTTGCACCCACTTTAAATGCCAGATCTCCATTCATCATCTACATAGGTGGTATTTGGGGGTATGGGTGTGTGAAATACAGATTTAGTTAGTTTTAACAATATATATTGTCATTTAAAAGCCTTCTTAAAATAACCAAAAAACTCCTTTTTATAAGTTTAAAATTTCATTTAGCAAAAATATTTTAGGGAAGAAATTTGAAAGCCACAAAGAAGTATGGCATTATAAAGAATCATTGTTTTTTTTTTTTTTTTTAAACAGAAAACTAAAAACAAAAATGCACTGCCTAAGCTCTCAGTCTGTAAGTGGTTCATACTGTTTAATTGAAGCCTGTACCAACTTATGACTGTAGTGTTCACCTTAACTGATCATTCTAGTATTCTGCCTTTTGTCTGTTTGTCATCTTACCCACCTCAGAGCTTTCAAAAACATTGAAAAATAAAGACACTGGCTACCTAATGTGTTCATTAGACATACTTTAGAGTTAACCAAATTCTAAAGTAAATAGGCACAGTTAAAGGGTGTCCAGTACTTCTCCTACATTTTGAGTCAAGCTTCATTCCAGTATAAAATTTACATGTAAAATGGTTAGTGCACATAAAATTGTGTTTATACACCTCTTTTTGTGTTCTGAACATTGAAACTGTGAGATTTCAAAAGTAGCTAGGAATTATTAGGCAGTCTACCTGGTGTTGGTACACATAATTAGCTATGTAATAGAATACATGGCCTTGTGGTAGCTTTTCTTTTTTTTTTTCCAGCTAGGTAATACTGAATAATTACTTCAGATCACAAACTAGAAGTCTGTCTTAATGAAGAAAATTAATTTTCCAAGTACTGATTGTACTTTGCTACCCATTTGAAGATTCAATAAGTGATTTTCTGAATTTTCTTTTGGAATTCTTAGTGTCTTACCAGATTTGTGTTTGGAATCTTTTGGATTATTACTTGGATTTCAGAGAGTTGGCTACATTTATTTTAAACTTACTGCTAGTTAAAAGTTAGAGTAACTAATGCCTATTAGGCCTTTAGTATGGCACCGCACATTGTGCAGAGCACTTACTTACTCTTACCTAGTCCCTGTAGGGACTAATTATTCCTGTTTCACAGACAAGTAAATTGAGACCTCAAGTACTTCACCAAAGGTCAGACAGCTATATAAATAAAATAGTAGGGCTTCGAATTCATGCAGTTGGATACCCATGCAAGCCTGTAGGTTTCTTCAGCCCTTGGAGGGTAATGTATCTCTGTTTACATCAAAGAAGAAGAGTGTTTACATCAAAGAAGAGGAGTGCTATATCTAAGTCATGTCTATATGTTACATTATATTAGATCCTAGCCTCTTGTCTAGAGAAATAAAATTTTAAGTTGAAAAAAAAAAGGGCAAGAGACTGGATTGTGTTTTAATAACCTATCTCCTTATTAAGACAAAATTTTAAACATTTATAATTTAAACTTTAAAATACTTTCTGATCTCCTGAAGCAGTATAAGAATGGATTCTTAATTGTATTCCTCTTGATTTAATAAACATTCAGTTTTGTCACTTTGGTATAATATCCATTTCCTTAACACTCTGAGCATAGATTATTAATAAAAGGCTTCCCAGGTGGCGCTAGTAGTAAAGAACCCGCCTGCCAATGCAGGAGACATAAGAAATGCGGGTTCGACCCCTGGGTCAGGAAGATCCTTTGGAGGAGGAAATGGCAACCAACTCCAGTATTCTTGCATGGAGAATGCCATGGACAGAGGAGCCTGGTGGGTCCCAGTCCATGGGGTTGCAAAAAATCAGATATAAAACTGAAGCGACTTAGCACACATTAATAGAAGGAGAATTAAATCTAATTCCAAAGTATTGGTAGGCATTAATTTAGAAGTAGTTAATTTATTTTCGTGGCAGATTTGTTGGAAGTGGATTAGTTCATTTAAGTAGCTTTTGTTTGGTTGAAGTATACATTAGTTGTGGTTTTACCCGCTGTTACTGAGTTGATTGATGGTTTCGTTTTTATTTCATATTATGTTTGCTTTCATTTGTGGAATTTGTCATGTGAGCACACTTTCTGGTTGTGTGGAATTAATTTTCAGGCCCTGAAGGTTGTACATGGTTGTCTTAATTACTTTATCTCCTTGGAGCAAGAAGTTTTCATGAAATTAATCCTGAAGAATTCTAAGTGCAAAGCTGGCTTAATTGACATATATTGAAAGAAATATTGATAAAATTTTTTTGTCTCATATTTTTCTTGTACTGGCATCATCAAGTATCTAAAAAGTTGCTAAATTCTCGTATGGGTTATTTGTAAGATGTTGAAACTTATTTAAACTTGTGTTTTTAATATTAAATCCTTAAAGGATAGTAACTTTTTTGTTTTGCTACTTGTTTATTTTTGTTTCATTAATCTTTTGAAAAGAATCTGAATCAGTCAGCTAGAATTCTTTTTCTTGGATTGAATAAATTGAGGTTTTTCTAGATATTTAAATTAAAAAGTGTGATTTGCTATTTTTGTTCCTTAAGTACTAGCTTCATCAAACTTTAGAAAATATCTGTTCTTTAATAATAAACTTTTATATTCATACTATTCGAGTTGTGCTTTTAGGCCTGCCCTCCTCAGTTGAAATTTCTAAATAGCTGCCTTTTCCAGGCATCACATTTTCCATCAAATTGTTATGTAGTCTTAAATTCTAAATACAGATAGCAGTGGTCTCGGGGCTGTAGTGTTGGTTCCCTGGTCAGGCTAGAACATTTTCCTACATGTTTTGAATTAGAGAACCAAATATAATTTAATTTTAAATGAACCATTAGTTACTGAACATCTGTGTCTAATAGCACTGTACTTGGTACTTTTTCTGGTGTAGAAATAAGATATGGTCCTTGTAGGAATAAATACACATAAATAATTTAAATACCTGAAAGAGTTAGACATTGAAAATTTTTTTTTAGCTAGCAAAATTCTAGAACATGGGAAACAACTTCATTTTGAGAGAAGTAGGAAATCTAGAAGAAAAACAACTGAGTGAGACAGGCAAATTTATTAAAGACTGCTAGGATAGGAGATAATATACCTTCTGGTTACAGCAGGTGAAACTATAAATTGTTTTTGAAAGAAACAGCTCTTTGTATCAAAATTTGTCCTTGCAAATTATAGTATCCTAGTTATATAAACTATGAAAGAGTTTGAGCCACTTTTGGGCTGAGGTACTCAGAGGTGGTCAACCATAAAGATAGCTAGTTTTTTGACTTGAGGACGCATTCTCCATATTCCTGCTGAGTGTTTTCAGCATTCTTTGAAGGTGCATATGTTTTCTCTCTTCCTTGGATCATAAATATTTGGGTAATAGACTGCCTGAAGAAGTTGGAAATACTGAAAATGCCATGTATGAAGGAAAAGGTAATAGATGTAGCTGTCATTTTGTTTTTAATATAGTTATTTAATTACATGTGTTTTATTTAGTAGTTAGCAGAAACTTGGAGGGTAACTTAAAATGATCTATTATTTCTCCTGCCACCCCCAATGTTAAGAAACATTGTTGGGGTCAGTCCTTAAATAAATGCATATCTCTCTCATAAGGAAGAACAACAGGGAGCTAAAGGACTTCTTTGACTGTTTGAGATGCTATAAACACATTTCCTATATTGTTTTTTGTGTACGTCTTAACTTTAAGGTAGTATTTTTAGGTGCCAGAGTATACTAAATTTTATATTTTGAATTACCAAAATATTGATTTTAAAAATTATTCATGATATCACTGAGCACTAAATTTGAAGGACAGCAAACTAGATAATTAGAAGTATGTATTATATATTCTTGTCTTCCAAAGATAAAGACAGCTTTTTATTTTGTATATGTATTTACACCAAATGGCTCATCTTGCATTTTTTTACCTTTTTAGCAGTATCTTTTATACTGTCTTAATGTGGATGTAACTTTATTGAAAAAATATGGTTGTAAAAAACAGCTTATTATGAATTATAACCTAGAGTGAGAAAACAAAATTTACTCTACAGTCCTAGATTGGTACAGAATATCTTCATAAAAATTTATGTTTCACATATATAGGACATACATTAAAAATGTTCTAGACTTAATATTACCATAATGCCTGCTGGTGACTTGGTGTTGTTGCTTTAGTTTGGTTGTTTTTCTCCTGTGGGATGTGTTTCTTTATAATGTATTTCTTCCGCTTGTATTTTAGCCGAGAGTGGAAGCTAAACCAGAAGTTCAATCTCAGCCACCTCGTGTGCGTGAACAACGACCTAGAGAACGACCTGGTTTCCCTCCTAGAGGACCAAGACCAGGTGAGTCAGCCCCTCCTGTGATCTTCAGCAGTTAGCATGTGAAAAGTTAGAGAAAACTAAACTGAAAAAATTTTTTTAAATTATAATGTATTTTATATGCAAATCCTTTTAGTACCAAGTTGTTTAAAGGCTGAGGTAACCTGATATATTATACACAGCCTGGGTAAAACAGCTAACTTTGAGGGGGAAATTAGTTGACATGCCATAGAGACATATATTTTAAAAATAATAAGAGAATTTTGAGACACATTTTCTTTGGTTATTGTCACTGGTTCTAAGAATTCAAAACCGAGCTGCCAATAACCTAGTCTCTTACTTAGCACTCTTATCTCTTCACAGATAAACAATAAGCACACCCTGATTCTTCTTATTTTGATTGTCTTAGGTATTAAGTAAGTTGCCATGATTTTTGACTTGTTTCCATTGTTAGCTAATATATGTAGAACCTCTATTTGAATTCTATAAATATGTTTAGATTGCTTTTGGGAGGAGGTGGGGGATAGTATACATCACATTTAGAAAATATACTTTTTTAATAAAATAAGTGTGTTATTAAACCAGAAGTTATGGGAGCTGGGGTTTATCCCAGCCTTGTCACTGAGTTTGTGATCTTGGGTAAGACCCTTAAATGATGACATTCTCTTAAACCATTCAGTTACTACACAAATTTTTTTTTTTTTTTTTTTTTTTTTTTTTTGTGAGTTGAGAACTTTATTTATTTATTTACTTTTTTTGGTCTTTTTTTTATTTTATTTTTTTTTATTTTTCAGTGGGTTTTGTCATACATTGATGTGAATCAGCCATAGAGTTACACGAATTCCCCATCTCGGTCTCCCATCCCACCTCCCTCTCCACCTGATTCCCCTGGATCTTCCCAGCCCAACAGGCCCGAGCACTTGACTCATGCCTCCCACCTGGGCTGGTGGTCTGTTTCACCACAGATAATATAGATGCTGTTCTTTCGAAACATCCCACCCTCCCCTTCTCCCACAGAGTTCAAAAGTCTGTTCTGTTCTTCTGCGTCTCTTCTTCTGCCCTGCACATAGGGCCATCGTTACCATCTTTCTAAATTCCGTATATATGACTAAACAAATTTTTTCTGTGTGATGCCTTTCTTTATATGCCTTATTCTGTTCCTTGTGTTAGTGGGAGGATCATATAAGATTTTATATATGTATATGTGAGCACCCTAAGGTGTATAAAAGGTTACATAAATGACATACTTTTGCTGTTAAATTTACTGATTTGGCTATAATTTTATACAGTCTTTTATACAAGATTAGTTTGTGAACTTTAAAGTACTAGACAGATATTTAGCACAAGCACATCTCACTGTCTAAAGTCAGCCTGGTGCCTGGTGGTGGCAAGGTGCCTGTTCTGCTGATGCCTGGCTTTCACATGACCAGACCAGTGTGTCTAGAAAGGACTTGGCAGTCTAGTCAGTACCCTCAGTTAACGCGTCAGTGTCACGTTATTTTCTAACTAACCTACTAATAATAGTTCCACAACTCAGAGGAGCTTATTACCTTATTAAACTAAAACAAGAATATCAGGTGTTGGGGTTTTTAACTTCCATTGCTTTGAACTAGTTGTTTATTATATGACATTGTAAACTTTAATATCTGCTCTGTTCCTCTTCTTAGGCAGAGGAGACATTGAACAGAATGAATCTGACAACCGTAGAATAATTCGCTATCCAGATAGTCATCAACTCTTTGTTGGTAACTTGCCACATGATATTGATGAAAATGAGCTAAAAGAGTTCTTCATGAGTAAGTGGTTTACTTTGCTTTATGGTAAAATTAAGCAGAAGGTGAAGAGAATTTTTTTTCTAATCATAAGACTTATTCTTCTTGACTTTTATTTCAGAGAAAGCATTCTGTTGTTATAATCAGATTTTCACGTAACATTATATTCCAGATAATTGATGGTAATGCCAAAAATTTTGACAACTATTTTGATTTGCTATAGTTTCTAGAGTTTTAAAATTTTTTTTAGACATATACATGTATCCATTCTCACTCAAGCTCCTTTCCCATCCAGGCTGCCACATAACATTGAGGAGAGTTCCATGTAGTTATACAGTAGATCCTTATTGGTTATCCATTTTAAATATAGCAGCATGTACATATTGATCCAAAACTCCCTTAACTATCCCTTCCCTTTTATTCCCCTCCGCCCCAAACCATAAGTTTGTTCTGTATGAGTCTGTTTCAGTTTCATAAGTCAGTTCATTTGTATCATTTCTTTTTAGATTCCATGTATTATGTCATATGATATTTCTTCTTCTCAGTCTGACTTCACTTCACTCAGTATGGCAATCTCTAGGTTCACCCATGTTCCTGCAAATGGAATTATTACATTCTTTTTAATGGCTATGGCAGAAAGTGAAGAAGAACTAAAGAGCCTCTTGATGAAAGTGAAAGAGGAGAGTGAAAAAGTTGGCTTAAAGCTCAACATTCAGAAAACTAAGATCATGGCATCTGGTCCCATCACTTCATGGCAAATAGATGGGGAAACAGTGTCAGACTTTAATTTTTGGGCTCCAAAATCACTGCAGATGGTGATTGCAGCCATGAAATTAAAAGACGCTTACTCCTTGGAAGGAAAGTTATGACCAACCTAGATAGCATATTAAAAAGCAGAGTATGGATGTGAGAGTTGGACTATAAAGAAAGCTGAGCGCCAGCTTCTGGGAGAAGACTCTTGAGAGTCTCTTGGACTGCAAGGAGATCCAACCAGTCCATCCTGAAGGAGATCAGTCCTGGGTGTTCATTGGAAGGACTGATGCTGAAGCTGAAACTCCAGTGCTTTGGCCACCTCATGTGAAGAGTTGACTCGTTGGAAAAGACCCTGATGCTGGGAGGGCTTGTGGGCAGGAGGAGAAGGGGACAACAGAGGATGAGATGGCTGGATGGCATCACCAACTCGATGGGCATGAGTTTGGGGTAGACTCAGGGAGTTGGTGATGGACAGGGAGGCCTGGCGTGCTGCAATTCATGGGGTCGCAGAAAGTCGGACATGACTGAGCAACTGAACTGAACTGAATGGCTTAGTAGTCTATTGTATATATGTTCTACACTGAGGAGAGTACTATTTTCATAATATGATTTAAAAAACAAAACATTTACCTCCATACATAATGTGTATATCTCTAGGTACTGGTCACCTTTAATTGATCAGGGATATAAGGTTACATCAGATGTTTCCCAGTGACTGTACTTAGTGTTGATTGACCTGGTTCTGTAGAGGTTAGAAGAAAGAGCTGGGTGAATCAGTCTTAAAGTTGGAAATGGGAGTCATTCGGCAAATACAAATCTAATATAGACAATAAAATTGTCTCTCTAAAATGTGTAGGTAAGTTTTCCTTCTGAGTGGACTGATAAAGATGCAGGGCAACAGAACAGGCTAGTGATTGGCATCTTAAGTGAACGACGTGAAACCTATAGGAGTGAGAGTACCTTAATGCGCGCTGGGTATAGCAGCCTGCAGGCTGTGTTTTGAAATGGGTCAGGAGGAATGAGGTATGAAATTCTAAACAGTTACAGTTACAACATATTCTGTTAAAATATCTTATCCTTTGTGTAATGTATATTTTCACAGGTTTTGGAAATGTTGTGGAACTTCGCATCAATACCAAGGGTGTTGGGGGAAAGCTTCCAAATTTTGGTTTTGTGGTTTTTGATGACTCCGAACCAGTTCAGAGAATCTTAATTGCAAAAGTAAGTGACTAAAGGGCATAATTGAATACCTTATTATTCCTGTTGTATTTAATGTGAATTAGTCTCTTTTAAATTGTACAGTTAAAAATAGTTTACTGTGAACTAGTATTTATGCAAAGAATAAAGATGTGTTAGTAGTTTTAAAATTAGAGATATGGATCATTTTAAAATAAATTTGTTTCATTATTTACTCTGGTAAAGAAGGTTGGATATTGAGAATAGATTGCATATTGAGAATTTTACGAAGTTTTTTTGTCTTTTAGGATTTTCTTACTTACGTAAGAAAGTAAGAAAATCACTATTTCTTACATCACTGTTACTGTCTAACCTGCCCATGTACATTTTTTTCTTCCTTTTTAAAGCCAATTATGTTTCGAGGGGAAGTACGTTTAAATGTGGAAGAGAAAAAGACAAGAGCTGCCAGAGAGCGAGAAACTCGAGGTGGTGGTGATGACCGCCGGGATATTAGGCGCAGTGATCGAGGTCCTGGTGGTCCCCGGGGGATCGTGGGCGGTGGAATGATGCGCGACCGGGATGGAAGAGGACCCCCTCCGAGAGGCGGCATGGCACAGAAGCTTGGCTCTGGGAGAGGAGCCGGGCAGATGGAAGGCCGCTTCACGGGACAGCGTCGCTGAGGCGCCACTGTCGGCAGAGTCCTGACAGTGGTACATTATTCATCGTGTTTGCATTCTTATTAATTTTTTTTTGGCTTTGGAATGTGACACAGCCTTTTTGATCATTTCTTTGATGTGAAAAGCATCTTTCGGTTATCAGTTAAATTGAGGTGGACATTATTTCCCCAATTTTACAACAGGATTCGCATTGTTAATTTATCTAGACTTGGAGAATTAAGGACTGAGAAATGACCATATCTTAAACTATCTACAACAAAATGAACTTAAAAGGACATGCCCAACTGAATTCAGGTCCTTTGAGTCAAAATATCCTCTGCTGCACATTTTGTTTAAGTGTTACTGTTTCTGCCTATTATTGTTGGAAACACAAATAGTGCAATTTGTGCAATTGGAGAATCTTGCCTTTTTTTCTTGGCTCCCCCAAAAATACAAACCAACAGAAACTTGTTATGCACTCATCAGAATGCACTAATGGGTACTCTGAACTCATTAACCTTGACATCTGCAACAGGAGGCAATAGGGGAAAAAATCTTTCATCTTTTTTTCCAATAGAGCATAGTTTGTGAAATGATGAGGGCATTTTTACCTGCTTGCTGTGACCAGCGTGTGTACACATAAACCTTAACAAGACTACAAGTATATTCCAGAAGGAAGTCATTTAGTTATGAACTAAATAACAAAGATCAGAACTTCAAATGCTATGGTCTTGAATATTAGACCAGATTTAGTAGCTCCACATCTAAGGTTTTTTTCCACCTGCCCCTCTTCAGTACAGGGATGGCTGGCTGCTCGACACACTCCTCCTCCCCCTTTCCTTTCTTTAAGCTGTGTACAGTGAAAGTTGTCTTTACTGTATTTCTGTTCTCTGGTAATGTAATACGCATGATGGTGCCTTCTATTAATACATCATTCCAGTCTTGCTGGTAATTTTGTACAGTATAGTGTATAAATTGCTGTGCTGCAAAGCCAAACAGCTGCAAAATGTTGAGAAATCATTGAAGTATATAAAAATTGCAGTATCTTTAAAATCAGTAAAATTGACTAGTATATTATTTACCTTGTTCTTCAGTTAACAACTTTGTGTTCTCTGTGGGAGGGAGTCTTGTGTGTTTGGGAGGGAGAGGGAAGGAGGAAGTCACGTTATTTGAGTCAAAGTCTCTTGTTGACTTTTCTCTTAGCCTGAAGGTGAACGTTGAAGCGTATCACTTGAGAGGTGCTTGGAAAAGTCAGTCAACTTGATGTACATTTTTAGTGACCTTTTAAAAGCAGTCAGATTCCATAAATGGCATGTAAACTTGAAGTGAGGATACTGCAATTTTCAGAGAAAAGAACAGCAGCTCTTAAGTGTTTGCATTTTCTATTTGGGGGGGCAGGGAACTGTCATTCATTTTGCACAATTCTTGACCTGATGTCAGCACCCGAGTGGCTCTGAATTTAAGTCTGGGATGACATCTTTTATTTTTACATGAATCTCTAAACAATTCTGTGAGCAAAGTTTGTAGCTGCTGGATTATTGTCTGTCTTTATAGCAAGTTCCGGTAAACCACAAATATGACAAAAGGATATCCGATTTTATGCCTGGAGTATTTGGTACCTACCAGTTTCTGATGTTTCAGGCCAGGAGTGGGGTAAATAAGTGTGACCACTTAAAGCTGCTTGTAGCATGGAAGACTTCTCCATTCTGTCTTAGTAAAAACAAACAAAAAATGCACTTGACATAATAGCAAACTTTCTTAATTATGAAATTGTTTGCTATTTAGTAAACTAGCAAATGATGCACATATTTTGTTTTTCATGTACTGGGCAATGTAAGTAAAATTAAGCCTATTCCCCCCCACCCCCACCCCCACCCCTTGAATGAGGTCTTCCATGTTCGAGGAAAAGTCTTGCACTATTGGATATATTTTGAGGACACAGATTTCTCAGTTTCCATTTTGGGGGGTTTAAGGATTTTTTTTCCTGTTTGAAATACATTTACGCTTTCTAATGTATAGTACTTGAAGTTCTTACAAGAAAATTACTTTTGAGTTTTGAAGCTTTTATTCAAACTGCTTTTAAATAAGTGGTTTCTTGTCAGTGTTTTTTTTTTTTTTATAGCATATTGTTCCTCTTTCATTTCTTTCTCCTTTATTTGATATATATATATATATAAATAAAATTTTGAATCCAAGATATTGCCCTTCCACCCATGAAAACTGTTCTGGCACCAAAAGTGATGATAAATGTTAAGTGTAATAGAAAATTAAAGCAAAGAGCCATTCAGCTTCAGTCTTTACATACCATGAATAAAACATTAAAACATCACATGGAGAAGTTTACATGGTGATTATTCACCTGCAGTACTGTGGACTTTAACATTTTGTCCCCTTTTCAGTGAACCAGAGTAAAAACATTCATCTACCATAACTGTTATTTGCTGGTTTTTTTTTTTTTTTAATTGTTGTTGTTTGTTTGTTTTTATTTTTTGGATGGTAATATTCTATTCTATCCTTATGACACTATTGCAACCAAATTGGCTTTACCATCTTGGCTTTAGTAGGTATAGAAGACAATGGATTACCATCTTTATTGCTGTAATGTGTTAAGCATTATATGCTAGTAGTATTTAGTTTAATTGTTTCAGGTGGAAAGTATTCTTTGAGTTTCCATTTTGAATGTGTTTGGACTAAACAAACAATAAACTACTGATGTCTGCAGCATTTTATCTATGTCCCTAATTTAATCTGTAGGTTTGTGTTCCGAAATATTTTCTCCCAGTTGCATATCACACAACCTCAGTAAAATAAGGAATTGTTCTAAAATCAACTGATTATTATTTGTGAAATTTGATACATAAATTATTTAAGACTTAAACATAATTACTTGAACTGAGATTGATCCCAGTTCAGTTAGATAACTGGTAAACAAGATAGAGAATATTAGCCCAGAATAATAAGTGGTGAGGAAGGTGAGAAGCAGACTACTAAACACTTGTTTATTTTTATTAATCTTGGGTTTTCCAAAGGATTGCTACTTCATCTCAGAAGGAAAAGAGGATGGGAAGATCGAGGTGATCTGAAGTTATGGACATGACCAGTTCAGCAATTGGAACAAATCTGTGCAGCTCTAAAAGAATATTAAAATGGAAAAGAATCATTCAGTCATAGTTAACAAATATATTCTTCAAATGAAAAATAAAATCATAAGGCATATGTAATTTTAGAACTTGAGACTTTTATTTTGTTTATAGGGATAGTACAAGTGAATTTTTCCTAATATATTTCTAACACTGAAGATTCCGTAAATCCTTTTTTTTGTTTTCCCTTTTTTTTTTCCCCGTAAATCTTTACTAGTTTGTGCTGGAGAAAAGCTAGACTGTTATTCAAGTACTTTTAGGAAATAAGGCTTTAGATTTTTATAAGTGTCTATTAAGCTCACTTTCAATTTTAATTATAATGTATAATATTTAATTTTATGGCTATGGAAAAACATTCAGAAGGGATAAAATGTATGTGCCATACTATATTGAAAACAAATTTGAAGGAGTAAAATATTTGGTACAGGAAATATGGAACAAAATATTTGAAAGTTGAACACATGATGCTTCATTTCAGTTGTGTTATATAATATAGTCTTTGTATCAAGTAAATGAAAATGTAATGAATAGATGTTCATATTTTTTCTTTAGGATAACTTGCTCATCATAATTTATATTTCAACTTCAGGTGAAGACTTGATTTTTTGTTTTCCTTTTCAGTCTGTTTTCATAAGGCTTTCTAATTATTGTCTTCATCATTTTAATACCAGAATTCTAAAGTATCTTAAATGACTGGATAAATTAATTATGTATCATCATGTTCTGAAAGAGATTTCCCTTCATAAAAGATATGAGTAGGTTCATTGATCATAAAAGATGTGAGTAGTTTTCTTTAAAACCATTTGCATAGTTAAGTCAGAATTCCTTCAGTTTTCAAGGTATTTTTGACAATTGAAATCTTCCAATCTGTTTATGTAGTATGTAACCACACCTTATACTTAAGAATTAATAGGAAACAAAATTGGTTTTTAGCATTACCGAATACTGGGCAAAATACTGTAAGTGAGAGTTTAGAATTAAACATTCACAGTAAGATTACTATTCTTGTCCTTGATCTCCTGAGAGTTTTGATAAAGCTGGCTGCCTACTTGGTTTTATGACAATAAACTCATCACCCTATAACCACCACCACCTTCCCCCTACACACACACCTATCCTTTCTGTCCTCAGCCTCTTTCCTCACAAGTTTTCTCTGAATGGTTTCATTTAGGCCAGGAATTACCTTAGCTTCAGTATATTGTCCATTCAGTAAATTTCACGCAGTGTGATAAGAGGTGGGCTTTGGAGACAGCCTGGCCTTGAATGGCAACTCTATCATTCTGTGGTTAGCCATTTTCTGTGCTCCTGTTTAACTCATTTGTAGACTAAGGAGGAGGATTGTGAGGATTCAGTGAGTTAATACATGAAGCTCCTAAAACAGTGTATGGGGCATTCAGTAAGTGTTACTTTTTTTTTACACAGTTGAATTTCTACTGTCTACTTATAACTATGTTTCAAACATTTCTTTTTTTATTCCTATTTTGCCTTGTCCCCTTTTAAAGTCCTGGTGGTGATTTAGTTGCTAAGTCATGTCTGACTCTTGTGACCTATGGACTGTAGCCTGCCGGGTTCCTCTGTCCATGGGATTCTCCAGGCAAGAATACTGGAGTGGGTTGCCATTTCCTTCTCCAGGGGATCTTCCCAACCAGGGCTCCTGCATTGTAGGAAGATTCTCTACCAACTGAGCTATGAGGCAAGCCCTTTGAAGTCCTAGGTAATTCAAAATTCAGAAGTCCAAAGCAATGTGTTTTCTAACTGCCATGCTTCTGTAAGTGGTGTGCATACCTAATTCTCTGATAGTGAACGTCTCTATTAACCTAAAAATGACATCTGTTCTGCTTAATATTTTCTCTTTTGTCTCCCTTCTGTCCATTTTAATTGATTAACGATTGAGCTTTGGCGTGCCAGGTGTGTTTTAGGTACTATTGATACTATTGATAAGTGATGAAATAAAAAAAGTTTCCTTGCTCTCAGGTTAAAAGGTCTGAAACTGGTTGCATATTTAAGGTAGCTAGGGGGACTTCCCTGACAGTCTAGTGGTTAAGATTCCGTGCTTCCGCTTCCAGGGGGATCAGGTTCCATCCTTTTATTTTTTTAAGGAAAAACTAGGAAGCTGACTGTGAGGAGGTTGGTCTTTATGGCAAGAATAATAGGAAGTTGAAGGTTTATTTGGCAGGATGGTATTTCTATTTTGAAATATCTGGCTACAGAGTAAACAAAATGAAGGAGTTAAGTAATGAGTAAGTTGGGTGAAAGGATGCTGTGTTTCAGTAAGCCATGATAGTAGAGTGGTTGTACTAGATTGGACTAGAGTGATGTTAGAAACCTAAACAATTTGAAAGACTGTGCGTAAAACAACCAGGTCTTAGTGAGGAAAAAGGTAGTATCAAAGGATCCAAAGTTGTTCCCTTGCATAACTACAAAAGCAAAGTGGTATGTGGAGTGTGTTAAAGCCAGCCTTTCATGATGGGGAGGCAGGAGTGTTCTACAAAAGTATATGTTTTAAAAAACCATGCTTTGATGGTGGGGAGGCAGGTGTGCTAGTGGAACCGTCTTGGATTTTGATGTGAAGTGGACCTTAAAAGAGGAAGCTTTATAGGAGAGTGTAATTTTGACTTGTGCTTTTCAATTTCAAGAACAGTATGTAGAATGATTTATGTACTGTGTTTTAACACACAAAAAGCATGCTGTGCCCATTGTAGAAAGTACAGATAATCCAAGAGAATGAACTGGACAATGTTAACCCATGGATGATTTCTGTAAATAGCTTGGTGGGTGTGGGGGTGTGTTTTCCTTCATATTTATTTTAATGAAGACAGATCACTTAGAGAGTGTTCCTCAATCATCTAGAGTTGACATGGGACATAGGAGCAATCCAGTTAGAGGGACTAGCTAATGTAAAGCCTACGAAATTAGAACAGTGAAGAGGGTAATGAGAACCTGGGATAGGTGGAATTAGGGTTCAAGGGGTGGCAAAGTGGTAAGAGGTGAACTAGACTGGATCATGTAAGCAGCCCACATACTGAGTTCATTTGGAAAAACTATACTACCCAAAGCAATCTACAGATTCAGTGCAATCTGTTTCAAAATTCCAATGGCATTTTCCACAAAATAGGATCCAAAAAAAAAAAATCCTAAAACTTGTTTAGTAAGTAAGCATTAGTCACTCAGTCATGTCCAACTCTGTGACCCCATGGACTGTATAGCCTGTCAGCCTCCTCTGTCCATGGAATTCCCCAGTCAGGAATACTGAAGTGGGTTGCCATTTCCTTCTCCAGGGGACCTTCCCAACCTAGAGATCGAACCTGGGTCTTCTGCGTTGCAGGCAGATTCTTTACCAACTGAGCAGCGAGGGAACCCCAATTGCAACATGAAGCCATTAATTATGAAGACAGTTAATCACGGGAGAGAGATGCTGGGTATCAGGTTAGGTGGTAGGAGGATAAGAATGGGGACAGGAGGCTGCTGTGATGTTTGAGGGGGAGGGAAATAGATTTAGGTTATTTTTTGGCAGCTGACATTAGGTGTCTGAAAGGAATGCAGAATGATTCAAGTTCTAAATAGCATAAATATACAAATCAACAAAAACAGTGTAACCAGTAAAATAGTTCTCTTTACACCCATTTTCATCTCCAAAATTGAGTTTTCTCCAATATCTGACCTAATATTTAGGCAAACTTGGGTGTAGTTATCTTTTACAGATGATGAGACTGAGGCTCATAAAGTATATAGTTACACAAGCATGAAGTAATTTGAAATACTGGATTAGCTAAAAGTGTTGACCTGCTTCAAAAGTGAGTAATTTTAGAAAAAAGATGAGTTTTAAGCAGTGAGAGTTTAAACTTTGAGTGCAGTACATTTTATTCTGGCTTTATTTTAGAAAATTGAAAAAAAATCAGTTTCCAGATGAGTAGGCCTAAAATTAAGGATCCTTTAATCAGGAATTACAACATTCAGGAAGTTCAGCATTAATTAATGAGGCAGGGTGTAGACTTGGAACAGAAACCAAATACCTGTTAAATACTGTGAGAAAAGAATAATTTTTGAGGACCTCTTATTTTACTTAGGTTACATCTTACTCTGATTTTCATTTATTATTTTTAAAGAGGTGAACTAAAGCTTGGAGAGGTGAAAACAAAGCTCTGCTTGACATGTAGCAATGAGGATAGTGACCTGGAATAGAAAACATGTGTGGGACATTTCAGTTGGAATGTGGCTTACCAGGAAGGATTAGTGATGTTTGAAAGCAAGCAGTGAAGTAACCAATACGTGTGAAAGCAGTGAGAAAGATTTGTACAGCAGTCCGTGAGTATTAGCATCTTTGGTGGCTCAGATGGTAAAGAATCTGCTTGCTATGGTGATGCAGGGAATATCCCCTGGAGAAGGGAATGGCAACCCATTCTAGTATTGCCTGGAGAATTCCATGGACAGGGGAGCCTGGCGGGCTACAGTCCATGGAGGTCACAAAGGGACATGGCTGAATGACTAACACATGTGCCAGAAACCTCCCTGGGTGCTGGCTGGCAATACAGCAGATGGAGCCTACCCTCAGAAAACTTGTCGTTTTTGAGGGAGGCAACAGACAAGCAATTTCAGTCCTCATTAGTCCTGGGCATAATAGAACTCATTTAGTTCCAATAGTAATCCTCTGAGGAGTCCTATTTATGTTACAGATGGATAAACTCAGGCACAGTGGGGTTGACTGTTTTTCCAATAGCACATGGCTAATAGAAGATAGATCTAGTAGAGGATGTAATAGTGACTGGAGATGGGGCTGTTCCTTCACCACTCCCAGGGGTGGTGTGAAAGGCTTCAGGGGGTACATTTGAGATCTGAAATGAAGAAAAGCCAGCTTTAAGGATGAAGAGCATTCCAGATAGAACCAATGCTGTGCTTGCAAGGAGCTTGGTGTGGTCAAGGACATTAACACCAGTGTGGCCATGACAGTAAGCAGATGATACCAACAGGTAGTGAAGTGAAAGTTGCTCCGTCACGTCTGACTCTTTGCAACCCCACAGACTGTACAGTTCCATGGGATTCTCCAGGCCAGAATACTGGAGTGGGTAGCCGTTCCCTTCTCCAATCAGGAGGTAGGTAAGAGCTAAATTGAGGATGTCCCTGTAGTTGGATTTTACTCTTTAACTGGGATTGTAAGAATCTGGGCAAGGAAATGATGTGAGGAGCCTGTCAGGAAGGGATGCTGCGTTATGGCAATGGTCACTTGCATTAGGGTTGGAGTAGTGAAGATGGTGATCAATGGTCAGTTAATAATTGGGATACAGCCTATAAGACTATAATGGATTGGATTTTTTTTTTCTTCTTTTTTTGGCTGCACCACATGGCATGTGAGATCTTGGTTCCTCCACCAGGAGTTACTCCTGCATTGGAAGTGTGGTCTTCACCACTGGACTACCGGGAAAACCCCATTATGGATTGAATTTTGAATGTGAGGGAAAGATAATATTCAAGGATGACTCCTAGGATTTTGAAGCAACTTGGGTGGAAGGCAGTACTCTTACTCGGATAGAGAAGGAGATAAAGAAGGAGCATGAATTGGAGGGAAAATCAACACTTCTCTTAGGGATTTCCCTGGTGGCCTAGTGATTAGGATTTGGGGCTGTCACTGCCACAGGGAATTAAAATCCCTGTGGAACTGAAAGCCACATGGGTGTGGCCTAAACAAAATACCAGTTCTATTATATCCATGTTTTGTATGCCAATTGAATATCCAAGAAAAAATGTCAGGCAGTATGATTTTGGAATTCTGAGGAGAGTGCTGTGCTGTGATTGGTTAGTATAGGTCTTTGCAGCTATTGGGTTAGATGAAATCGTCTAGGAGGAGAGCACAGAAGAGGCTGAGATTATCCCCACCTCAGATAATCCCCACCTTTAGGGTTCTACAACAGGAGAACGTGCAGAGAAAACAGACAAAATGTGGCAAATATTGGTGTCAAGGGAAGCTAAGTTTTGGGAATTTGTCTTGCAAAGTATAGTAATATACTTTACAAAATATATATATATTTATATATATTTGTTTATATATATTTATTTATATATATTTGTATATATTTATATATACAAAATATATATATATATTTATACAAAATATACAAAGTATAGTTTAAATGCTGCTGAGAGGTCAAATAATTAGATGGACACTCAGATGGTAAAGAACCTGCCTGCAATGTGGAGACCCAGGTTCAGTCCCTGGGTCGGGAAGATCCCCTGGAGAAGAGAATGGCTACCCACTCCTGTATTCTTGCCTGGAGAATTCCATGGACAGGGGAGGCTGGCGGGCTACAATCCTTAGGGTTGCAAAGAGTCAGACATGGCTGAGTGACTAACACACAACTGCTAAAATAAACAGACCCTGAAATGTGTAATAGTTCAAACAACAGTTTCCCCCCCTCCTCATAAAAAAGTGGTGGTGAAGAGGTCAGTAGGAACCTAGATGAATGAGGGCTCTACCAGCTTCACGGTGTGGTTTGAAGATCACATTATAGTCATCTCCATTACTGCTAGCTGGAAGGGAAAAGTAACATGGAGGATCGTGAATGGAGATTTTTATGGGCCAGGTCTGGGAATGGTACACATCTCATATTCCATTGACTTCAGTTGCATGACCACTCCTAACTGCAATGGAAATTTCAGAAAATAAGTAAGCCACACATAGAGAAAAAAGGAGCCAGTTTATTGTGAGTGTCCAGTAGTCTGCCATAGATGACTCTGTATAGGTCATAGTGACTTTTGGGAAGAACTATTCCAATGAAGGGAGAAGGATGAAAGCCCAAGAGAGAACAGGAAATAAACAATTTCTTCTGTAGGTTTGCTATGAATATCTTGGAGAAGGAAATGGCAACCCACTCCAGTATTCTTGCCTAGAGAATCCTGTGGACAGGGGAGCCTGGTGGGCTTCCATCTATGGGGTCGCACAGAGCCAGACACAACTGAAGCGACTTGGCATGCATGCATGCATGCATGCTATGAATATGAACAGAGGAAGGGGGTAGAGGCTAGAGGGAGAGAGGGAACATCAAGGGAGAGTTTATAAGAGTCTCCTTATCAATGCAAACAGAATATGCTATTTTTAACATTTGAGGAATGGATTCCAGGTTATACTATTATGATATAGCTGTGTTGGTGACTGGCAGATCAAATATGGTGTATATTGAACTTGACCAAGTAAGTGGTGTATTGTACTTTAGGTTTCCAAATCTATTTATCTTAATCACTTTTAAATGTGGCAATGAGGCACTGAATCAACTACTAGGTTGAGAACAGAATTGTTTTCTATGACAAATGTCCATCCTTCCATCAAAGAACAGGAACTGCAAAATGAGTCAGTCTATTTTCTTAATAGAATGACAATGCGTTCATAGCTGCATGAGCCATACTATATTGAAAATAACCTTACTTTTTGTAGTCTGAAGATTTTATGGCCCTTCCATTCACTTGGTAACTCAATTGAAGTGATCACAAAATCCCATGATCATTCAGTATCTCATGAGACCTAAGTGAGAGGTTTTTTAAAGTTTTCTTGCCAAAAAAAAATATTTTTTTTCTTGCAAGAAACTGAAGCACATTGTTTTGGGATATCCAGATACATAGAGAATGATTGTTGCCAAAGAGTTACTTAACAGATGACTGCCAAGGGGAGAAAGAATTGGGGTGCTCGAAGCTAAAATATATGAATTTGCTGAAAAAGATTTCTGGGCCAGCTATGAATTTCCTATCCTCCTGTATGTCTATTGTTTTATTGCAGTATCATTCACACACATAAAATTCACCCCTTTAAAGTGTACAATTCAGTGGTTTTTCGTAGATCTGCTATCCAGGACACTCTCCTAACTGGATCAAGGAATTACAGAGACCAAATACCATTATAAAATGGTTTTTATGATCTAATGTGAAAATAACAGAGTTTAAGGCATCCTCATACCTTGCAGAATATGTCCATACCTTGCAGAGGTATGGAATGAGGAAAAACCCTGTTTTTTGTGTGTGACTTAAGCATCTACATGATTCTGACCTGCCAGTTTTGCCTAATCATGGATTGAGTTAGTCTGTGCCT
Organism: Muntiacus reevesi; assembly: GCF_963930625.1. NCBI lineage: Eukaryota > Metazoa > Chordata > Mammalia > Artiodactyla > Cervidae > Muntiacus > Muntiacus reevesi. Next base: position 25,448,402 of record NC_089270.1, read on the forward strand.
TAAACATAGCATTCCTAATTGCACCCTGCTTGGCTGGCTGTCATATGCCAGTATTGCTCATGTCTTTTAGTTCCCCAACCGTCTTAGCCACTTTCCTGTTATTTCATTCCTGTCCTCTCTTCCCCTTTTGTTATCTCCAAAATATTTCCCTCACTTTCAGGGCCCAGGCTGTCCTCCCCAAGGTCCCTTCTAACGTCAGTTCTGTCGTCACTTACCTGCCTTCACCTTGCCTCGCCTACTTATCGCCTCCTATTCTGTTACTCTCATCTACCTGTCCCACACTGGCCCACTGCCCAGACCGGAAAGAAAGCGCCGAATCGCTCTCAAGGCCGAACATTCCGCGGTGAGGGTTGCAGAGCCCACTTCCCGGCTCAGCGGAGGAGCTTGAAGAACGCTTCATCGCGCTATTTTCACGGTTTCCCCCTTCCATTTTCACCCAATCCTACAAAACCACCACCACTTTTAGCCTCTCCGTGAGCACTAGACTCGCTTGTTGCCTCCAGTCTAGAGGAGAGATCTCCCAGCGAAGGAAAGAAGGAAAGGTGCTCTCTTAATTACTTGAGAACGTAGGTGTATGCTGATGCTAGCGTCTGCGCATCAGAGATTAGATCCAGAGCCGAGCCCCAGGTGAACTAGCTGGATGGGTGACGCTAAGCCAATCAGAGATCTTGACGACAGAGCTCAACCAATCAGAACACGGGCGGCTTGGCGCACTCGGGGGCGGGCCTGGGCGGATGAGGATCCGCCCCCTTGCAGCTTGGTGGCCAACGCCTTCGCTTAGGGCTAGCCAGAGCTGAGCAGTTTCGCTGACTACAAGGACCAGGCATCTGAAGAGCTGCGGGGCGGCGCCCTCTAACCCTTGCTAATTTCCCTACAGGCCTTGGCCAACAGGTGTTGGTGTCTGCCGTGGACGCATTTAGACCCCGGCCGTATCTCTCTCTGGAGACTTTGTGCCTATGCTTGGGGACAGAGCGAGGTCGTTGCCTTGACGACGACAGCATGCGGCCCGCGGTCCTCTTGAGTGTGAGCTTACGGCGGGTTGAGGCCAATCAGCCTACCTGCCTGCTTCACCTGAAACCCGTGACTGTGTCCGCGGAAGAAATAAAGACAGCAGCGGAATTGCTAGTTTGCTAGTTAGTCAGCATCTTTTAGACCTGCGAAGGAGATGCTCTTCACCTCAATTTTCTCTCCAAGTTGAAAACCTTTGGACTTTCCACGCGGAAAGATTTAAAAGAAACAGTAAGTATAATAGTTTTTAAAGCTTCTGTTATCTCGTTCTTTTTTGTGTGTCTTTAACACAATAAAAAAAGCATTATTTTTATTATATAAATTATTGGTAGAAGAACCCTATGCTTCCTTGGCATATGTCCAGAACTACCGCACTGCCAATTGGTCCATTTTAGTTTGTATCACCCTTTATATTCACAAGTAGAAGGCATGAGAAGTTATGGTTTATGAGTAACTGTTTCAGGAAACAAGAAGCGTTTTCAGCCTTGATACTTTTAAGGTATTTGTGGGCAGTGCCACTTGAAAGAGCAAGTGTGTTCAATGTACCGTGACCCGATATGCAGTTGGTTGGAGAATACATTTGGAGTAGTTAACTTGCTGAATGTTAGCTTGTGACATGCTTAAAGTAATTTTAATTTTGTTCACTTTGCATTTCCAAATATTGAGGACACCAATTACAAATGTTTTTTAAAAAATGATTCAAGTTATAGATTCCAGCTATTTTGTCCTTGATATAATAAGCCTAAAGTCTAGTCCTTAATAAAATATGCTGTCTTAGTGGAAGGAAAAAAAAATTAAGGAAAGGAGAGACAGAATTACAATGACATTTTTTCCAACACTGATATTTTATTTAAAAATAGTTAATAGAACTTAAATGGAAGTTAAAATGTCAAATGTATGGCAAGTTAGTGTCAGGGACAGTTTATGGGAGAACCTCCTATCAGAGTTGGTAGTAAAATAATGACATAATTGGGTTAGTGTTGACTAGGATTTATTTTTTCTCCTTTCAAAGATCAATCTTCTGATTTTCCATGTTTATCAACATATATATATATTTAGTTTAATCTCTCTATTAACTATTTTCAAATAAAATGTCAGTGTTTGGAAAAAATTATCAATGTAATTCTCTCTCTTCTTTCCTTAATTTTTTTCCCTACCACTAAGACAGCATATGTTACTAAGGACTAGACTTTAGGCTTATCATACCAAGGACAAAAATAGCTTGTGTGTGTGTGTGTATATATATATATATATATATGTATATCCTAAATTGTCAAATGTAAACTGATGAAAATGTATACATTGGGTTTTCACAGTTTGCTAGAACAAAGAGGATATTTGTTTTGTCTTAGTCATTAGTGTACCAATAGGGAAGAAAGGAAAATATCACAGTTCACAGTCTGGGTAAATTAATTTTAGATTGCCATAAGTACACACTAATGTTACAGGTAAGAATTTGTTTCTTTCCAAGTTTTATGAATGAGTGTTTCTATATTGTCAGGTTAAAAAATTTCAATTATGAATCCTCATTTGAATGTATATTTTGTTGTAGTTTAGTAGCTAAGTTGTGTCTGACTCTTTTGTGACCCCATGCACTGTAGCCCACCAGGTTCCTCTGTCCATGGGATTTTCTTTTTCAGGCAAGAATCTGGAGTGGGTTGCCATTTCCTTCTCCAGGGGATCTTCCCAACCCAGGGATTGAACTTGTGTCTCCTGCACTGGCAGGCAATTCTTTATTTCTCAGCCACCAGGGAAGCCGGAATATATTACCAAAAGACTTTCTTTTCCTTCCAAAACTTTTAGAATCACATTGGAATTAAGAGCAATATTTTTTATTTTTTGCTTCTGGAATTTAATTTCAAAAACAGATTATAAAAATAAATTTAACTTTGAGGTTATAGTTTATTAGTTTTTATATTTCTTGACAATCAAAACTTATGAATTAAAACCTAACTGTATCTGGACTGAAAAGTTTCTTTCTATTCCAAAATATCAAGTGGAATGGTTGCTAGTCCTTCACCAATCACTGGTAAAGTAAGACAGATTTTGTTAGGATTGCCTTTTTTCAGAAAATGTCATATAATGTGATGTAAAATAATTCTAAACACAAAATTCAAATAATCATACTTCTAGTGATTAATCATTAAAAGGATTTTTGAAATACAGTGTTTGCAACATTAACATTTAATTTTCAAAAATCTGCTTACATACTGTTGACTGCTGTTATTTAGTATGTTCAATGTAAGAATTTAATTACTATGGTAAGAAAAGTAAAAAAAAGTTTATCAGAAGTTGTTAGTTTTTTTTTTTTTTTTGAAGTTGTTAGTTTTAACTTGGTAATATTTTCCCCGACTGATTACAAAGACTATAAAGATCTTCAATTTTGATCTTTTAAACCTGATGTAAAAAAATAAATTTTATCTTCACTAAAACCAGATTCACTTGGTTTTCACCTTTGAGTGAAAGTTGTGTTTTTCTAAGGTAAACTGTAATTGTTTTGTATAATAGTTCAAGCATTGCTTTATCTGCATTAAAAATATATTGAGATTTCATTAACATGACATTCAGTTATTTAAATTTAAAGTTAATGGCTTCAGTTCCACTTGCCTTGTCTATTATGAAATGCATGTAAATATTTTGAAAACATAGCTTAGATGGAAATAAATACACAGGACAACCATTAATGCAGTGTCTGTCCTAATATGGAAAACAGGTGGGGAAGAATTAATTTGGGAGGGTAGAGGAATTAATACATTCAACATAATTAATGCCATATTTCGGTTCCCACAGAGAGAAAAATTCCTAGTGGTTTTGAATTAAAATGGAAAAATATGAGAACCTAGGATTGGTTGGAGAAGGGAGCTACGGAATGGTGATGAAGTGTAGGAATAAAGACAGTGGAAGAATTGTGGCCATCAAGAAGTTCTTAGAAAGTGATGATGACAAAATGGTTAAAAAAATTGCCATGAGAGAAATCAAGTTACTAAAGGTGAGTAAATACATATATTGAATTGAAAAAGAAAATGAGTTGTTTCTTGGTCAACAGTTTTAGAAAGTGCTTTTTTAATATTTGTTTTATTTCCATAAGTAAGTTTAAAGTGTAAATTTTTTTTCTATTCTGGTATAAACAGAAGGATTACATCTGAGTATTCATTTATCTGTGAATATAAACATAATTTGTAAAAAAAAAATAGATTTTTTTCTCTTTTGGTAATAAACAGAAGGATTACATCTGAGTATTCATTTATCTGTGAATATAAACATAATTTGTTATTATTTATTTATTTGGATGCTCCAGGTCTTAGTTACTGCAAGCAGGCGGGATCTTTAGTTGTGGCATATGGGATCTAGTTCCCCGACCAGGGATCAAACCCAGGGCTCCAACACATTGGGAGCCCAGAGTCTTAGTCGCTGGACCACCAGAGAAGTCCCAAAACATAATTTTAAAAGTATCTGTTGCCCGTCTCTCTATCTGTCTGCCTATCTATTTACCAACAACTCTGTTGAGAGTCTTAAAGACCACCCCAAGCTTCAGTGATTCACTTGGAGAACTCATGGCACTCAGCAAATAGTTTTCCTCTTGGCTATAACTTGTTAAAGTGAAAAGTTATACAGTAAAATCAGCAAAGGGGAAAGGCACATGGGGTGAATTCCAGAGAAAATCTGTCGCTTTTCTCCCAGTGGATTAACACAGGATGCACTAATTTCCTCCAGCAATGAGTTATGACACTACGTGTGAAAAATTGTTTAGTAAGGAAATTCATTAGAGACTCAGTGCCCAGAGTTTTTTAATGGGGCTTGTCATAGAGGTACTCCCTGCTTTGCTTGCACCAAAATTCCAGACTCTTAGAACTGCAGGTATTCAACATACACCATATTGTTTGCACCATGAGCGGTTTATCAGTTCTAGAAATGAAGGAACACTTCTGGAATCCAAGTACCTAGGTATAAGCCGTGGGGTCACTTTGCAAGCCAACTTTCTAAGGACAAAAATCTCAGACCTGCAATGTTAACTCCCTCCGCCCCCACACCCCCATCAATCTAACTGGAAGTTTATCCATTTTATTTATCTTTAGAAAGAACCAGTGTTTGACTTTGTTGTGTTGGTCTTTCTTGTTGTGTATTTCTTTTCTATTTCGTTAATTTTTATTCTTTAGTATTTTATACCTTCTACTTATTGTGGGTGGGTTATTTTACAGTTCTTTTCCCTAATCTTTTGAGTTATATGCTTAACTTCTTTTATTTCTAGTTTTTTTTCCCCTTATATATGCATTTAAAGCTGTCACTTTCCTTCTAAGAATAGTTTTGTATGTGTCCTAGAAATTTTGATTAGCAGTGCAAAATGTTTTCTCATTTTCTTTCATTTCCAAACATGTGGAAAATTTCTAGGTTTTTCTCCCTTGGTTGTTTAGTTTTGACACAATTGCCCTATGATCTGAATATGTACTATGTAAGATTCTTATTCCTTTGATAAATACCTAATATTTGTCTTTTCCATTATTTATCAATTATTCCTACATTTCTGAGCTTCCATCTGGGATCATTTTCCTTGTACTTAAATCACATCCTTTTATTTTCTTTAAAGCAGATCTGCTAGTAAGGAATGTTGTCTGTGTTTGTCTTTCAAAAGTCTTTGCTTTCTGTTTAAGAGAGGGTTTTCACAGGATATAGAACTCTACGTTGGCAATTAGTTACCTCTGATATGTTCAAGGTAGCATTACACTGTTCTGCTGGCTTTCATTTGCATTGCTTCTATTGAAAGGTCAGACATTCCTTAGTGGGTCTTTTTTTTTTTTTTTCTTTTTTCTGGGTGCGTTGAAGCTTTCTCTTTGTCTTTGGTTTTCAACACTTTTACAATAATATGCCTAGGTGTGGGTTTCTTTATATTTATCTTGCTTGGATTTTATGGCCCTTGCATCTATAAAATAATGTCATTTGTTACTTCTAGAAAATGCTCAGCTATTACTGTTTCATGTATTGCTACGGTCCCATTCTTTCTCTTCTCCATTTAAGATTTCAGTTTCATATATGACACCTTCCTCATATGTGTCTTATATTCTTTTGTGTTTTTCATCCTTTTGTTTTCCCTGGCTTCATTCTACAGATTTTCTTCTGACCTATCCTCCAGTTCAGTAGTTCTTTTTTAAATTTTATTTGTTTCTGACTGTGTTGGGTCTTCATTGCTACGTGGGCTCTTCTCTAGTGAGACATGGGCTCTAGGGTACTCAGGTTTCAGTAGTTGTGGCATGTGGATTCAGAGAGTTGCAGCTCCCAGGCTCGAGAGCACAGACTCAGCAGTTGTGGTACACAGGCTTAGATGCTGCGAGGCACGTGGGATCTTCCTCCATCAGGGATCGAACCCCCGTCTCCTGTGTTGGTAGGCGAATCCTTTACCAGTGAGTCACCAATGAGCCCCAGTTCAGTAGTTCTGTTTCAGCTATATCTAATCTATTGTCAAACTCACCCACTGATTTCTTAAAGACATATTTTAATGTTCTAATTTTTTCATTTGATTTTTTTCTTATAATTTCCATTTTGCTGCTGAACCCTCTATTTTGCTTTCTTATTTAAATCACAGGCTTTTCTAAAGTCTGTGTCCAATAAATAGATCTTCCACATGTTTATTTCCATTGTCTGTTTTTTCTCTTGGTTTTTGATTGAGTCTTATCTCTTGATATGCCAGTATTAATTTCTAAAAATGCCGAGTTTCTAGATGATGTTATCTTCCCCCTGAGAGGAGTTATGTTTGCTTAAATGAGGCTCTTGAGGGTACCCTTAAGGGTGCTTGGTGGCACTAATGTTCAGAAATTATTATACTTTTCTCTTCTAGAGTTTTTCTTTGGGTTCAAATCTACTGTATCACTTTTTATGGTTGCAGATTCCCTCAGTTTTTTGACGTTGACTTTTTATGCATAGTCACTTATATCTGATAATTCCAATATCTGAACTCATATTGCATCTGTTTTGATTAACTTTATCTTCTGATTTTTTTTTTTTTTTACTTATAGTAACATGTCTTTGCATGCACTAGTTATCTTTATTTTTTTCTCTGGACATTACATTTGAAACATTATTTTTTTTAGGAATAATTTGAGGCTAAAGTGAAGATATTTTCTTCCCAAGCTTTTTTTTTTTTCCTTCTCTGTTCATGGGCTACTGTGCCAGATATCAATTTTTAGCTTTGAATCACTCCTTTTTGCTCTGCTTTGTGAAGCTGGAGGGGACCTCTGCAAACAGTTCTTCTTTTGCCAGCTTGTATGATTTTAGGCTTTGTCGATAGAGGCTTCCCTTCCTGGGGGGTCATTTTTCTGGCATGAAGTGAGCAGACCATCATATGGTGGACCTGGGAGCTTGTATCAGCATCATTCATGGAACACCTCTGGTGCCCCTGCAGTTTCTCCACTTGGCTGGCTGATGTCCTGTGGCAGGTATCTTCACCACTGGCAGTCTGTACATGCCTATGACAGCCATGCCTTCTCTAATGAAGTCTGAATCTCAGCTTTGGTCCATTAATAAGAAAAACAGAAAAATAGAGGGGGATGGGGGATAAGATGAAACAGATAGCCTGTGTTTTAATTTAATTCAGAAGTATATTGTTCAATCTCCACCTATTCTGAGATCTTCCAGTTATCTCTATGTTATTGATTTCTAGTTTAATTCCATTTGATCTGACAGAAGGCATTGCATGATTTCTAATCGTTGCAATTTGTTAGTGTGTTCTGTGGCCCACAGTGTGGTATATCTTGGTGCATATGCCACATGAGGTTGAGAAAAAACTTACTTCTTCTGTTGTTGGAAGAAGTAGTCTACAGATACCAGTTCTGCCCAGTTGTTGGATGGTGTTCTTGAGTTCAACTCAGGCCTTACTGATTACCTGCCTGCTTGGATCTGTTTCTGAGAATGTTGGCATTTCCAACTATGGTAGTAGATTCATGTATTTCTCCCTGCACTTCTCAATTTTTGCATCATATAGTTTGATTCTTTCTTGTTAGGTGCATTTTGTTGTTGTTGCTCAGACGCTAAGTTGTGTCCAGTGCTTTGTGGATATGTACTGTAGGATCCTCTGTCCTCCACTATCTCCCAGAGTTTGCTCAAATTCACATCCACTGAGTCGGTGATGCCATCCAACCATCTCATCCTCTGCTGCCCCCTTCTCCTGCCTTCAATCTTTCACAGCATCAGGGTCTTTTCCAATGAATCAGTTCTTCACATCAGGTAGCCAAAGTATTGGAGTTTCAGCTTCAGCATTAGTCCTTCCAATGAATATTCAGGGTTGATTTCCTTTAGGATTGACTGGTTTAATCTCGCTATCCAAGGGATTCTCAAGAGTCTTCACCACCTCAGTTCAAAAGCATCAATTCTTTGGCACTCAGACTTCTTTATGGTCCAACTCTGACATCTGTACGTGATTCTTGGAAAAACCATAGCTTTGACTAGATGAACTTTTGTTGGAAAAACGATCTCTGCTTTTTAATGTGCTGTCTAGGTTTGTCATAGCTTTTCTTCCAAAGAGCAAGTGTCCTTGAGTTTCATGGCTGCAGTCACCATCTGCAGGGATTTTAGAGCCCAGGAGAAATAAAATCTGTCACTGTTTCCACTTTTTCCCCTTCTATTTGCCATGAAGTGATGGGACTGGATGCCATGATCTTAGTTTTTTGAATGTTGAATTTCAACCAGCTTTTTCAATCTCTTTTTTTACCCTCCTCAATAGGCTTTTTAGTTCGTTGTTACTTTCTGCCTTTAGAGTGGTATCATCTACATATGTGAGGTTATTGATATTTTCCCCAGAAATCTTGATTCCAGCTTGTGATTCATTCAGCCTGGCATTTTATATGATGTGTCTGCATATAAGCTAAATAACCAGGGTGACAGTATACAGCCTTCTTGTACTCCTTTCCCAATTTTGAACCAGTCAGTTATTCTGTGTCTGGTTTTAACTGTTGCTTCTTGACCCTAAATGATGATGCTGTTAAAGTCCTGCACTCAATATGTAAGCAAAATTGGAAAACTCAGCAGTGGCCACAGAACTGGAAAAGTTCAGTTTTCATTCTAATCCCAAAGAAGGACAATGCCAAAGAATGTACAAAGTACTGTACAATTGTGCTTATTTCACATGCTAGCAAGTTTGTGTTCAAAATCCCTCAAGCTAGGCTTTAGCAGTACATGACCTGAGAACTTATGGTTTACAAGATGGTTTCAAAGAGGAGAGGAACCAGAGATCATATTGCCAACATTCGCTGCATCATGGAGAAAGCAAGGGAATTCCAGAAAAACATCTACTTTTGCTTCGTTGACTATGCTAAAGCGGTTGACTCTGTGGATTGCAATGAACAGTGAAAAATTCGTACAGAGATGGTAGTACCAGACCATCTTTCCTGTCTCCTGAGAAACCTGTAAGTGGGCCAAGAAGCAATAGTTAGAACCAGACACGAAACAATCGACTGTTTCCAAATTGGAAAAGGAGCACACAAGGCTATCTGTTGTCACCCTGTTTATTTAACGTAGATGCAGAGTATATCATGTGAAATGCCAGGCTGAAATAAAGATTGCTGGGAGAAATATCAACAACTTCAGATATGCAAGGAATACCGCTCTAATGGCAGAAAGTGAAGAGGAACTAAAAAGCCTGTTGAGGACGGTGGAAGAGGAGATTGAAAAAGCTGTTTTGAAACTCAGCATTCAAAAATTAAGATCATGGCATCTGGTCCCATCACTTCATGGCAAATAGAAGAGGGGAAAGTGGAACCAGTGACAGATTTTGTTTTCCTAAGCTCCAGAATCACTGTGGACGTTGACTGCAGCCATGAAATTCAAGGACATTGCTTCCTGGAAGGAAAGTATAAAAATGTTAATCGCTCAGTTGTGGATGACTTTTTGCTACTTCATAGACTGTCGCCCACCAGGCTACTCTGTCCATGGAATTCTCCAGGCAACAATACTAGAGTGGGTTGCCATTCCCTTCTCCAGGGGATCTTGCCCACCCAAGGATCTCCTCTGTTTACAGGAAGACTCCTTTCCATTTGAGACAAACCTAGACAGCATATTAAAAAGCAGAGACATCATTTTTCTAACAAATGTCAGTATAGTCAAAGGACCACAGCCTTGTCTAACTCAATGAAACTAAGCCATGCCATGTAGCGCCACCCAAGACGGACAGGTCATGGTGGAGAGTTCTGACAAAATGTGGTCCACTGGAGAAGGGAATGGCAAACCATTTCAGTATTCTTGCCTTGAGAACCCCATAAACAGTATGAAAAGGCAAAAAGATAGGACACTGAAAGATAAACTCCCCAGGTGCCCAGTATGCTACTGGAGATCAGTGGAGAAATAACTCCAGAAAGAATGAAGAGAGTTGTTTTGCCAAAGCAAAAACAACACCCAGTTGTGGATGTGACTGGTGATGGAAGCAAAGTTCGATGCTGTAAAGAGCAATATTGCCTAGGAACCTGAAATGTTAGGTCCATAAATCAAGGCAAATTGGAAGTGGTAAAACAGGAGATGGCAAGACTGAACATCGACATTTTAGAAATCAACAAACTAAAATGGACTGGAATGGGTGAATTTAACTCAGATGACCACTATATCTACTATTGTGGGCAAGAATCCCTTAGAAGAAATGGAGTAGCCATCATAGTCAACAAGGGTCCAAAATGCAGTACTTGGATGCAATCTCAAAAATGACAGAATGATCTGTTTGTTTCCAAGGCAAACCATTCACTATCACAGCAGTCCAAGTCTATGCCCCGACCAGTAATACTGAAGAAGCTGAATTTGAATGGTTCTGTGAAGACCTACAAGACATTCTAGAACTAACACCCCCAAAAGATGTCCTTTTCATTATAGGGGACTGGAATGGAAAAGTAGGAAGTCAGGAAACACCTGGAGTAACAGGCAAATTTGGCCTTGGAGTACAGAATGAAGCAGGGCAAAGGCTAATAGAGTTTTGCCAAAGAACGCACTGGTCATAGCAAACACCCTCTTCCAACAGCACAAGAGAGGACTCTACACATGGACATTGCCAGATGGTCAATACTGAAATCAGATTGATTATATTCTTTTCAGCCAAAGATGGAGAAGCTCTATACAGTCAGCAAAAACAAGACTGGGAGCTGACTGTGGCTCAGATCATGAACTCCTTATTGCCAAATTCAGACTTAAATTGAAGAAACCAGGGAAAACCACTAGGCATTCAGGTATGACCTAAATCAAATCTCTTATGATTATACAGTGGAAGTGACAAGTAGATTCAAGGGATTAGATCTGATAGAGTGCCTGATGAACTATGGACGGAGGTTTGTGACATTTTACAGGAGGCAGGGATCAAGACCATCCCCAAGTAAAAGAAATGCGAAGAGGCAAAATGGCAGTCTGAGGAGGCCTTACAAATAGCTGTGAAAAGAAGAGAAGCAAAAGGCAAAGGGGAAAAGGAAAGATATACCCATTTGAATGCAGAGTTCCAAAGAATAGTAAGCAGAGATAAGAAAGCCTTCCTCAGTGATCAGTACAAAGAAACAGAGGAAGACAACAGAATGGGAAAGGCTAGAGATCTCTTCAAGAAAATTAAAGATACCAAGGGAACATTTCATGCAAAGATGGGCTCGATAAAGGACAGAAATGGTATGGACCTAACAGAGGCAGAAGATATTAAGAAGAGGTGGCAAGAATACACAGAAGAACTATACAAAAAAGATCCTCATGACCCAGATAATCACGATGGTGTTATCACTCACCTAGAGCCAGATATCCTGGAATGTGAGGTCAAATGGGCCTTAGGAAGCATCACTACGAACAAAGCTAGTGGATGTGATGGAATTCCAGTTGAACTATTTCAAATCCTAAAAGATCATGCTGTGAAAGTGCTGCACTCAATATGCCAGCAAATTTGGAAAACTCAGCAGTGGCCACAGGAATGGAAAGGGTCAGTTTTCATTCCAATCCCAATGAAAGGCAATGCCAAACAATGCTCAAACTACCACACAATTGCACTCATCTCACATGATAGTAAAGTAATGCTCAAAATTCTCCAAGCCAGGCTTCAACAGTATGTGAACCATGAACTTCCAGGTATTCAAGCTGGTTTTAGAAAAGGCAGAAGAACCAGAGATCAAATTGCCGACATCCACTGGATCATTGAAAAAGCAAGAGAGTTCCAGAAAACATCTACTTCGGCTTTATCTATTATGCCAAAGCCTTTGACTGTGTGGACCACAACAAACTGTGGAAAATTCTGAAAGAGATGGGAATACCAGACTGCCTGACCTGCCTCCTGAGAAATCTGCATGCAGGTCAAGAAGCAACAGTTAGAACTAGACATGGAACAACAGACTGATTCCAAATCAGGAAAGGAGTATATCAAGGCTGTATATTGTCACCCTGCTTATTTAACTACTATGCAGAGTACATCATGCAAAATAGCAGGCTGGATGAAGCACAAGCTGGAATCAAGATTGCTGGGAGAAATATCAATAACCTCAGATATGCAGATGACACCACCCTTATGGCAGAAAGCACAGAAGAACTAAAGAGCCTCTTTAAAGAGGAGAGTGAAAAAGTTGGCTTAAAACTCAGCATTCAGAAAACTAAGATAATGGCATCTGGTCCCATCACTTCATGGCAATTATATGGGGAAACTATGGAAACAGTGAGAGACTTTATTATTTGGGCTCCAAAATCCCTGCAGATGGTGACTGCAGCCATGAAATTAAAAGATGCTTGCTCTTTGGAAGAAAAGTTATGACCAACCTAGATAGCATATTAAAAAGCAGAGACATTACTTTGCCTACAAAGGTCCATCTAGTCAAAGCAATGGTTTCTCCAGTAGTCATGTATGGGTGTGAGAGTTGAACTATAAAGAAAGCTGAGTGCCAAAAAATTGGTGCTTTTGAACTGTGGTGTTGGAGAAGACTCTTGGACTGCAGGGAGATTCAACCAGTCCATCCTAAAGCAAATCAGTCCTGAATATTCATTGGAAGGACTGATGCTGAAGCTGAAGCTCACATACTTTGGCCACCTGCTGTGAAGAGCCGACTCATTTGAAAAGACCCTGATGCTAGGAAAGATTGAAGGTGGGAGGAGAAGGGGAGGACAGAGAATGAGATGGTTGGATGGCATCACCTATTCGATGGACATGAGTTTGAGTAAACTCTGGGGGTGGTGATGGACAGGGAGGCCTGGTGTGCTGCAGTGCATGGGGTCACAGAGAGTCAGACATGACTGAGCGACTGAACTGAACTGATATTTTTTCCATTAGTAATGCATGGATGTGAGAGTTGGTTCATACAGAATGCTGAGTGCTGAAGAATTGATGCTTTCTAACTGTGGTCCTGGAGAAGACTCTTGAGAGTCCCCTTGACTACCAGGATATCAAACCAATCAATTATAAAGGAAATCAACCCTAAATATTCATTGGGAGGACTCATGCTGAAGCTGAAGCTCCAATACTTTGGCCACATGATGAGAACTGATTCATTGGAAAAGACCCTGATGGCGGGAAAGATTGAGAGCAGGAGGTGTAGGGGGCAACGGAGGCTGAGATGGTTGAATGGCATCACTGGCTCATTGGACATTAGTTTGAACAAAATCCGGGAAATAGTGGAGGACAGAGGAGCCTGATGTGCTATAGTCCTTGGGATTGCAAAGAGTTGATGTGACTCAGTGACTAAACAACAACTAACAGTTGATTTAAAATGTTCTGTTAGTTTCTGGTATACAGCAAAGTGAATCAGTTATACATATACATACAATCAATTTTTAAAAATATTATTTTCCCATATTACATTACAGAGTGTCCTTTTCTTATTGTATCTCTGAATAGATTCTGAATTTGTTCCTTTTTGATTGCTTCTTGCAACAAAGTGAGACCCTTCTGGACCAGCTATCTGAAGGAGGTTCGTTTTCAGGAGAAGCCATGGTCTTGTTTCAGGCTAGCAGGAATTCACCCCGCTTCACAGTGATATTCCTAACAACAGAAGTCCGAGTGTGGGATTTATTTATGTTCTCCTTAATTTCTCTGAAACTTGTAATTGCAGGTTTGTTCATAATGAATTGTTTGGCCTTCCCTTTGGTTTCACTGACAGACTGCTTCCAGCAAATGAGTTTCTGTGGGATTGTTTACCCCTCCCGTCTTGTTTCATGGTGCCATTCAGTTCTTAGGACGCTTTCACTGACAGTCTGTGAACCCTCTTCTCATTATATCAAAGAAGGGTTTTTTTTTGGTTTTGTTTTTCTTTTCAGGGTATGTCATCAGCTTTGGAAAACTCTGCTCTGCCAGCTTTGTAACCACAAATAATCTTATGGTATCTTCCTAGACTCCTGTTTGACCTTGTTGGTGCCACCTCATTTGTTGAGGGGTCGGGGTCCTAGATCCTTCTTAGTTTCATCAAAGATGAAGCTACACTTCTTTTTCTCATTGGCTTTATTGTGTTCTCTGAGAGGAGAATGGAGCAGCAAGGTCTTTTTAACATATTTTAAAAGCCAGGATATAGCTTCACAATTTATACTGTTTATGCATTTTATTTAGATGTTTCTCTTCTGCTGAGATCTATTTTAGACTGTGACTATTACTAGTAATTTGGTCCTCTAAGAAATTATTTTTCACTTTTTTTTTTTTTGATAGCAACTAAGGCATGAAAATCTGGTGAATTTGTTGGAAGTGTGTAAGAAAAAAAAGCGATGGTACCTCGTCTTTGAGTTTGTTGACCATACGGTTCTTGATGACTTGGAGCTCTCTCCAAATGGACTAGACTACCAACTAGTTCAAAAGTATTTGTTTCAGGTTATCAGTGGGATTGGATTTTGTCACAGTCACAACGTAAGTATTCAGTTTAAATAATTGTTTGTAAAGTTGAAAAGTTGGGAGAATATACAGTGAACACCCATTCCTTTTGGTGTATCCACCTATTGCTGGATTCTATACTTGCTAGCATTTTGTTTTATTTGTTTTATTAAATATTTATTCATCTTTTCTTCCATTTGTCTACTTATTAATCTGCCTGATTTATTTATGCATTATTTGAAAGTAAGTTACAGACATCAGTACTTCAACTCTACATACTTGAGCTATGCATGTTATTAACTAGCCATTACTGTGGATATCGAGGATATAATACAAGTTAGTAGCTATGCTACTAACTTTAGCCTATGCAAAATGCTCAGCTGTGCCAGTTTCTGGTCCTCCGAGAGTTTACAATAAATATATCTTCAAAGTTTTCAAAATAAAATTTACTTGTATTAGAGAATTAGACCTAATAATTTGTTTTGCCTAGTTCTAGAATTTGTACTATTGTTTCCCAGTGTCCTGTTTTCTCTTTCCATAGTCTCTCTTTTATAATCAACTGAC